>NC_083364.1:55311500-55618800 GCF_030254825.1 Meriones unguiculatus
GCATTGTCTGGGCCTTCATTCCAGGATACTGACTTTTTAAACATACCATCCCAGTCAAAGACACCGCTTAATGTTACAGTCATTTTGTCTGAAAGGTGATTTGGGCTATACGAAACAGTACTGCACACCCAAAAGCACCATTCAGAAGAGCTGTCTTCTGTTTTTCAGTATTAAACCACAATAAAATAAAAATTAAAAAAAAACCTGTGTAGAATGCATGTTTATCACATTTACTTCTATTGCTCCCCCCTCGCGCCCCCTCTCATATGTCATGCTTGCTTGTTCTTGTCCTCTTATTTATTTTACACTCCACCAAATGCAATAACGCTCCCAAACTGTGCATGGGTTCAATCACTATGGCGTAGGCAACACATCAGTCTCCAGTCTCCCAAAGAAAGCTGGCTCCTCCCTTAGCAGCCCCCAACCACCAATACAGGAAAGAGCTTTTCTTCAGAGAAAGGACAACTTGACCTCTATCTTGCCGTAGTCATACGTTGTAGATTTCATAATTACTAATCATTTCAAAATAGGTATTTGGACCATAATCTGCATATTTTACTGAGGGTGAGATAGATGGGCTTCTTGATGTTTTGTTTATTTGGTATGAGCAGATTCAGTGTTTCAAAAACGTAAACTGGGCCTTCGTGTAGAAAGAGTTCTCAGAAAAAGCGAATTTGTGCTCATAAAAGTTTAAATGTAGGGGCAGGTGCCAGGAGTGGTGGCAGTGTATAGTGAGCTAGACCATGAGACACAACTCTAGGTTTTCGTGATTAATGACTGTTATTAACAAGCCATGGGGAACATGGTAGGTCCTGATGGCCCAGCAAAGGGTTCTCACTCAGCGACCCAGATTCTATAGACTAAGTATATCCATCAGTTTCAAAAGCTCTGACATCATACCCTAAAAAAAAAAAAAAAAAAAAAAAAATTCTCCCTAACCCATCTTTGCTTTTATTGAAAGTCTGACATTCTTCCACAGGCTTTGTCTAAACACATTGCAGACTCCTTTAGAATGTAAGTAACAACATAGTTTTCAGTGTTGTGTGCTCTGACGTCATCTGACACACACTAGGCTGACAGTTGAGAGCCCATTCACAAAACAGCATGAGAAAGCACAAGCCTCTGGGAGCCACAGCGCACTTCGCAATGTGGCAAATTGCAATCCACAGGCAATGACAGTAGCTCAAGAGAAGCTGCCATTGTGAGACTTGGGAAAGAAATTCAAAGGTTTCGCAATGCAGGATCCTTTTATTTTGTCCTTCAGAGTGGAAAAAAAATAAAAATAAAAAACAGCAACTCAAAATGAGTGTTTCTGTAGTCATTGTGAAGATGGTAAAAGAACTTTAGGGAGTTTTAATGGAATCTTGATTTTAGAAAATCTTGGGAGGTTATGTTTCTCATAGTTTTACACTGTACAGTTTTCATAGATGTCACCTTTAGAGGCTATATAATGACAACCAAGTAAAATGGTGAAATGGCTTACCTCGTAGATATACCTTACCCATGTCGTGAAAAACAGAATACTGAAATGGCTTGCCTAGTAGCTATAACTTATATTTAAAAAAAAAACACTGAGAACTGAAGGATCAAATGAATTAAAGCCTCACATACTACATTGCTGAGAATAAAAACAGTGGTATTTCTTTATAACTGAAAAAAAAAAAAGCCCCGTTAGGAGAAGGTAGGATTAGAAATATTGGTGGTTTTTGTGAGCAACATTTGACATATAGGGTATAATTTTCCTGCCACCATACTCAAAGGAATATGCAAAGAGCTCTCAGTGTAGACAAAGTTCTATTGAAAGAGCTTCTGAACTGATATTGGCAAATTTCATTTCTCTCCTGTTGTCTTTACAGGTGAGGGAGTACAGTGTGACTGTGACAGCTGAAGAACAGACATGATGGATACATTCAGCTGGAACTGTTATTTTATAGACGGGTTCTTTGCATGACTCAAACACAGAAAAAGTTTATTACTGTATTTAATACACTGGTGTCTTTCAAAGAAAGCAAACAGTCTGGTCTTGTCCAGAACTTGGCAATTTATACAAAACTAGCTGGAGTAGAATGAAGTTAAAAATAGAATTTGTAGAAAAGAGGAGAGAGGTTTTCCTTGAACACAGAGAAGTAATTATTTCCAGCAGAGTTCAAAAAGAGCACTTTGCATAAACATCACACTATAATAATCCATATATTACGTATTTTATTGAAAGACATTTATCTTTTTAATTAAGGTATGATTATGCTATTTACCCCTTTCCTTTGTTCCCTGCAAATCCTTCCATGTACCTACTCAATCCTGTTTCAAATTCATCTCTTCTTTTTCTTTAATTAATTGGATGACACCTAAATGAACATCTGTACAAAGTCCCAATTTATTTCTAATATCAGAGATCAGACCTCTACTCTTGCCTGATGCGTCTAAAACAAAAAGGGGGAACTGTAGAGAGCTGCGGAATGCTATGCCTTAAAGATGGAGCTGGCTTTCGCCTTCCACCTTCCTGATGGTGAGTGCTCTCTGTCACGAACAACTCCACATTTGGCTAAGGCCGAGGATCTGGCTTGCTTCCAGGTATGTGGACCTATCTGCATTGCCCCCGTGGCACGCCTGGGTTGGCTACCCAGAGGCTATTTAAGCTGTGGGCTGGCTTTCCCCGGGGTCCGAGGATTGTTCAATGTTCCTGAATAAACTGCATTGAAAATAAATAAATAAATAAATAAATAAATAAAATAAATAAAAGAAAAAATATTTATTAAAATGTATTTACTTCAATATGACTTGCTTATTTAGAATTAAATTTATGTATTTTTATTTTAAATTTATAGATTAAAATTATAACTTAGGAAATAAAATCCATACTTATCTGAGCAAGAGTATCTTACAATGCAAACAGTTTGTTTTGGAGAAGGATAACATAGAAAATAACCCTGTGTTTATTTAGTGCATGATTTTGAAAAAACTAAATCTGTCCTGGTCAACCAACAATCGTATAGTATATTCGCTGAGGTTTTCTGAATATGAACATAGGGCACTGTCTCAGTTACTTAATCATGGGTAGTATGTTGTACTGTGCTGCAGAATGACACAATGATCTATCCTAGAAATGAGCTGAAATAGTCTTTCCAATTACTTGCTATATTTTATTTTTTAATAAACTTCAGATATTTGCAGTATATTATTAATTGGATTTATTATCATAATTGATAAGTGCTATATCTGCTATTTTTAAATTTGTTTTGCATCCAGATTCTTAACCTTTGAATACTCTCTAATTTTCCTCCTATTTGACAGTGTCTTCAAAACTCAATTACCCAATAGTTTATGGCAGTAGAAAGCCAGAAGATATTCAGTATCAAGTAACAGAAATCTGCCATTTGTGAACTTGAAATACTTTAATGCTTCCTGTAAATAGCCTTATCACTTAATTCACAAAAGGTTTTTTTTTCCTTTTTCCCAAAAATGAATGACTAAAGCTCTTCTAACCCAGTCTCTCTGCATTCAAGTAAGCTAAAAGCACAAGACATCAGGCAGCTCTGGGACAGAGGACCTTCTCAACACCCTTAGAACATTTAGACATTTAAATGAGCAAAGCAGACAAGACTCATTTTGCACCATAATTCTATGATAGATAAACCAGATGTAAAAAAAGAAAAAAAAAATAAAAGATTGCAACTCATACAAATAAAATCTCATTGTCAAAGTGGGAGCATGGAATGGGAGTATTCTATGATAATTTAGCAAGCTAATGCAAGACAAAATTATTATCTTCCTAATTCCATGGGTCAGGATTACTGATCAAATGGTTTTTCTGTCTAGCTCTCATTATATCAAAGTTTCAACCAGGTATTCATTGCTCATGTGAATCTTGCAGACCCCTTCCAAATCCACTACTCATTAGTTAGAAGAATTTACTTCTTTGTGTTTATGGGGTTGAGTTTCCTTTTAATGCTATAAATTCAGAGCCATTCTCAACTTTATGACATCACCATCAACTATCATCAGTTCACAAAGTAACTCTAGTAAAAAACTTCCCTCAAACTCAGCTTTTAGCTGTTTTTGTTGCATATTTTTATCCTATCTTTAGTTGGAGCATATTTAACGCCCCCCACAGTTATCTATTGTTATTCTGATATTACTATTTTTGTTAGCATAATTTCCTTACTGTCTTAATCTAAATTACTTTTGAAGATACACTAACTATAATTCAGAAGTTCCTGTTTGAATGGCCTAACCAAAACTTATTGGTTCAAAGATGGCTGCCATAATAGAACCCAGAAAAAAAATCCAACTTCCTTATACTCCTATCTATTGAATAATCAATACTCACAAAATATCATGATAACTGCACTTATGAAGACATGAATGAACCACAAAAGCAGTGAAAAAATGGTGCTCAAATTCCCATAGATTTCTACATGTTTCCAGAAAGGATAAGAAATTTTAATCCCTTTAATATCTTATTATTGTTCATTTCTTTTACTACATTCATATAACTCTGATTCTCTAACAGATTACATAATATTTATTCAATTCTGTCTTCTATTTCTGTTGTTACCTGGGAAAGTTTCCTTTGATAGCAGGTGGGAGCTTAGTCTTGTGCATTTTACAGTTACAAGAGGGGGAAAAAAGATTCATTTTGGCATCAAAAACTGGTAGCACTAGTTCATAGTTGCATACTGAAAGCAAATCTCAGTGATGTCTAAATAGAAGTCATACTGATACCGATTTAATATTTCTAGTTGTAAAAATTTAAAAGTAAAATAAAATGCATGCCATAAAATTAATGCACTTAACTGAATTTATTCAAAATATCTTTGAATTGAAGAATAACTAATATAAATATATTTATTATTTTATGTTGCCATACCACTTACTCAAATTTTGTCACACACAACATGCATAAAGTATTATGTATATACACATATTAATATATATACACATATATGTATATATGTAGATAGATGAGAAATATTCACAAAGGCCTTGTAAAGAATTGGTTCTGTGATCAAAGAAACTGAAATCTACTAAGATCTATACTGAGCAAGCTGCAGAACCAATAGAACACATGTGTAATTCCAATCACTAGAATAGCTGATCTTGTTAACTTCTGTTTGAAACTGCCATTCCCAGGACAAGAAATGAACATGTATTGCACCAGTCTGAAGGTTTGAAGTACTAGGACTGCAGTTCATGCAGTCTGGTAGAAAATTATGTCTGTGCAGTCTTTTGGTTCTTTTGAGATCTACAACTGATTAGATTAGGCCCATCTAAATATGGAAAATATTGGACTGTACAAAGGTTACTGATTCAAAAAAAATAGTATCCTATAAAAATATTCACAGGAGACAACAGAGAAAATGTTTGAAGAAATATCTGGCAACTTATCAGACATCTCTCATTACTGTTTTGCCTGTTGTTTGTTTTATTTTTAAGACTTTAAGGTACGATATTGTTAGGTTTATACATTTCTCACTAGCTCATCTTCTTTTGACAGGGATTCCGTTGAAACAGTTCACTTCCCAATTTCTTTTTTCTTTCCATATATCACAATTCTTGAAATTAAGAGAAGCCTCACCAGGCTAATAACTGCCAAGTTTGTTTTTAGGTTCACAGAGCAGATAATTTTTTAACCCTGGTATATAGAAAGAAATTCAAATACATTGTAATATCCAAAAAAACATGCCCTCATAGACCACGACTTTGGTAGTTTGAGTAAGAATGGCTACAATATGCTAATAAATCTGAGTGCTTGGTCATTAGAGAGTAGCTGTGGACTTGATGAAGAAAGAGTATGAGCTTTGGGGTTTCAGATGCTATAGCGAGGACCACTTTCTCTCTTTCCTGATTTCTGAACATCCAATATGGAACTCTCAGCTACCTCTCCAGCACCATGTCTGCCAACATGACTCCATGTGTCTTGCCATGACAATTTTGGACCAAATTTCTGAAACTCTAATACAGACAGAATTAAATGTTTTATTTTATAGGACTTACTATGGTCATGGTTTCTCCCCAGGTCAATAGAGCTTTGGCTGAGACAGACACACTGCCCAACTTCCAGGCTCACTGCTTTCTTTTCTTTCTGTGAGCCACTGAGCCATGCAAGGGATGTTTTAAAGAGCTGTCTTCTTCAGGGCTGCTCATGAGTCAACTTTAGTCATTCATTCAACATACACATTATGAATACTCCATTGTTGTGGTAGCTGGACACTTGATTTTGTTCGCATCCCTCTGTGCACATTTCTAAAAGAAGAGCTTAGAAAGTTATCAGCAAAAACCAATGGCATGAAACATAAAGAAGAACAAAGGAGTTTTGAATATATCACTATTGATCATTTATATGATGACAAGTTTGACCTAGAATAGCCCTTAAGCTGAATTCTCATCTCATTACACTGTATTGGCATGGGAAACATCCGCTCAAAGGGAAATATAATGTATTTATAGGTACACGGTAGATAGAGAGGCACATGTCCTGACTCCAGAAAAACATGAATATTGAAAATTTTTCTTAGAAAAGTCCTAAAGATTTAAATACATTCCGATAAACTAGAATACATCTCTTTCAAGGTTGGGGATGCTCTGCATGTGGAAATGTACTGTACTTATTTTCTGTAAGATTTTTTTTATATTTTTTTCTTCATTCCTAGTCCAAATACCAATTTTGATGATGGTAAGAATATAATTTTTAATTTACTTTTTTCTACAATTTGAACAATTATGTATAACTTGTCAAAAATACTAACAGATAATTGAATTTGGTGGTAGGGCTCAGATGGTCATTTTCCTATCTTTGACCACATACCTTGGAGCGGGACAACTGAGCAATCTTTGAGCAACCAGCTTCCTACAAGCAATTACTCTGAATCTTCAGGAATAGATTTCAATGGCTCAAGTAATTTAGTGAGATGACTTATGCTGCCAACATCTGTGTTTGCACCAAACCATGCGTCTATCGAGCCAATCAAGTCATGTAAACCAAAGTCCAATGGGGAAAGTAATGTTTATATTTGAAGAACTACACATCTACAATCCCATGTGGACATAACATTTCCAAAAAGAGAAAACTAAATAAGAAAGAAAGTAATTTAGAAAAAACAGAATATTTATCTCCTGTGCCTGAAATGTTTTGGAATTGCAGCTTGTTTCACTGTCACACATTTTAGAACAAATTCATTAAGTCTGCAAGACCACTTGTTTCTTCTCCAAGTTAAAAATCAATGGAAATGTATAAATTTTTGAAATGATGATCACATTTCCATCTTGAAGACCTACATATTGAAATTAAATTTCAAATTACCACTATAATTATTTCTGTGAAAATTGTTTATTTCCCTTAATAGAGTCTTCCCCTTTTTAGTATCAGTAAATAAGAACTAATTATTAAAATTTTGTCAGTCATTATAAATGACAGAAATGTGCTTGCTGAAAAACATTTGTTGACTATTCTGAAGTATTTTGTTTTCAGAGTATTTGAACCCAAAGTGTGGTTATACCACCAAACTACACACTAACCTGATTTTTCTCAGCTCTCAAAGAAGATAAAATCTAAATTATTATGAGCTGATGAATGGTCTTTAGATTTACAGAGTGCAGAACATCTGATGACCTCCAGAAACATGAGTAAGCGTTATGCCCTTCCATATTCTTTCCTTTTGTCTATCAAATTGTGTAAATCATGTAAATTGCTATGATGTTTAATTTACTTAGGATTAGTCTGCTTGTGTAAAGAAAACATAAGAACTAGACCTAGATGATTAAGGTCAACTATAATGTTCCTGCCAGGAAAAGGAGACAGATAGCATGGGTGTGGAAGTTTACACTCAATGCCTAGATTTTTCTGCCCTTTGCCCTGCTCTACTTCTTTCTCTTTTGTGTTAAAAACTTTGAGGTTCCTGTTGCCTGTTTTCCTTAAAATAGCTCTTTTAGTAGGCAGGGCATTTACATAGCCTATCTTTTGAGAACACCAGCCCTCAGATACCTGAGGTTTTCTTCTAGTCAACTTTTGTCTCCTGTATACTGATATTGAGCATAAGGAGAAGGACATGAGTCTAATAACCATTTTGCTTCTGTAACATATTAAGTATTCATATTAAAATACATACATAATACTAATCTACTAAAGCAAAGGATAAACCATTAAATTGCTTTCTATATTACATACATTATAAATTTTGGCTTCTGCTCATCAAATAAAATATTATGGATTATGAGTATAACAAATATATGGAGGTTACCTTAGGTAAAAAGCATTGACTCCTCACTTGGGCTCACAAGATGACTAAAAGAACGACAGAATCCTGAGGTTCCTGATTTTAATTTCTTTCATCCTCCTTTACTTCAGGTCAGTCACTTATCTTTATGTCTGTACATAGATGCAATTATTACTCAAGAAATATCTATACTAACTGAAAACCTGTCTCACTTTCATGTGTGAAAGAACACCTACAAAAGTAACAGTGTTACACTGCTGTCAGATTTGTACAGTGTCCTAATCCAACATTTCTAAAGAAGCACTGATATTGTTTGGATAGAAAATAGTCATTCATAAGCTTATTTATTTGACTACTTGGTCCCCAGATGACGGTGCTATTTGGGAAGGTAATCGAGTGTTTAAGAGGTGGTTCCACGTTGTAAGAAGAATGCCATTGGAGAGAGGTTCTGAGGGGTGATTGTCTGACTTCTTAGTTCCCTGAGTATAGGTATCATACGTCCTACCTCCATGCCTTCCTGATTCTTGCCATGTGTGACTTTATGGATGCTAAATGCTTTAGAATTGTATGCCAAAATAAAGCCTTCCACCTCAATGTGTTTTTTTCAGGATATTGGTTTTTTTGGCGGGGTAGGGGTTGTTTGTTTTCATCACAGCAACAGAAAAATAAAAGAATACCAGCATATAAAGCTCTCTAGCAATTGTCCCGCAAGTGCGAGTAAGGTGAGGAGTCATCCTACTCCTCACAGGACAGATTACTCTACAGATAAAGGTAAGACTGGACCCTCGTACATAAGCAATCATTGCCTAAAAAACAAGTGCCTAGTCCCTCTAGCGAGTTTGACTTACTCAAACTGACTTTTGTAAGCAGGACAGAGACAATGTTAGAGTAGACTATTTCAGGGCTGCTTAATTATGCACCGCTGTTACCCCACGGACCCGGCTCCCCTTCAGGTATCTAAGACTCATGCCAGTGCCACAACAACGATCTTGGGTTCACTAGTTCACGAGTGGCTCTTCCTAGTATGTCCCCTTCTTAAATTTATGCTTTCCACTTTTTATCAGTACTCAGCTCCTTAACTGCATTGCTGGATGGACAGCTAAGACCCTATCATTTGAGATTCCTGAAGAGGGGACTTTTCTCCACAACCCTGGTTAAAAAAAATTTGCCTGAGCTATCTGTTTTAGTAAAAGTCAAGTTAGTGTACCTGTTCTGTTATTTTAGCCAGATTTAAAGCTTTATTCCTATGAGACTAAACATTATAATTAGTCAAGAAGAAAGCACGAAAATTGAAGTATAAATTATGGTTGGGTTATGATTTTTTTTTCTAGTAAATGAGTTTTGTAGTGAGTAATTGGTATGGTTAAATCAAATAATACATATATACTCAAATCTTTAAATTATCTGGATGACCTAAATTTCATTCTCCCTTTCAGATTATTATATTTCTCATCATAGTGTTAAAAACACAAAAGGAGACACAGCCTTCTGCTGCTTTCTTTTTCCATCTAGAATCTTGCACATTGTCTTGACTATCCTCCAGATTAAATTGCCATAGGTTTCATATGGGATATATAAGTGTACATATGTATATTTGTGTGTGTGCTATTTTAATGTTAAAATACATAATGTAAATTTATATATTTTAAATATTCAATCTTAATGTGTTATTTGTTTCAACTTAAGTTTTTAAGGTAGGGTTTCTTATTATCTTACAATTTATTCACTTTGTATCATGGTTGTAGCCCTCTCCCTCATCTTCTCCCATTTCCACTCTTCCTCTCTCTTCTCCTCCATCTCCTTCCCCTAGTCTACTGGCAGGGGAAGTTCTCCTCCCTTGCTATCTGAACCTAGCCTATCAGGTCTCATCAGGACTGCCTGGATCCTCTTCCTCTGTAGGCTGGCAAGGTTGCCCCACCAGAGGGACATGATCAAAGAGAAGGCAACTGAGTTCATGTGAGAAACTGCCCCTGCTCCCCTTACTAGGAAATGGAGACTTAGCTGCCTATGGGCTACATCTGTTCTGGTCCTCTCCATGTAAGACAGAGTCTCTCTGTGTAGTCTTGGCAGTCCTGGACTCACTTTGTAGACCAGGCTGGCCTCAAACTCACAGAGATCAGCCTGCCTCTGCCTCCTTGAGTGCTGGTATTTTAGGTCTGTATCACAACACTCAGCTTCAACTTAAATTTTTAATGGTTAAAAGTAACGTGTTCTTTAAAAATGTATAGGCTTAGATAGCATTTTTTGCAATATTTGGTTTAAACAAATTATTTTTTATATATTTTAGAAATTCAAAATTTTGTTGTTTGTAGTTTTATTGAGAAACAACAGTGCAGGCCTGACATTCTCTGGGAATATTCTGTTTCTAGTCTGTTCCTATATTATTTACTTTGACTTATTATGATAAAACACACTGACCAAGGCAACATTCAAAAGAAAGGGTTTTCTTTGGGCTTACAGTAGCATTTAGTTACCATCATCATCATCATCATCATCATAGTGGAGAAGCATGGTAGCAGGAAAGCACTGAGGCAGGAAAACCTGAGAACTCACAGGATGGCAGCAGGAAAGCTTGGTGGCAAGAACAGCTGAGAGCTTATACCTTGAGTCTCAATCAGAAAATGGAAAACAAACTAGAATGGTGTGAGTCACTGTACTCTCAACACCTTCCTACAATGATTACTTCCTGTGGCAAGACCATACCTATTAAACTTCTCCAATGAGGAATATTTCACCCAACTGACTACACATCCCTAAAATATCACAGTGTCAGTGTCAGTGAGCAAATGCATATATAGTGGTAGGTAAATTAGTTTCTTACTTCCTAGGTACAAATCTTATCCTGTAGTTGTAGTCTGTATAGAGCTCATTTATTTACCTACATCTATCAACTTTATTAAAAAAGACATTTTCAGGTTTTGAATGTTGTGTAGCTCCTAAGTCCAGAACACTGATGACCTGAGATGTGATAAAATGTTGCAGTTTTGAGCCCTGTAAAAGGGTCTGAACCTGCCTGAGTCACTTTTTAAAAGGTTTCCAATAACTATGTGGAATAAGTGATGAACTAGTGGAACAGACACAAAACAGGAATATTGCAAAATTCGTTTGTTTTCCTCACTTCATCTTTTTTTTTTATTTATTTTATTTTTTTTATCAGTTACATTTTATTAACTCTGTATCCCAGCCGTGTCCCCATCCCTCATTCCCTCCCAATCCCTCCCTCCCTCCCTCCCTCATCTCCACCGTGCCCCTTTCCAAGTCCACTGATGGGGGGGACCTCCTCCCCATTCATCTGATCCTGTTTTATCAGGTATCTTCAGGACTGGCTGCAAAGCCCTCCTCTGTGGCCTAACAGGACTGCTCCTCCCTTCGGGGGTGGGGAGACCAAAGGATAGGAGCTCTACAAGGACCAAATATATCTGGGCACAGGGTCTTTTCTGAGACTGACATTCAACCAAGGACCATGTATGGATATAACCTAGAACCTCCACTCAGATGTAGCCTGTGGTAGCTCAGTAACCAATTGGTTTCCCAAAGTGAGGGGAACAGGGACTATTTCTAACAGGAACTCGATGACTGGCTCTTTGGTCTCATCTTTTTTTTTGATACAGATAACAAAACTTTTTTCAAACATAAGTTATGTTGATGTAACTTCGCTCTTATTATTTCTAGAACTATAAACAGAGTCATAAATGTTCTGTTTCTTAGTGGGAGGGATCTGCTGTACAGTGAACAGGTGTAATGAAATCACACTGGATTATTATTCACACCCATTATTATTATGCACACATTGTTTTGTTTTTACTTTCATTCTTAGATTGAAATCAAGTCTACTTTAATGTTAGCATGTCCTATGAGAAAGGGATTTCCTACTGTGATTTTGTCAAAATAAACACTGATGGAAGTGTCAATGGTTCCACAGTGTTTTATTATAAAGTTAAAGATCGTCTTTTTATTCAAACAAAATGTTTCAGAATAGGTGCAGTAGGGAGTGAAATAGGGCACAGGGGAACAATTTAGCTACCTAGCCTCATCCATTGAGCAATGAAAAGAGAATCTATTAATATGTCTTTGGACTCAATTGGAGCTGCATCTCAAACACTCATACTTCAGGCTAAGGATTTTTTCCAAATGAGCTTTTGTGAATAAATATTAGTTGTCACGTTCTTGGATGTTTCTGCAGGAAAGGTGATGCCATTCCAGATGTTCCAAAGATAAACAATTATCTCCTACATTTATTGTTAATTCAAGAGGTTTTTATTGTTTGTATATTTTGAAAAGTTTTTGTTTTTGAGAAGATAGAAGCAGATGGGAAAATAGCAGTATTAAAATGAACCGGATGTCTTAGTGAAGTGTTGATAGCTGCATTAGGCTTTCTATACAGCTAATGATTGAAATATTACAAATAATAAATAATTTGTGACTCCAGTATAGAATTGAGATAACACCCTTCTTTGTAAAAACGTGTAATATACATGCAATACATGTTAATATAGCAAGATAAATTTTTATTGAAAATGGCTTGATATTTTTTTATTAAAAATAGCCTGATAATTTTCTTGTGTTCTCATTGTGATCACAATATTAATAGAAAGCCCAAATAAGCAGTTACTTAGAGTAAAGCAAACTAGATTAAAAGCATATTAATTCAGACAGAAGCGGGCCTTGAGAGAATATGGTTCGAGAGGTTTGGGCTACATTGTACTTGATGTTTTTCCTGTGTCATCTAGTGTGATAAGTAGTATTAATAGTCAGCTTGATAGAATCCAGAATTATATGGGAAATAGGTCTATAATTGTGCATGTGGATGTTTATCTTGATTGGATGAATGGAGGTCAGAATACCAGCTATGTGTAGCTAGAGCTATTCCATGGACGAGATCCTGGACTGTATGAGTCAAGGAAGAGAAATGAGCCACAGAATCCATCTATTATTCTTTGCTTCCTGGTTGTGGATAAGGTATGGCGAGCTGCTTCATTTTTGGCTAGCTAGGCTACACTTTGATAGTGTACTGCACTCTTGATCTATGTGCCAGAATAAACCCTTTTTTCCTTAAGTCGCTTTTATCAGAGTATTTTAATACAGCAACAGGAAAAGAAACAAAGACATAAATTGTTACCAGCAAAGGTAACATATGGTTACCTCTGACCATATGGTTCTTAGAAATTTGGAATTGATTAATGGGAGTAATAGAAAAGAATTTGAAGGGCCAGAAAAGCCTTTGAATACCCCATGAAAAGCTTAATGAGCTATTTTGTTTAGCATTTGGAAGACAACGCTGCTGAGGGACAAATGGACAGTAGAAGCTTGGCTCATGAGGTATCAGAGTGGAAGCAAGAGTCTACCAGGAATGGGGCTATGAGCCATTCATGTGATATTTGGGAGAGTGCTGTGGATGGTGCTGTGTAATTGTTGAAGATATTAGCTCAACTGAAGAAAGCAAGACTCTAGTGCTCTAGTGAGATAATAGGAAAGATGCCATGAGGATAAAACTCGACCTCTCAGAAGCTCCATGTGACGATACAGATTCATTTAAAGGAATAAAGACTAAGTTAAGGCCCAGGCACAGAGGTTTATATACACATGGTCCAAGGCTACATCTCAACTGCTAGCATTATTCCTCTCATTCTGGTTTCATAGGCATAGATTGAGCAGTGCAGGTAATATGTGCCAGAGACAGAGCCTCTGAAAGGAGGAACAGAAAGCTATTCTGTGAAGTCATGAAGGTGTGGCCCAGGTTGCAAAGAAAATGCCAGGATTGTGGGACATGTCATTAAGGACAGTTACTGGCATAGAATGAAGCCATATCACGGGCATATCCATGAGGGATTATTTTTACTGTATTAATTGAAGTAGGAGGACAAGTCCACTTTGTGTAGCACCATTTTTGTGGATGAGATCCTAGTCTATGTAAGTGAAGAAAGGAAATGAGGGACACACACTTATCTTTCTCTGCTTCCTTTTTGCATTGTGGCTACCTACTTCAAGTTATTGCTATCTTGAATTTCTTCCATGATGCACTTGAACTGAGATCCAGAAAAAAAAAAGTTATTGTTAGGAAACTAGGGACTAGAGAAAGCTACATCAAGATTAACCTATGAGGAAAGTCTGTTGTCAGGGGAAGGCTAAAACCCTTTTCCCATTTGGACTTTATACTACAAATTGAACATACTCAGGTCTTCAGAGAGGGAGACTGGAAGTCCATCCTTGCTTGAGCTTCATCTAATAAACAATGATTGAGACAGAAAACCATGCAAAATACAAATTTCAGAGGCTGGTTTATGCATAGAGTTTTTAAAAGAAGTCATGGTCCTTATGTTTCATAGATTTGGGACTCCTTTATCAACTCCCTTGTCATTCAATATTAAGCATCTTTAGAAATATTGCTTAAAACATATTAACCGAATGATCTTTACGCACTGAACTATGCAATTCTATGCATGGTTTTATGTACCACTTTTATTTAATTTAGCTACTAGAAATTTGATCTATAATTTGAAGAGAAACACTATGACACCTCAAACTGCTTTTTATGTTTGTTTTATTTGTATAGTAGTTTGAATATAATTGGTCTCCATACACCCACAGGATGTGGCAGTCTTAGGAGACATAAGTAGACAGTCCCACTGGGACTGTCTCCTTCTGCTGCCTTTGGGGCAAGATTTAGAGCTCTCAGCTTCTTCTCCAACTCCACATCTGCCTGGAAGCAGCCATGTTTCTCACCATAAAGATATTGGACTAAACCTCTGAATCTGTAAGCCAGCCCAAACTAAATGTTTTCCTTTATAAGAGTTGTGTTGGTCTTGGTATTTCTGCACAGAAATAAAACCCTAACTGAGACAGAATTTGGTGCCAAGGGTTAGGGTATTACTATGATAGGCCTGACTATTCTTTTGTTTAACGATATGTGAATTTTGTAACTTTGGGTTAGGAAAGCAGTGGTATGTTTTAAGTGCTGCTTAATGGGCCATAGAAGAGAAAAGGAACATGAAACACAGTGGTGCTGAGGGAGGCTAGAACTGTGAGGGCCTGTCTTAAGAAGTTTCAGAGGGGAAAGATTTTTGTATGTTATCTAGGGATCATTCTTATGATATTTTGGTGAAGAATGTGGCTGCTTTTTGTCCCTGTCTGAAGAGTATGTCGTAAGTTAAGGTGAAGAGATTTAGATTAATTGCATTGGCAAAGTAAATATCAAAACTGCCTAGCATAGACTTTGTTCTGTGGTTCACTCTTATAAAGAGTGTTTTGATGAAACAGCAAACTGGGAAAGAAAAAATACCAAATGCATGGTTCAAGGATTAAAGGGACACCAGGAAGTAGAACAGAATTAAATCCTGTATCCAAGGAGAGAAACAGATTAAAGAAACTAAATGGAATTAAAGGAGTTGTTACCTTGAGGCAAGATCCTACCCAGCTAAGCTTCGACCCTGTGAAAAGGAATTAAAAATAATCTGAGGTCCAGGGAAGGTGGTATAAGAGTTTAATCCCAGCACTCAAGAGACAGAGGCATGCAGGGTATCCAAGTTCAAGGCCAACCTGCCCAACAGAGCAAGTTCCAGAACAGCCATGCTTAGAAAATGAAGAAACCATCGATGTGATTGAATAAGAGGGTCCAATTCCAGCCCCATCAAGCAGAAGCACTTGGCAGCTTCAGCCTTGTGTTTCTGGCTTTAGAGGCAAAGATAGAAAAAAGGAGTTATGGAATCTTCCTCCTTGATCAAGGAAAGTCACTGAGGCTGTTGTAACCTGTTTAACTTGCTTAAACTCTATGGGCCCTCCAATGAGACTTTAGTTCTTGGCAGTGTAGTTCCTCTGTTCAGCTGCTGGAGCCTTTGACGTATCAGAAGACATTTTGCCTCCAAGTCTCCATTTTATAGAATGAAATTAAGTTCAAGTTCTCAGGCCTGAGACCAGTGCCTGAGACCAGTATCCAAATCAATAGATCAATACTTGCCGATTAGAACTAAACAATAGATGATAAATGCATGTTCTGCTTGAGTTAAAGGTAAATGTATATTCTGTTAGAGTTAAGATTGTATCATACTGTTATGTTCCTTACTCCCAAAAAGCTGGAAAGCACCCAATCATTGTCCTACCCTAAATCCCAGCCAAACAGCTTGAAATGCTACAATACACTTGGAACAAACACTTGGAACAAAACTGATTATGTTTAGCGAGTGAAAATAATGTAATGTTGCTCCCACCCTTTTGCTTACTACACCTGGTTTCCTAGTTGCTACCTGGTTACAGTTTTTCATGTAAACGCTTTGCCTTAGAAACAGACCAGCTTCATAGTCAGGTTCCTGAGTCCAGACTGTGTCCCTGACTGGTCGGTCAGTTTTTATTCAGTGTTCAATAAACTTCCATCAGTCTGAGTCTGGTGTTCAAGTGGTGAGTGTTCGGCTATTCCTGTACCCCATACCAAGGCCATGTATGTGGTTGGGATGTCCCTGAGAGGACCTATAGAAAGAAAGGGGTTTTGGAATCTCCTCCCTCCATGATAAGCAAAGCAGCTGAGTCCAGGCATGTGGTAATGGTTCCCTTGCATGGAGTCTAAAAAGGCCATTGTGTGAAGCTGTGAAAAGCCATTGTGTACATCCTAGAAGATGAAGCCTGGATTACCTTTGAGACCCCAAAATGTTTCAGATGTCAGAGTTGTGAGAGACTTGCCAAGGAAAACTGTGAACAAGTAGTAGAAATAGCCCAAGAGAAAGATGTGTGTTACAGTCAACAAAGCTGAGAGGAGTTCAAGATGTGAAAAGCATTTTGACATCAGACATGGAGATGTGGAGTTTGGACTTTGCCCAGCTGGTTTTTGGTCTTGCCTTGGTCCCCTATTTCCTTATTATGTTTTTTTTTAGAATGTTAATGTATGTATTATTTCATTTTATGTTGGAAAATGTGATCTGCTTTTTTATTTTGATCATGCTGGGAATTACAGTTAAGAGATTATGTTTGAGTCTAAGAAGAAAGTTTGAACTTGGGACTTTTAATCAAGTCAAGATTCTTGTAGACTATGAGACTTTTGATATTAGACTGAATTTATTTTGCATTATGACATAGTTACAAGCCTATGGGGGACAGTGAGTGAGATGTAATAGTTTGAATGTAATTGATGCCCAAAGGCCAATAAGGAGTGGCGCTATTAGGATGTGTGGCCTTATTGGAGTAGGTGTGACTTTGTTGGAGAAAATGTATCACTGTGGAGACAGGCTCAAGCCATACCCAGTGGGATCCTCTCCTTCTGCTGCCTTTGGGTCAAGATGTAGAACTTTCAGCTCCTTCCCTAGCACCATGTCTGCCTGCATGCTGCCATGCTTCCCACAATGGTGATAATGGATGAAACCTCTGAAACTCTAAGCCAGCCCCAGTTAAAAGTTTTCCTTTATAAGGGTTACCTTGGTCATGGTGTCTCTTCACAGCACTAAAAGCCAAACTAAAACAATTAGTTTATTTCATTTTTGTTATCAGTGTGTCATTGGGTAAAAGCAGTCCTTTTCATTTCATTTCAAATTTTAGAAATTTTTTTCTGTAAATAATAGTGCTAAAGTATGGATGCTGCTCTTATTACATTTGTTGATTGCTTTGAATAAGATAGTATTTCACAAATTTTATAAGTTTAAATTTATAATTTTAAAACAAATTTTACTTTTTTGAATTATTTCACAGTTCTACCAATGGAACAATTGTTTTCCTCTCTACAAAGGTAAAATTTCTTTTAAAATATTTAGAACTTGTTGGAATATTTCAAATGGTATATGGTAGGAAGCAGCTCTTGTGCATTAAACAACAGCAATGATATTCTGCTCAGTATTATACTTTCTGTTCTACTTTCTGTACCTCCTCATTAACTTGAAATCAGCACCCAAACATTTTAAAAACATTAGTATATATAATGTATCTCAGTGTTCCTGATTGTTTTACATTAAAACAGTTTTAGGCTTTATTTATTTATTTCAGTAATTATTCAAAGCAAAGTTTTCATTTCTGGCCAACTTCATACAAACAGCCTGGATCAGCATGATTCAGGGTGGGCCAATAGATAGACGTTCAACCGATTAATTTAAGATACTGCATCTTTAATTGCATATTTAATTTAAATCCTAAGTGACACCACAACATCATAGCACTTTTTTTTCCTGTGAATTTTGTTATTTGGAATAGTTTTAATAATTTAGTGTTCCAAGTGGATCAAAGACCTCAACATAAAACCGGGCACACTAAATCGGTTAGAAGAAAAGGTGGGAAAGAGCCTAGAACTCATTGACACAATAGACAACTTCCTGAACAGAATATTAACAGCAAAAGCTCTAATATCAACAACCATTAAATGGGACCTCATGAAAATGAAAAGCTTCTGTAAAGCAAAGGACACAGTCATCAGAACTAAATGACAGCCTACAGATTGGGAATGGATCTTCACCAACGCTATATCTGACAAAGGGCTGATATCCAGAATATATAAAGAACTAAAGAAGTTAAAAAGCAACAAATCGAGCAATCCAATTAAAAAAACGGGGTACAGAGCTAAACAGAGAATTCTCAGTAGAGGAATAGAGAATGGCAGAGAAACACTTAAAGAAATGCTCAATGTCCGTAGCCATTAGAGAAATGCAAATCAAAATGACTCTGAGATTTCACACTATACCCATCAGAATTACTAAGATCAAAAACTGAAGTGACAACACATGCGGGAGAGGTTGTGGAGAAAGGGAAACTCTCCTCCATTGCTGGTGGGAATGAAAACTTGTACAACCATTTTTGAAATCAATCTGGCACTTTCTCAGACACTTAGGAATAGTGCTACCTCAGGATCCAGCTATACCACTCCTAGGTATATATCCAAAAGAAACTCAAGTACACAACAAGGACATTTGCTCAACCATGTTTGTAACAGCTTTATTTGTAATAGCCAGAACCTGGAAACAACCCAGATGTCCCCCAATGGAGTAATGGATACAGATTGTGGTACTTTTAAACAATGGAATACTACTCAGCAATTATAAACAAAAACATCATAAAATTTGCAGACAAATGGTGGGATCTAGAAAAGATCATCCTGAGTGAGATATCCCCAAAGCAGAAAGACACACATGGTATATACTCACTTATATAGACCTATAAGATAGGATAAACATACTAAAATATGTGCACCTAAACAAGAAAGAGGACCCAGGGTAAGATGATCAATCCTCACTTAGAAAGACAAATGGGATAGACATTGGATGTAGGAGAAAACAAGTAACAGGAGAGGAGCCTACCACAGAGGGCCTCGGAAAGACTCTATGTAGCAGTATATCAAAGCAGATACTAAGACTCATAACCAAACCTTGGGCAGAGTGCAGAGAATGAATCATAAGAAAGAAGGGGGAGTTAATATGACCTGGAGAGGACAGGAGCTTCACAAGGACCAGATGTATCTGGGCACAGGGTTCTTTTATCAGACTGTTTCTCCAACCAAGGACCATGTCTGGATATAACCTAGAACCCCTGCTCGGATATATCCCATGGTAGCTCAGGATACAATTGGGCACCCTAGTAAGGGGAACAGGGACTAATTCTGACATGAACTCAATGGTAGGCTCTTTAACCTCTCCTTCTCAACCCCTCGAGGGAGGAGCAGCCTTGCTAGGCCGCAGAAGAGGACATTGCAGCCAGTCCTGAAGATACTTGATAAACCAGGTCAGATGAAAGGGGAGGAGGTCCTCCCATATCAATGGACTTGGAACAGGGCAGCGAGTAGATGAGGGAGGGAGGGTGGGATTGGAAGGGAATGAGAGAGCAGGACATAGCTGAGATACAAAGTTAATAAAGTGTAACTAATATTAAAAAATAAAAAATTAATTTAGTGTTAGTTGATCGTTTTAGTTCCTTATTAAAAATTCATAAAAAATTTAAATAATACAAATGGAAAAATATAAAGATCCTTGCTTAATAGTATCAATAAAATAATATTGCTGATTTTGTTCATATTTTCTAGATAAAATCATGTTTTATAAGTTTTCATGCTAAAATTTTTCTTTCTTTCTTTATTTTTATTATTACAATTTATTCACTTTGTATTCCTGCTGTAGCCCCCTCCCTAGTCTTCTTAAAGTCTCACCCTTCCTCCCTTTTCTCCCCTATGTCCCTCCCCTAGTCTACTAATAGGGAAGGTCCTCCTCCCCGTCTCTTTGACCCTAACCGATAAGTTTCATTAGGTCTGGCTCTATAATCTTTCTCTGTGGCCTGACAATGCTGACCCCAAAATGGGGATGTGATCAAAGAGCCAGCCACTGAGTTCATGTCAGAGACAGTGCCTGTTCCCATTACTAGGGAACCCTCCTGGTCCCTGAGCTCCCATGAGCTATAAATGTGCAGGGGTTCTGAGTTATCTTCATGAATGGTCCTTGGTTGGAGTATCGGGTTTATTGTTGTTGTTGTTTCTTTGTTTCTTTGTTTTTAATCTGAGAACTGTGTGATGAATGTGCTTCTATATTAACATACCTTTGACCACTGCCCTCATCTTATTGGGATCAAACCCATTACATCTATTTCAGTGGAATTTATCTATACCAAATGTTTATGAATTCATAATAGTGAATAAAATATAAATTCTCACACTTTTGAAAAGTACATGTACAAAAGTCACTGGTGATTTATTTGAAATTTGTTGACTTTGTTATAAAAGTTCATGCATTGAATATTGCTACTCAGAATAGAGAACATAGCAGTTATAATTTTTGAAATGGATAAATTAAATCAAAGATTCACATTTCAGGGTTCAGGTGGGTGGGTATAAATAACGTCATCTGACTTGTGTCACTTTTGAATAGAACATTGAGAAGATTACAGGGAAATTATGTAATCAAAAGTGTTTTCTTAAAATGAACGACTATTTAATAGACAAGCATTATTATACTTTTATATTTCCTACATTTAAAAAAGTTTTCTGTTGTATTCTTAGTCCTCACATATGTGTAGCACTATGTACTTTCCTTATTTCTTGTGCTAGCTACTTTTTTCAGTTTGGCACAAACTCAATCATGAAAGGAGAGAACATCATTGAAAATATGCCTCCATAAGATCTGGTTGCAAGAGATTTTTTTTAATTAGTGATTGATTAGGGAGGGCCCAGATCATTGTGAATAGTGCCACTCCCAGGATGATAGTCCTGAGTTCTATACGAATGCAAGATGAACAAGCCACATAAAGGAATCCGGAAGCAGCACCACTCTATGGCCTCTTCATCAACTCCTGCCTCCAAGTTCCTGCCCTTCTTGAGCTCTTGTCTTGGCTTTCATCCATGATGAATAGTGATGTGGAGGTATAAGCCAAACAAACCTTTTCCTTCCCTAATTGCTTTGGTCATTGTTTCTCATCACAGCAATAGTAACCCTAACTAAGACACCTCTACTCTGCTTTGGCTCTCTATCTTTGGGCTTCATTACTCTCTTCTATACTCCTTTGTTCTAACATTTGAGAAAGTATCTATTTTTTGACACTGTCACCTAGCTCCGTAGTTTTCACACTGAAAAATGTTGAGATTACACACTGTTGTGTCTCCCTTAAAGCTTACTCATACTGATGTTATATAAATTCTGCAAATCATCCAGGCAAGGCAGTAGACAGATTACACAGAGAAGCTATGGCATAGTTGAGTTGGTTTGTGTCATTATAAATTTACTAGTGCACTGTAGAATTCATCTGGACAATTTAAAGTTTAGTTGACTTCGTAATAAATATATTTGCATAAAAAGAACTTATTAATCTAATTAGATTAGATTAATTAAAAAATAGAATTCAATATGATTGTGCAACCTCATTTATATTTTATATTTCACGTATTGCAATTTTAAAAATATGGTAGTAAGATAATTATACATGAGCCTTGGTAAGCACTTATTCTCAGAGCCACAATGTATTAATCTTACTATTATAAGCAGTGAGTATTATTAGAAAGTAATAAATAAGCTTCTAGCTCACACATTCTTCCTTTTCTTTTTTTATTACATTATCTCCCACATTACAATGGATGAGATTAGATATCCTTTGGTAGATATTTGTACCTAGAAGGGTCATCTCTGACTCTTGCTGTGTCAGTGGTCACTGTGAAAAAAACACTCAGTTCAAGTCTTTTATAAGTAAGAATAATTCAATTTTAACTTTGGTTCAGAAGATTCGCTTTCTGGTTATCTGGTTCCATTGCTTCAGGCTTGTGGTAAGACAGAATATCATGGTGGAAAACGTATGTCATAGAAGATTATATAATTATTTGTAGTCAGGAAAAAGTGAAGGATAGAACAGAAAGGGAAAAAATAACTAAGGAAACGTTTAATGCACATCACATCTGTCTTTCTAAATGAGGATTGATCATCTTACCCCATGTCTGCTCTCTTGATTATCTTTTTTAGGTGTATAGATTTCATTATGTTTATCATATCTTATAGGTCTATATAAGTGAGTATATACCGTGTTTGTCTTTCTCCTTCTGGGATATTTCACTCAGAATGATCTTTTCTAGATCCCACAATTTGCCTGCAAATTTCATGATTTCCTCTGTTTTGATTGCTGAGTAGTATTCCATTGTGTAAAAATACCACAATTTCTGTACCCATTCCACCGTTGATGGACATCTGGGTTGTTTCCAGGTTCTGGCTGTTACAAATAAAGCTGCTATAAACATGAAAAAAAAAAAAAAAAAAAAAAGAAAGGGAAGAGAGAAGAGAAATGGGAATGGAATGAAGAAAGGAGAAGAGGGAAGAAAGGAGAGAAGGTGGAATTTCAGTATATACTTCACAGGTCATGTCTCCAGTGACGTAACTTTCTTCCATGAAGTTCTACTTAATAGTTTCAGCTACTTTCCAATAGCGCCATGACAAGAAACCAAGAATTCAACACAGTCTTCTGGAAGTAGTTAAGATCCAAAACATTTCCATTCATGCAGCATTTGCCATTCTGCTTTTAAAACTGAAAAGCAAATAAAGTATATTAACAAGTGATGAATAATTGTGTTAGGTTTGTTATGGTTGTTGCTGTGAAAAAATACCATGATTGAGGTAACTTATAGAAAGAATGTTTTATTTGGACTTACTGTCCAAGGCATATAAGAGTCCATTCAGGAAGAGCAGCCAGGAGCAGGCATGGCAGTGGGAGCAGGCAGCTGAGAGTAGAAAGTAGGAGGAACAAATGGGTAGTGGCCTGGGGTTTTCATCCCGTCTCCGGTGATGTAGATTCTTTAGTGAGACAGCACCCCTTAATTTTCCCCAAACAACCCCATGGACTGGTGAATATGTGCTCAGTTCCAGAGATGACGGGACACACTTTTCATTCAAATCACGATCCTGGTTAACTTTAACTTTTAATATATTGTGTGAGAGTGCCCCTCTTCATAGCCCTGGGTATTCTAGAATTAACTGTATAGAAAAGCTAGCCTTGAATTCACAGAGATCAATCTGCCTCTGTCTCCCTAGTACTAGGAATAAAGAGGTATGCCATCACATCTGGCCAACTTTATTTTTTTTTATCATCATATACAAATGTTTTATTTGGTGTTTGATTTTTATTAATAAAGATAAGAAAAATCATTAGCCTCTTAGTTCCAAATATATTGTTTTATGAATTGTTATTACCATAGCTCTTGATGGGGGCCAAAACAACTGACATTCTATTTTTAAAAACTATTTTTGATATTTGAGTGATTATTTCTGGTGTTAATCTAGCTTGCAAGAGATAAGTTGGTGACAGTCGATATATCCACGGTCTTTGTTTTCTTGTCATTCTCTTGCACGTGACATGCTCTTAATTATAACTTAGAGGTAAGTTTCCAGCTGATGCATATGTTGAACTACACTGGCATTTCATTTCCTTAAGATATGCATACACTGGAGGTAGCTGGTTAGTTGTTATGTGAAAGCAGGAGATGGCATCATGAGACACTTGAAAATCAAACACTGTTATGTGACCATAATTTCAAAAGATTCATTTGTCTTTCTGGAAAGCCACAGGAAAATCTGGTAGGAATAGAAATGGCTCATACAGGCACATTATCACCTGGATGAGGGACTCAATGCTCTTAGTTTCCCCAGACTTCATAAAAATAATCTTAGTGGGTAATTATGTCTGGGGCAGGCAGGAGGAAAATAGACACTGGGAGGTGTTACTACAGCATTGGAGGCTACGGAAGCTTTGGACTTCAGCTCTGTTTTCCTTGTAACACCAGAATGGTAAAGCTCAGGAACTGCTTATATTTAAATTATTATACGAAAATGTGTTTGTATGTGGAGTTGTTGAAGCCACTCATGACTAAGGCTCTTCTTCCTGGTCAACATCATAGAATCTAAGTTTCTGCTCTGGCTCTGGGTGGACTTGAAATATACTACAGTCTCCTTTAAGAGTAAAGCAGCAGAGTCTGTCAAGTCCACTGCCTGGGAAACCAGATTCATCTGAAGAGATACCAAGGAAAGGGCAGGACTGATAATCCCCTGAATGAAATGTACTTTTACTTCCTAGAAGTCCCACTCTTGGGGCCGCTGCTTGTAGGCAGTCTACCAAGCAGCCCTGTGGAGACTCTACTATTCAGCATTTTTTTGAGTGTCAGGTTTTCCTTGTTTTATCTCTTTCTTTCAGATACTCACCAAAGCCTGGGTATGCTTCCCCAGACACTCGGGCTCTTTGCACGCTCATTCTCTGAAGTTCTGTTCTGCCACTTTCTGCCAATCCATTGTCTGCTGACTTCCAACACAGAAGGCACAGCTCTTCCTCTCTCTTTTTGTATCTCCAAGAAGCTACCAGGAATTACAGCTTGCATGCCCTGGTGTTTTTTTCTCATATACTTATAAAACCATACTTGGGCTTCCTTTTTAAAATTTAATGGCAAGAAGAATGACTCAGAAGAAGGGAGCTGAATTTCACCAACACATTTCTGCAATATATACATATATATGATATAAATTTAATCATAATTATTTTTCAAACACATTCTCAGTATTCAGAACAGGTTGGCATTGAACTTCTGCCTAACTAAGCCTCTGGAGTGCTTGGCTTTTACTCATTAGCCATCATGTTAACCTCCACATTTAGTATTGAACCCACAGGAATGTAATAATATATCATTAAAATTCATGACTTAGGAGATTGCTTAGTGGCTAAAGCAAGCAGACCAAAGTTCAAACACACAGAAGCCACATTAATACAAAGTTGGTGGGTTTGGTAGTCTAGCTTGATTTCTAACTTTGGAAGCAGAAACTGAATCCTAAAAGAGAGTTGGGTATCTTGGAATATTGGCTATACTGGAAAACTATGGCTCAAACTGACTCTTCTTCAATTAATGAGGTGAAAGGGTAATCTAAAAAGATTAAGTCTTGGGTATCCACACACATATATGTACACACATGAAAACAATATTACACACAGATATGTGCGCATACATATGTGAATGCACACACACAAATATACAAAAAGAAAAAAGATTCAGTAACTCACTAAGGTACTATATTTCCCATTGCTAAAATATCAGGAAATGTGACCTGAAAAGGAATAGATTAGTTAATATTGTATTAACACAATAAAAAGGAAAAAAAATAGCTTTCCCAAAAAGTTGACTGCAATATAAATAGATAGCTTTGTGTGGGAGAGTACCTTTTAGTGTACATGAGAAACTCATTTGGATATATCCAGCAACCCAAAGCTATCACAGAAGATCTCAGCCTAAAAGAAAATCTCTTAATTTGAAACAATCATGCTACAGAGTAAATATTAAGCCTTAGAATATGTCATATTTAAGACCATGTAAACTATATTATCTCAAATTTTCAAACTACTTTAGTGAATTGCTGGCTAGGAAACAATGTCTGCAGCTTTAATTGTCACAGTGTGACATAGCTAAAATTGAAACAGAGAAAAACAAAACAAAACAAAACAAAACAAAAAATCCATGCTGCAAAAATAATGAAGAGAACAATACTAAAGAGAGTGCCCCGGGTGAGGCTTCTTTAATTGTAAAAGAACTCAAAGAAGTGGGTGGGGTTAAGGAAGTGGGGGAAATACAAGGCAAGCCTGGCAGTTTATACAACAGAACATCCCTGAAAGCTTGTGAGAAGTTAACCTGTCATCAATATTTCCTGTGAGTGCTGGTGATAGTGAATATAATAATATCCCGAAGTCTGGTGTTCCCATCTGCAGTACAGCATTAAAAACTTCCTCACAAGTTTACATTCCCACCAGCTATGGAGGAGGGTTCCCCTTTCTCCACAACCTCTCCAGCATGTGTTCTCACTTGAGTATTTAACCTTTGCCATTCTGATGGGTGTAAGGTGAAATCTCAGGGTCATTTTGATTTGCATCTCTCTGATGGCTAAGAATGCTGACCATCTCTTTAGGGGTTTCTGTGCCATTGTATATTCCTCTACAGAGAATTCTCTATTTAGCTCTGTACCCTATTTTTTTAATTGGCTTGCTTTCTCAGACAATTAAGAATAGTGCTTCCTCAAGATCCAGCTATACCACTCCTAGGCTTATATCCAAAAGAAGCTCAAGTATACAACAATGACATTTGTTCAACCATGTTTGTGGCAGCTTTATCCATAATAGCCAGAACCTAGAAACAACCAAGATGTCTGTCAATGGAGGAATAGATGCAGAAATTGTGGTACTTTTAAACAATGGAATACTACTCAGCAATTAAAACGAAAAAATAATGAAATTTGCAGGCAAATGGTGGAATCTAGAAAAGATCATCCTGAGTGAAGTATCCCAGGAGCAGAAAGACATACATGGTATATACTCACTTATATAAGATAGGATATATATATATATATATATATATATATATATATATGATATAATAAGAGGATAAACATACTAAAATATGTGTACCTAAAGAAGATAAACAAAAAGAGGACCTGGGGTGAGATTATCAAACCTCACTTAGAAAAATAAATGGTAAGAACATGGGAAGAAGGAGAAAACAAGTGACAGGACAGGAGCTTACAGCAGGGGGCCTCTGAAAGAATCTACCTAGCAGTTTATCAAAGCAGATGCTGAGACTCATAACCAAACTTTGGGCAGAGTGCAGGGAATCATATGAAAGAAGTGGGAGTTAGTATGACTGGGAGAGGACAGGAGCTCCTCAAGGACAAAATTTATCAGGGCACAGGGGTCCTCTATGAGACTGTGTCTCCAACCAAGGACCATGTATGGATATAACCTAGAACCCCTGCTCAGATGTAGCCCATGGTAGCTCAGTATCCAAGTGAGTTTACCTAGTAAGGGGAAAGGGAATTATTTCTGACATGAACTCAATGACTGGCTCCTTGACCTCCCCCCTCCCCGAGGGAGGAACAGCCTTGCTAGGCCACAGAGGAGGACATGGCAGCCAGTCCTGAAGATACCTGATAAGCTAGGGTCAGATGAAAGGGGAGGAGGACCTCCCCTATTAGTGGACTTGGAAAGAGGCAGGAAGGAGATGAGGGAAGGAGGGTGGGGTTGGAATGGAATGAGGGAGGGGTCTATGGCTGGGATACAAAGTAAGTAACCTGTGATTAATATAAAAAGTAAAAATTAATTAAAAAAGAAAGACTTAAAAAAAAAAAAGAAAAGAAACTGCCTCACAGTCAAACCCACTCTGATTTCTCCACTTTCAAGCACAAGTAGGGACTGTGTCTGACAGAAAAAAAAAGCTTCTTCCAAAAGGAAATTAATAGTCTTAACATAATCTTTGAGAATCCCACCAATAACCAGAAAAGATGAAACAGAAAATTATACAACAGACACTCGGATGGAGGTCCACAGGCATCTAAAAGCAAGAGAAAAGCCCATCTATCCAGTTACTGAGTACAGCTCCGGCAGTTTCCAGAAACCCTAAGGCCTGCTCATAGCACACCTTTATGCAAGCGCCCCACAACAAGTAGGCACTGGGCCCCTTTCCAAAATGAAGGCAGTTATCTGTGATATGAGGTTGTATAGTGGTGTGGAGAGAATCAATCTGCAGAGATGGAATACTTCCCTCAAGCAGTAAAGAGTTCTCCAGATGCCCTTGCAAAGTCAGAACTGAAGACATGTGACCTGTCAGACCCTATGCCTTGTCCAAGGGCGCCTGGCAATGAGCATCTCTGCTGCCTTCTCTAATTATCCAATCCTTTACTTACCATTGAGCACTCACACTGGAAACATTGGCTGAGCCTCTCTTTTTTTTACCAAATTCAGGACATGTGGCTGAGTTGGAGCTGTTAGGGATCCCCTGCACAGGGCTTTGACCCTTAATTGCTAGTACTCTGTTTTCATGCTCAGAATACTCTACTTAAACATTTATTTTTATTTTTTCCATCTTTGTTATTATTTGATTTGTTTGTATTGTTTAAACCAAATATGTCAGGGTTTTTCCATGGGTTCTCTTTGGCCTCTTCCATTCAGCTGTACCAACAGAACTAGCAAAAGCAGCTTAGTTTGTATTCCTGTACTCTTGATACGTGATCATTCTAGCCTTCTTTAGCAAGAATGTTGCTAATATAGATGAAGTTCCTTGAACCTTGGCGACAACATTAGAAACCTTCATCCTCTGAAGTCCTCATTCTGCTCATTGTCAGGTGTCCAGTCATTGATTAGACCTCTAGGCCCTGCAAAAATTCATGTGTTGAGATCTTGGTCTTTAATGTGGGGATGTGGAGACATAATGGAACCTTTAAGAAGTTGAGTTAAGGGGAGATAATAAGATTACTTTGAACTGCCTTAAGTTTGCCTTAATAAAGAATTAATGTAGATCTCATAAGACACTAACTAGTTTTGATAAATGTGTTCATAGGAGCACAAGATTAGACTATCATAACACACACCATCCTCCATACATCTTAAGAAGATGACAATTCGTTTGGTGGCTACTGTATTTAGGGGTTTTAAAATGTGGCCTAAATTTTCTTAATATATTGATTAGTTTTAGGTATTTTGCTGTAACAAATAGAGTTTAAGGAAAGCTAACACAATATATTATCACTCATCATTTTAAAACAAAGAAAAGCAAAAGTGGCCTCTCACCTTGTCCTTGTGGTTCTTTTCAAAGAACCACATCAATGCAAAGGTATCCATACAACAGGAGGAAAGACACATTCTCATCTCTGAACACACTTGGAACCAAGGGACAATCTGAACACACAAATCCTTTCTAAGATCAGATCATACACTCTTGTCTTCAAATCTTATTTACTTGCAACTAAACAGTTCTTACCAAGCATTCACAGTAAAGTACTCAAGTTTACGTCTTTTTTGGACCTTCATTTTTCATGCCATATGATGTATATATAATATATATATATGATATATATGTCAAACAATTGTGACCACTAAGTCATCTCTCCAGTCCCTTTCTTGCTACCATGACACATAATAAGTATATTTTTCCTTAATTACCTGCCACTGCTTCTAACAAAGATGTGAGTTGTAGGTCAGATATAGCAATAGAGTTTCCATAGTCTTTAAGGATGATTTGAGTACAAACACAGTATAGCAAATCAAAAGCTCATAGTGAATGATTAGGAAGTAAATTTTCTATCTATATTAACTATGTAGAAACAGATTTAATTTTAATTATTTGTTTTTGGTATTTTTTGCTTTTGAAGACAGGGTCTCTGTATACCCTTGCAAATCCTTGTCCTGGACTTGCTTTGTAGACCAGGATGTTCTTGAACTCACAGAGATCTGCCTTCCTCTGCTTCTCCAAGATTACATGCACCACCATGCCTGGCTAATTATTAGGTTTTTTTTGAGGAAAAAAAAAAGGCACATATAGAAAAAAAGTACAAGAAAAAGATGGTCATTAAAGTAGTATCAAAAATAATTTATGAAGACCTGAAGACATGTATAAAAGAAAGATAAATATAAAAGAAATTCCATTAAGAAATAATGTTATTTTTAAAGCATATTGGAGAAATATAAATTGAATGGAGCATAGAACTATGGGTATAGTGATATCAAATGAATGAGTAACACTGGCTCTCTTAAGGAAAACACTGAATGACTAAAGAACATTCATCTACCTCAAAGAAGAGTGATATGTGTACACTGCATGTGATGTGCCTGTCAATTACCAATCCAAAATAGCACTTCTGTGTAATTCACTTTCCTAATTCATATTAAAATTGAAATAGTTCATAAATCATTTTTAATTTATATCATGGGATATGAGGTACTTTGCAAGATGTCAAACATTATTTTGCATGCTATTACTCAATTTCAAATACTTTAAAGGAATTCCTGAGGGATTTGGAGACATTGAGACTATAAACACAACCTTGTCTTAGAAATTGACGTAGATTCTTCTAACTTTGCCCAGAAGGAAAATTCTGGAAGATGATATCTATTACAAAGTTTCCAAGAAGATGTTAGGAAAAAGATTAAGAGTCTGTATATCTGAATGTAAAACAACGGACCATGCAGGAAATAAATAACAATAATAATAAAAACACATACACAAATACAGCTTTCAGCTTTGATGGGTGTTGTTTCATTGACAGAGAGAAAAAGTCTATGAGAGAAGGAAAACCAAGTTTGACTTTGTAAAGAATTATTTAAAGATAAGGAAAATAAACCATAAGAGAAGAATCTAAAGTAAAGATTTGGGGAGCATTTATCAATAGTTGCTGGTGACAACTGACCCAACAGAAATAATATATAGGCAAGATCTTGAGAAAGTATGTAGACTGTAAATTTGCCTCTTTCAGGAGGGAGTAGAGCCTTTTGTTGAGCCATTATATGGAAACTTCAAAGGAGTATTTAAACTTTTGACATTGTGACATTACATTTTTATCTGTGAGGTTTATCCTTTAACACTGCACAAGAAAATGCATTCCTCAAAAACAAGAAAATCTTGATAAGTAAAGTAAAGCAGAAGATAACAAATAAGAGAAAGCCAAGGGAAAATGAGGGTTGGGTGAACTTTGAATTTTACCTAATGTTTCATTGAAAGGACCATTTCAGAGGACTGAGACTAGAAACTTTAGGTCAACTAAATATCAGGTACTCTTTTTCACCATCATGCTTGATCATTCAGACAACAGATTTTATTTCTTACTGAGTAATGGGAACACTAGAAGACAGATGGCCATTCTCTTGGGATATCACTTACAAAAGACTTCAAGTATTTATAAAACTGACAATTTTGCCATTGAACAGAAACTACACACATTCAAAAGCAATACCACAATATGTAGTATGATGAAAAAATTCCTACAGGAATTATGACCTTTAGACATAGTCATGCTAACAATTACTGAACAGATATTTACTTCAATAAAGTTTGAATAAAAGTTATGTAAATTATGACTTAAAAATCCTAGACTAATACATGTAGATGATGAGAAGATATAAAATGTTCAGGACCCAGTCAGGCAAAATTTCTAATGACTGGTTATAAAGGATAATATACACATAATACCTTTTATAATATCTATGTATGCAGATATCATAAACACATACATATATTTTCCATATATATATATATATATATAATGGCTAAAAAAGAGAGTATTTTTGGAATCAAATGGATTACAGATACTGGAAAGCTAAAAATAAGGTAAATTGAAGTTCTCGATGTTGATGGGATAATTTGATTTATCTTGAAAGGATAAATCATTCAAAGAATAGTCTTAAAGCTGGGGTAAATAGTAATGAAAGATAGAAAAGATCAATAGAATATGGTATGATTCTGAAGAGACAGGCAACAAATTCTCTAAGTCCTCTAAAAGCATTAAGAATGCATAAGCCCTTAATATAATTGCATTTAAATAGCATTCACAAAATATTTTTTGGTAAAATGACTCTCAGATACTATCACAACTAAACATCAGTAAAAAGGGATAAAAGTGAGAAGAACTGCAGTGTTAGGTTACTGATTTGTGAGATAACTGAGAATTAGGTGAAATGGAGAGTAAACTTTGGCCATGTGTCCTCTGTAGAGGATACAATGAGTTGAATGACTCAAGCATAACCCTTCTCACCTAGATCCAGAATATTAGACAAAGTTGCTTCTCTTAAGAAACCGAATGGTCACCTGTCATAGCAGAGCATTGTACACACTATACGCTGCTCAGCTGAAAGGTGGCTTTGTAAAACAGTAGTGACCAGAGAAATGTGAATTACTGTGAGTTGTTGTGACCAAACACCTGACTGAAACAACTCACAGAAGGATTGATTGATGCTCATGACTTTGGATGGGTCAGTCCATGATCCTTGACTCCTTGTTCTGGTAGAGAACACTAGAGTAAGGTCGGAGCATAAGGCTTATCGATGTCTCACGGTGGCCAAGAAGTCTTTCAGGGAGACAAGAAGGACACAGAGGCACAAGATCCACAAGGTCACACCACTAGTGACCTACTTCCTAGTCGGTACCACTGGTTAAACTTCTGAACCGATGAGTCACAACTTCTCTGGGGAAAGGTGTCACATTTTGGATATCCTGAGTATCAGATTTTTACATTACAGTTCATAATAGCAGCAACACTACAGTAATGAAGTAGCAACAAAATAATTTTATAGTTGGGGCTCACCACTACATGAATAACGAAGGGTACCAGCTTTAGGAAGGGTGAAAACCACTGCTCTAACCTCACAAGTTGTCTTTACTAGTTTGTGGCAAAGGCTTTAGGATATGAGCTCAACAGAAATTTCATAATTAAACTATAATATGAATTATGGTACCTGTATGTAAAATATTATAAATGACTTGCCATTGTGTGTTTCTGGGGCTCTGGATTTGAAGTTTGGCAAAATTAACTTCCCACAGTGCTATAAGTGTTTTAGAAATTTATCCAAGTTGAGGTCAGTCAGAAACTCATTCTTATTTTTATCTGGATAAAAAGCAGGAAACAACACCCTTCACAATAGCCACTAATAACATAAAGTACCTTGGCGTGACTCTAACCAAGCAGGTGAAAGACCTGTTTAAAAAAAAAAAAAACTTCAAGTCTCTGAAGAAAGAAATTGAAGAAGACATCAGAAGATGGAAATATGTCCCAAATTATGGATCGGTAGGATTAGCATAGTGAAAATGGCCATTCTGCCAAACGCAATCTACAGATTCAATGCAATTCCCATCAAAATACCAACACAATGTTTACAGAACTTGAAAGAAAAACTCTCAACTTCATATGGACAAACAAAAAACCCAGAATTTCCAAAACAATCCTGTACAACAGCAGATTGTCTGGAGGTATCTCCATCCCTGATCTCAACTTGTACTACAGAGCAATAATAATAAAACCTGCTTGGTACCGGCATAGAAACAGAAAGGTGGATCAATGGAACCTAATAGAAGACACAGAAATAAACCCACAGACCTATGAATACTTGATTTTTGACAAAGAAGCCAAAACCATACAATGGAAAAAAGACAGCATCTTCAACAAATGGTGCTGGTCCAACTGGATGTCTACATGTAGAAAAATGAAAATAGATCCATACTTATCACCAAAGTCCAAGTGGATCAAAGATCTCAATATAAAAACAGATACTCTAAATCGATTAGAAGACAAAGTGTGGAAGACCCTAGAACTCATTGGCATAGGAAACAACTTCCTGAACAGAATACCATCACCACAGGCCCTAAGAGCAACAATCAATAAATGGGACTTCGTGAAATGGAAAAGCTTCTGTAAAGCAAAAGACACTGTCCTGAGAACAAAATGACAGCCTACAGATTGGGAAAGGATCTCCACCAACCCAACATCTGACAGAGGGCTGATATCTAGAATATATAAAGAACTAAAGAAGTTAAAAGTCAATAATCCAAGTAACCCAATTAAAAATAGGGTATGGAGCTAAACAGAGAATTCTCTGTAGAAGAATATAGAATGGCAGAGAAACACATAAGGAGATATTCAAAATCCCTAGCCATCAGAGAGATGCAAATCAAAACGACCCTGAGATTTCGCCTTACACCCATCATAATGGCTAAGATCAAAATCTCGAGAGATAATGTATGCTGGAGAGGCTTTGGAGAAAGGGGAACCCTCCTCCATTGCTGGTGGGAATGTCAACTGGCACAACCACTATAGAAATCAATCTGGTGCTTTCTCAGACAAATAGGAATAGTGCTACCTCAAGATCCAGCTATACCACTCCTAGGCATATACCCAAAAGAAGCTCAAGAACCCAACAAGGACATTTGCTCAACCATGTTTGTAGCAGCCTTATTCATAATAGCCAGATCCTGGAAACAACCAAGATGTCCATCAACGGAGAAATGGATACAGAAATTGTGGTACTTTTACACAATGGAATACTACTCAGCAATTAAAAACAAGGAAATCATGAAATTTTCAGGCAAATGGTGGGCTCTTTAAAAAAAATCATCCTGAGTGAGGTATCCCAGAAGCAGAAAGACAGACATGGTATATACTCACATATATGGACCTATGAGATAGGATAAACATGCTAAAATATATACACCTAAAGAAGATATACAAGAAAGAGGACCAGGGGTAAGATGATCAATCCCCATCTAGAAAGACAAAGGGGATGGACATTGGAAATAGGAGAAAACAACAAACAGTACAGTAGCCTACCGCAGAAGGCACCTGAAAGACTCTACCTAGTAGTGTATCAAAGCAGATTCTACGACCCATAACCAAGCCTTCAGCAGAATGTATGGAATCATATGAAGGAAGGAGGAATTAGTATATCCTGGAGGGGACAGGGAGCCCTACAAGGTCCAAATATATCTGAGCATAGGGGTTTTCTATGAGACTACCTAACCAAGAACCATGCATAGATATAACCTACAACCCCTGCTAAGACATAGCCCATGGTAGCTCAGTATCCAAGTGGGTTCCCTAGTAAGGTGGACAGGAATTGTTTCTGACATGAACTCATGAGCTTCCCCTCTCCCCTGAGGGAGGAGCAGCCTTGCTAGGCCACAGATAAGGACATTGTAATCATCCTGAAGATACCTGACAAGCTATGGCCAGACGGAAGAAGAGGAGGACACCCCCTCTCAGTGGACTTGGAAGGGGGTACGGAGGAGATGAGGAAGGGAGACGTGGAATGGGAGGGAAAAAGGGAGAGGGCTACAGCTGGGATACAAGTGAATGTATAAAATTGTTATTATGTTTTTGTATTTTTTATTTTATTTTTCTTTATTAATTACACTTTACTCACTTTGTATCCCCCACATGGTTCCGTTCCTCCTCCTGTCCCAATCCCTCCCTTCCTCCACCCTCTGCATGCATGCCCCTCCCCAAGTCCACTGATAGGGGAGGACTTCTTTTCCTTCTGAGCCTAGTCTATGAGGTCTCATCAGGAGTGGCTAAAAATATTTAAAAATTAAAAAAAATAAAAATTAAAGAAAAGCAGGAAACAGTGCTTGTAGGACATATTTCTAATTGTATAAAGCCCATTAAGAAATCAGTGATCCAAAGTCTCTTTCTCTTGTCAAAATAAAGTATAATACAGTAAAGCCGAGCCTTTCTTAATAAGTTGAGTCTCTCTGTCAGGATTTAAAGATTCTAAGGAAGTTTTAGCTAAGAGCTTCTAACTGACTTTGTTTTTAAAAGAAGGGATAGAAAGTGGGTCAGCAATATAAAGGGTTGGATTGCATCACTTTATCCAGTCATCTAATTGCACAGAGAAATGCAGGAGCAAAGCTTCAAAGTACTCTCTCAACTGGGAAGTTGTTTACCTTTTTACATAAGAGTAATCATGCAATTCATTTATATATATTTTTTCTTTTTACATGATCTCTAACTTTTCATAGCTAAGGACAGACCTGAATTCCTTCCCCCTTCTTTTAATAACCTTCACTTTGTGGCATAGAACTTTCAAATGTATATGTATACTAATGTTACTTTTATGCAGGTAAATTATTATCGGCTTTGGTGGTTTAGTTGGGACACACACTTCTCCTCACACAACCCCCTGTATAAGTCTCCAGCACTGGAATTCCAGGTCGCTGGGTATTTGTGTTGTTTGGGAGGTTTAGGATGTATGGTCTTTCTGGGGAAAGTCTGTTATTGGCAGCAGGCTTTGAGGTTTCAAAAGCCCCACATCATCACCAGTAAGCTCCCTCTGTTACTGTTTGCAGCTTCTGCTCTAGTGGCCTGCCTCCTATGTTCCACCATCATGGGCTATTGTCCCTCAGCTAACTGTAAGCCAAATAAACCTTTTCTTCTATTATAAGCTGCCTTGGTCATGGTGTTTTATTACTGCAGTAGAAAAGTAAATAAGACCACGCATTAGGCAATTTTAAGTTCAGAAAAGTGTGACACTGTCCCAAGAACTTATTTCACTCATTGTTAAAGGATGTGGCTCAACATTATTTCACCGTTCTGATCTGCTCTATAGGATGATGTGTGCTCACAGGCTTCTCCATGGTCATCAGTATGCAGCATGAGAAGTCTCTCTACTTTTTCTTGCCCAGGCTTTTTGAGTGCTGTCTACCAGGCTGCATGCTAATGAAGGTTTGCTACCCAGCTCACTGGTTGCAAATGTCAGAATATAGCCAGTAGTATCTAGTCTAGGAGAGCTGACCTGAACTTCATTAGGTGTTAGGATCTCAGCTAAGAGCTTGTCATAATATATTCCTTTTAGCTAAATTAAATAATTCTGATATTTTTCAAAGCACGTTTACTAATGTCACTTACTAGCTTGCCTTGCATTTGATCATCAGTCATTTATTATTGAAAAACTACTAGTGTTATTATGACAGAACCATTTCAAACACTTTTAATTTTAAGAATTGTAACTGTATGTAAAGTTAAGAATTAGAAGTTGTGAAAGTCCATTTATGAAAAGAATTATTTCACACTTCAACAGAATGCTATTTCTAGATGATTCTCTCTACTATGTTTTCAATTACATATATTGATGATGTAACACAATGATCACAGGAGAATTCTTGAGCTTTTTGTTTTATTATAAAGTTCCTTTCAAGGTACTGTACTGATATACTTCACATGTAAGGTCATTCTATGCCCTTATAGTTAAGAAATATCTTCATTCTCCTCAAGCCCACAAAAGTTTGGAATTTTCATGATACAATAAATTAAAAATAAATAATCCCTACACTTTCTACCCATTTTCCTCTGGCATGTTTGATATTTGCTTTCTTTTACTTTTGATTCTTTTTTTTTGAGTACAGGTATCAGGATAATATTTTGTAGATATTTTGGCTCTTGACTTTAAATTTGTTTAGATGATCAATCCTCATTTAGAAAGACAGATGGGATGTGCATTGAACACATGACAGGAGTCGACTGAGCACATCTGAAAGACTCTAACTAGCAGTGTTTTCAAAGCAAAGACTCATAACCAAACCTTTGGCAGAGTACAGGGAATCATAAGAAAGAAGGGGAGTTAGTCTGATGGGGAAAGGATTGGAGCTCCACAAGGACCAAATATATCTGGACACAGGGTCTTTTCTGAGACTGACATTCAACCAAGGACCATGTATGGATACAACTTAGAACCTTTGCTCAGATATAGCCTCTGGTAGCTCAGTAACCAATTGGTTTCCCAAAGTGAGGGGAACAAGGACTATTTCTAACAGGAACTCAATGACTGGCTCTTTGGCCTCCCCACCCCCCAAGGGAGGAGCAGTCCTGTTAGGCCACAGAGGAGGGCTTTGCAGCCAGTCCTGATAAAACAGGATCAGATGAATGGGGAGGAGGTCCCCCCATCAGTGGACTTGGAAAGGGGCACAGTGGAGATGAGGGAGGGAGGGAGGGACTGGGAGGGAATGAGGGATTGGGACACGGCTGGGATACAGAGTTAATAAAATGTAACTGATAAGAAAAAAATAAAATTATATAAAATTTTGCTTGGAAAGCAAAGTTCATAACTTAGAAATAGCAAACAGTTTCAACAGTAGGAAAATTACATTCTTCTGTCCAAGTTTTGGAGAATTTTGCATGTTTTCCATAGATCCACTTTTAAAATAGTAAATACTAATGAAACAGGTACTATGAGGTAGGCAGTGTGGAACAAAAAACTTACAAGTCACATAAGATTCATGAGAAATGAGATGTCCTTCCTCTTTGAGTAAAACTTTTCTCCTCAAGCATCTAAGAAAATTTAAAAACATATTGTACTTATTAGAATAAAATATATTATCTTAATAAGAAAAGACCAGAATAAAAAAGATTATAATGTACCAGCAATACATTGACAGTCCTAGAGTTATTGATGGAACAGTAGCTAACAAAAGAGATAATGAAAATCATTGGAAAAGATTAGTTCAGTGGTCAAAATCAAATTGAGTATTACTCAAAAGAAAGAAAAGAAAGCTTAATAATAGCTTCCATTATGATTTAAATTCCCCAACAATGATTCCTAATATGACTTTCAGATGAACTAAAGGAAGGAATAGATGTCATATCTATAGTAACATAAAAGATTGAAAGAGGGACTAGTTCCACTCAAAAGACTTCTGTCCAGCCTTAGACTAGGAATACATATGAGTCTATTTAGGTAGAGAATTAAATGTACTCATGACTTATTTAGGTAATCATCTCATAATTCAAAGCATAATTCAACACCAATTCCAAGGCATCTTAGGATATGAGAAAAAAATTATAGCACTTTTTTTTCTCACTGGTAAGCTTGTATGTTAACATGCCCTACTTTTTATCATTTTTTAGATGTTCAAAGTTTAGACTCCATATTACATAAAGTTCTTATACACCAAAAACATAATTTTAGGCTGTGACTTTGCACATGGAATGTGCATTTATATAAATAAATTCATTTTAAGGAAACAGATAAATTGATTTTGCTTTAAGTGTTAGTGGAACAAAATCTTTGTTTTGGCTGAATGACTTAAACCAAATATTTTGAATGGCAGCCACGTTTCCTCTTGTAACATGTTCAATAGCTTTGGGCCTTATGGTCCCCTTTTAGGGATTCATTAATTGACACATGGAATCAGAGAGAGTTTTGAGTTTTTTGTTAAATAGAACATAACTGGAAACAAGTTGAAGATAATGAAGTGACAGAATATTTTTAACTTAAGAGTATGACTAAGAGGTAAAAACTATGCTCCAAAAGGTGGGTACAGTCACTTTAAAGAGAAGACAGAATGTTTAATGAGTTGTCAAAATAAATCAAGTTGTCAAGAGAATAAATTACGAAGTTGGATCTATTGAAAATTGTAATCTTGATCTCATTTTGGCTTATAGAGACTTGCAGAGATTATTCTACACTATTTCTCCATGGAAGTGAAGATACTGAGGAAAAGAATATACTATATTGGAAAATACTATTTATCAAGGTATCAAAACAGAGCAGTACATTAAGGACAGTAAAATGGGTACAAGATCAGAGAGTAGGGAAAGAGAACATTTATTATGGTGAACACCCATAAAATACTGTACATTTTAAAGATATATTGTTCTATATTATTATCATCAAAATCTACCTCAAAGATCTAACATCCCAATAAGGGCTGTCATTTTTAAGTAGTTCTTTTCCTTTTATTTTATTTTTTAGGGGTTTTTGTATTTGTATTGTGTTACATTTTGAAGTATTGTGATGTTGCTATTTCAGATGTGTACATCTGTCATCCTGACACAGTGCTATTATAGTAATATTGTAAGATTACACAGATTATAGAATGTTTCTTCAACATTTCTTTCTGGTGGGAATTGATATTCCTTTGGCTATATGGTTCCATTGCTATTATTTTAAGTTAGGTTTTACATTTTCTGAAAAAGAGAAAACTTTGGAGTATATTTGTTCATGAGTATTGTTCGATTTAGTTGTAAAATCTGTCTTTTTACCTAAATTTTATTTTGGTTTGATCATTTTTGGTAGATTATACAAACAGCTTTGAAAAAAAGACAATACTCTGATCCTTAATTCAATAGGCATGAATGTGCTCACATGGCTTTGGTGTCTGATGAAAAAAATTTTTAAACTTCCATTTAATAATTAACCCTTTCATACATATTTGCCATATTATCTTTGTGTTTTTAAGTATAACTGTCTCACTGCTTGTTGTTTATGTTTAAATATTTTTGAACAGTTTTCTCCCTTTAAGTATCTTCATACATGTACAAAATAAAATATCCAAATCCCTATTTCTACCCTCCAACTTCCCATATATCTGTCCAAATGTCCCTCTCCCAACTTCTTGTTTTCTCTTTTTGTTCTTTTGATAACCAACTAGGTATAATTATTGCTGTCCAAGTAGGAATGGCTATGGAACATGGAAAATATGCTAGTGGCCACATCCTAATTAGCATCTATCATTTGCCCACAGATCCTCGGTAAGCTGTGGGTTCTTCCCTCAACTAGGAACTATGCTGAAATTGTGACTAGCTTGATCTTGTGCAGGTAGCCATAGATGCTATGAATTCATGAGAGCAAGAACCATGTCATACCCTGAAGACAACATTTTACAGAACTCCTCACCATTGCTCTTATCTTACATTGTTTATGTCTCCTCTTAGATATCATCTGCACCTTGGTACGTGGTGAAGTAAATAAAGACACTCTATTAAAGGCTCCACATTTTAAATAGATGAAAATCTTTGCATTGACTTCTGTCCAATGGAAAATATTTTGTTTGCAATTTTTTAAAAGAAAATACACTTTTCCACACAATACACATTGATCATACATTCCCTTACCATGTTTCCTTCCAGATCTGACCTACTTCCTCACCGTTTTAAGAAAGCAAACAAACAAGAATAAAACCAAACAAACAATCTAACAAAAGATGTCCTCTTTTGAGATTTAGTGTTCCAGAAAATTCCTGTTTTTAGTTAATCTTCCATTCCTTGGAAGCATATTGACCTGTCATGTGTGGTACAAAAACGCATTTCCATTTTTCACTCAACAGCAGTTTCTCTTTTGTTTATGCAGAATTTCCTCATTAGCCTCATTATATGCATAAGCACCCCAGATTGCATTAGTTTCTCCTGATTTCTATGCTTTAGGTTTACAAAATTTATCTAGTGTCTGTATATTTGGGATTTCTAGAGGTCTCAAGAGTATATCTATGGAATGGTGAGATGGTTCTGTGAATAAAAGTGCCTAGTGCCAAGCCTAATATCCTGAATTCAGTCCTATGGCCTATGTGGTGAGAGAAGCTAACTTATTTCCATCCCCCCCATATATGTAATTATATTACACAGTAAATGTAATATTTAATAGATTATGTCTAAGTGGACTAAATTAAACAAGAACTAAGCCTTCATTAACCCTTTTGCCAAGCAATGAACTGTAAGATTCCTGCTATTCATCAAATAAAGCTAGTCTCCTTGAAGTCAAGAAGGAAATGATTCTCATCAGTCTGTTGAAGGCTTGGATTCTCTTTTCACAATGCTCCAAATCTCACCAGCAAGGACCCCCACATGGTCCATTAACATTTCGTACCATGCATGGGCTATATAGGAGGAGTCTCAGGAACCCTGTGTGTTTGCTTGACCTGGTCTGGGAACAAAAGGGGGCTACTACCATGTCCTGCTGTTTATGTGGGTGTGGAGATAAGACTCACATCCTTTATTCATTCATCTCCTTAGAACTTGCAGTGTGTGACTTTGATGCTTCAGTGTGAAGATGAAGGTGAGATATTTTTTCCTGCACTCCCAGCTCTACATTCCTCTCTTGAGTGATTAGAAGAAGTGTTCTTATTACTAGAAGTATTTCCCTTGTCTCTCTGCCTGTTAAAACCTGTTGTTTGATTTTTTGTTTGTTTGTTTGTAAGTTTTGCTTTTACAGGACACTAACTAGACTAGTCTGTATATATTTGTATTCGTAGTCTTGGTTAAACCACAGACTTTCTTATATAGAGACTCACTTTTTTATTACAATCAAAAGGCAGAACATTTGTTCAGCTATCACCTATACATTGGGTTACACCTTACTATGCTTATAGACTTTTATCTTAAGGTAACTTTATTCCTTTTCTTTTTTTAATATTTTTTATTTTATTATTATTATTTTTTTATCAGTTACATTTTATTAACTCTTTATCCCAGCCGTGTCCCGATCCCTCATTCCCTCCCAGTCCCTCCCTCCCTCCCTCATCTCCACCGTGCCCCTTTCCAAGTACACTGATAGGGGGGACCTCCTCCCCATTCATCTGACTCTGTTTTATCAGGTATCTTCAGGACTGGCTGCAAAGCCCTCCTCTGTGGCCTAACAGGACTGCTCCTCCCTTCGGGGATGGGGAGACCAAAGAGCCAGTCATTGAGTTCCTGTTAGAAATAGTCCCTGTTCCCCTCACTTTGGGAAAACAATTGGTTACTGAGCTACCACAGGCTACATCTGAGTGGAGGTTCTAGGTTATATCCATACATGGTCCTTGGTTGAATGTCAGTCTCAGAAAAGACCCTGTGCCCAGATATATTTGGTCCTTGTGGAGCTCCTATCCTTTCCCCATCAGACTAACTCCCCTGCTTTCTTATAGTGTTTTCAAAGCAAAGACTCATGACCAAACCTTTGGCAGAGTACAGGGAATCATATGAATGAAATTCTTAATAATAATAATAATATTTCAAAAATAAATAAATTTATTATTAAAAACTAAGGTAAATATTTAGTCAACGAAAGTAGAAAGACCATTTAATGTAGTAGTGAAGGCATAATTTAGAGAATTTGCCAGTCTATGGAAGTCAAGTCTTTCTTATGATTCCCTGTACTCTGCCAAAGGTTTGGTCATGAGTCTTTGCTTTGAAAACACTGATAGTTAGAGTCTTTCAGATGCACTCAGTAGACTCCTGTCATACATTCAATGCACATCCCATCTGTCTTTCTAAATGAGGATTGATCATCTTACCCCATGTCCGCTCAATTGATTATCTTTTTTAGGTGTATAGATTTCATTATGTTTATCATATCTTATAGGTCTATATAAGTGAGTATATCCCATGTTTGTCTTTCTCCATTGGCACAGGAGACAACTTCCTGAACAGAACACCAACAGCACAGGCTCTAAGAGCAACAATCAATAAATGGGACCTCATGAAACTGAAAAGTTTCTGTAAAGCAAAGGATACTGTCATCAAAACAAAACGACTGCCTACAGATTGGGAAAGAATCTTCACCAACCCTTTATCTGACAGAGGACTAATATCCAGTATATACAAAGAACTAAAGAAGCTGAAAAGTAGCAAACCAAGTTATCCAATTAAAAAATGGGGAACAGAGCTAAACAGAGAATTCTCTGTAGAGGAATATCGAATGGCAGAAAAACACTTAAAGAAATGCTCATCCTCATTAGCCATCAGGGAAATGCAAATCAAAAAGACCCTGAGATATCACCTTACACCCATCAGAATGGCCAAGATGAAAAACTCAAGCGATAACACATGTGGAGAAAGGGGAACCCTCCTCCACTGCTGGTGGGAATGTAAACTGGTACAACCACTCTGGAAAGCTATCTGGCGCTTTCTAAGACAATTAGGAATAGTGCTTCCTCAAGACCCAGCTATACCACTGCTAGGTATATACCCAAAGTTTGTTCAAGTACACAAAAGGGATACTTGCTCAACCATGTTTATAGCAGCTTTATTTGTAATAGCCAGAACCTGGAATCAACCCAGATGTACACAGAAATTGTGCTATTTTTACACAATGGAATACTACTTAGCAATCAAAAAGGAGGAAATCATGAAATTTGCAGGCAAATGGTGGGATCTACAAAAGATCATTCTGAGTGAAATATCTTTTTTTAAATTTTGAACTTTTTCTTTGGTTTATTTTTTTTCATCATTTACCATTTATTTATTTATTTATTTATTATATTAGTTTATGTACTTTACATTCTGAGAGAGCCCCTTCCTCTCCTCCTCCCAGTCATGCCCCATTTTCCCTTCTTCCCCTTCCCCTCACCCTTTTCCCCCCAAAAAAGTGAAGCACCCTCCTCCCATTAGCTTGCCTGGGCACACCAAGTCACATCAGGATTGTGCATATCTTCATTCCCTGAGGCCAGTCAAAGCAGCCATGCCAGGGGAAAGTGATCCAAAAGCAAGCAATAGAGTCCATGTTAGAAACAGCTCCCCTTCAATCGCCAAGCGACCCATATGAAGACCAAGCTGCCACTAGGCTACATGTGTGCAGGTGTCCTAGGTCCAGACCATGCATGCTCCTTAGTTGATGTCTCGGTCTCTGAAAACCTCCATGTGACTTGGATTATTTGTCTCTGATGGTCTTCTTGTGAGGCTCCTGTCCCCTCCAAGTCCTTCCATCTTTCTGTCAACACTTCTGCAGCACCTCCAGAATTCTGCCCCATGCTTTGCTACAAGTCTCAGCATTGTCTCCATCTTCTATTGACTGGAGCCTCCCAGATGACAGGCAAGTTAGGCTCTTGTTTGAAAGCATAGCAGAGCATCAGTATTAGTGTCAGGGACTGGATCTCTACTGTGAGGTGGGTCTCAGGTTGGGCCAATTACTGTTTGGACTTACCTTCTGTCTTTGCTCCTTTATCATTGCTACACTTCCTGTAGGCAGGGCAATTTTTGATTCAACAGTTTTGTCTGTGAGTTGTTGTTCTCCTCCTTCCACTAGCCCTGCCTGGCTAGAAGGTGGTCACTTCAGTCTTCATGTCTTCCCCTGTTAGGAGTCTCAACTAGAATCACACCAGTATCCTCCCAGGAGCTTACCCTGTAGCAGGCCTCCAGCTTGACCAAGAGATATCCCTCACCAGTTTCTCTTCTTGTTCCCAGCTCTCTCACCTCTTCCCCCTCTCCTTGGTCCCCACATATTATCCCCACTCTCACCATTCCATCTCCTGTTCCATTCCCTCTCTTCATCCACTTCTGCTGTCTATTCTATTTCCCCTTCTGAGTGATATTTAGGCACCCTCCTTTGGGCCTTCCTTGTTACTTAGATTCTATGGGTCTGAGGATTATAGTATGATTATCCTGTACTATAGGTCTAATATCCACTTATAAGTACATACATATCATGTGTGTATTTCTGGGTCCGAGTTACCTCGCTTAGGATGGTCTTTTCCAGTTCCACCCACTTGGCTGCAAATTTCATGATTTCTTTTTGTTTTAATAGCTGAGTAGTATTCCATTGTGTAAATGTTTTTGTTTCTTTATCTCTTATTTGTTTGAGAGACATATAGGTTGTTTCCAGATTCTTGCTATTTTGAATAAAGCCAATATGAACAAATAATCCAATTTAAAAACTGGATACAGAGCTAAACCAAGAATTCACAATAGGGTGTTTTTTACACAATGGAAATACTACTCAGCAATCAAAAATGAGGAAATCATGAAATTTGCAGGCAAAAGGTGGGATCTAGAAAAGATCATTCTGAGTGAGGTATCCTAGAAGGAGAAAGACAAACATGGTATATACTTGCTTATTTAGACCTATAAGATATAAACATAATGAAATCTATACACCTAAAGAAGATAAACAGAAAGCAGACATGTGGTGATCAATCCTCACTTAGAAAGACAAATGGGATGTGCATTGGATGTAGGACAGGAGCCTACGACAGAGGGCTTCTTAAAGACTCTACCCAGCAGTGTATCAAAGCAGATACTAAGACTCATAACCAAACCTTCAGCAGAGTGCAGGGGATCATATGAAAGAAGGGGGAGTTACTATGACATGGAAAGAATAGGAGCTCCACAAGGACCAAATATATCTGGGCATAAGGGTCTTTTTTTGAGACTGACACTCCACCAAGGACCATGTATGGATATAACTTAGAACCTCTGCTTGGATGTAGCCCATGGTAGCTCAGTAACTAATTGGTTTCCCATAGTAAAGGAAATAAGGACTATTTCTGACAGGAACTCAATGGCAGGCTCTTTGACCTCTCCACCTCCCAAGGGAGGAGCAGTCCTGCTAGGCCACAGAGGAGGACTTTGCAGTCAGTCCTGAAGATGCCTGACAAAAACAGGGTCAGATGAAAAGGGAGGAGGTCCTCCACAATCAGTGGGCTTGGAAAGGGGCAGGGAGGAGATGAGGAAGGAAGGGTGAGATAGGGAAGGAATGAGGGAGGGGGATACAGCTAGGATACAGAGTTAATAAAATGTAACTAATAATAAAAAATAAAATTGAATTAAATATAAAATAAAATAAAAAAGAATTCACAACAGAAGATTAAATGGCTGCGAAGCACTTAAAGAAATGCTGTGTCCTTAGTCATCAGAGAAATGTGAATCAAAAAGACTCTAAGATTCCATCTTACACCAGACAGAATGGCTAAGATAAAAACCTCAAGTGACAACCCATGCTGGAGAGGATATGGAGAAAGGCGAATCCTTCTCCACTGCTGGTTGGAATGCAAACTGTGCAATCTCTCTGGAAATGAATCTGGCATTTTCTCAGAAAACTGGGAATAGTTTTACCTCAAGACTCAGCTATAACACTCCACCATACAACAAGTACATTTGCTCTATTCCTTTTCAAATTTAGTTGATAAAGCATATGCTTTTCTCACTTCTCAGATAAAGTACTCTCCTCCATTCTTACTATTCCCTTGCAAACACAGACACACAGAAACATGTAATTTTTTTTTCTGCTGACCTCAAATCTTTAACCAGAGAGGTGTGTTTCAATTGTTGACAATAAAACATGAAAGTCCTTTCAATTCTGAGATTACAAGCCTAACCTTAAAGGGATTTCCATCAAAAGAATCAATACCATTCAAAGAAAGACACTTTCTTGTCATAGAAATATCAGAGTATATGTCATCAAGTGACACTGGACACTTGGAAACTGCTCTCCATTATTGACTGAATAATCTGCAGGGAAGCTGCTTGTGACACATTATAATGAAGGAACCATATGTGAAAGAGTGTGAAATTAACAGGAGCTGTGTTTCTCCTTCAGCATTTCAGATGTAAAACATATGCAGTTTTGAAACTTCAGACTTGCTATTTCAAAGAGCATCTGTTAAGGATTGCGGGATCTAATCTGTAACATAGCACATGCAGCCCGTCTTTCAGCATGTCACACTGTTATTAGGTAAAGAGCCAGAAAATGAGCAGGCAGGTCACTTTTCACCTCATTAGCACTGCAGGAGTGGCTCCGGAAAAAAATAGATGCCAGCAGAAGCCATGGGGCTTGCTAGTATCTTTTCTGAAAAACAGAGGGAAGACCCAGCTGTGTAACCATTCTACCTCTACACTGCTGTTCATTCCCACACAACCCCTTCCCTTTTTTCTGACCTTTCATCATTTTGACTCCTGTAGTTTTCATAAACCATCACCAAGTCCTATCCGTGGATGTAATTTATTCTTATTTTGCTTCTTGGTGGATCTTGGTCTTAACCCAGTTATATTCAATGTGATGATACAGTCTTTAATGTCTTCGACAGTGTTCAAACATGATATACTTGCAAATAATACCTTTGATTTTCTCTTTCAACCTTATCACCGTGTGTGAACTCTATGAACTTTAATTCTTGAATGACTACAGTGACAAGCATCTTCCTCACAAATCTCAATGAAAAATAAAATTAAACAAAATAAACAAACAAAAAAATCTAGAAAACGTAGCTCCCTACTGTATCAGTTTAAATCAGAGTTGTTTTTATGTATTATAATGATACTGCATTATGTAAGTGTGTAGACACTGCTAAATGCTTTATCATCACTGTTAAATTTCATAAGCATATTGTGTAGAATGCAGTATTCTCATCTCAATTCTAGCATGATCAAGCTGGTGCATGCATGTTTTCATGGCGCTGGGATGAACTCATTTCAAATTTGTTTTATGTCCTCTTCTAGATGTCCTGCAGATTATAATTCCAGGAGGATAAAGATGGATTGGACAAAGAAGTCACACCACATCATATGTGAAGCAGAACTCTCACTCTGTGTCTCTTACTCTGTTCCTCCTTGTGAGGCAATCATAGGCCACCTGTTGAATGCACCTCATGTAAGTAGGATGCAGACCAACAACATCTGATAGCAGCAAGTACTCTTAATGCTTTCTTAACCCGTTAGAGTCAGACGACAATGAGAAATTTGCTTTCTCCTTTCTTCTATATGGTTGCAGAAGTTCTGAGATGCATTCATAAGATTTCTCAGATAGTCCCACAGGTGGGATCAGCTTGGTAACTGACCCTTAAGGTAGCCTGTCTCCCCTCATCTTTACTCCCATTGTTCCACCTCTCCCTTAGGCCAGACTATAAAGCAGGATACTGGAATGAAAATTCCTGCCTCAGACACTGAATTAGAGAAAACCAAGACTAACAAAACTAATCCAACAATATATATATATATATATATACATATATACATAATCACTGATATATGTATATACATATATACATAATCACTGACATTGAAGTCAGTGAAGGGTAAGGGTAGCAGATATGTCCCCAACCACTCAGAAACTGGGCCTTTTGTATGTGCTATTGTAGACTGTATATTTTTGTTGTTGTATCAAAAGTTTGTCCAGCAACTATCTCCTCTCAGAAGTACTAAAATTACTTTGGCATGATGGTGGCTTTTCCTGATTGACAGGTTTCATAGTTTGTGGGAAGCTGTATTTTTGAATGAATACTTTTTCCTTTCTTCATGCAAGACTTCTATGTAGTTATTTGAAAAATAAGTAAATATTAGTATACATTTTGATCTTTAAATTTAATTTGATTGTTCTTTTTTGCTGTTATGTTGCAGAAGTATTTTAAGAATTATTATCAAGAATTTCAAACATAAATTTTGATAATACTCTTTCTAGCACTTAACAGATGATATAAAATGCAATTATTTTACAACTTTGTAAATAGACAATTTTGTATTGATTTATAGTCTAGAGAGGAAGAAGCCATATGTAATTGAAATTTTCTGTTGGTCTCATTAAAAGAAATAATATGAAATAGTCTTGATTTTCCAATGATTCATTGGAATCATTTTCCAATGATTTACTCTAATACACACATGATATCAAGGCATTGGTGGTTCAACATATAACTAAGATAAATTCTAGTGAGATTACTTAATTATCACTAAGTCTATGAAATTACATATAGTTGGGCTCAGATTTCTTTGTGTCAAAAATGTTCATTAAAAATGTTCATTAGTTATATATGAACAGTGGCTACCATAGGCAAGAGTGCAGCCATCTCTAGAGAATGTTATTTCTGCCTTTAACCTAATATTTCTTTAGTTAAAATTCATCTTAATTTATTATATTAAAAAACATTTTTCTTTAGCTCTGAATATGCTTAAAAATAGAAAAACAATATCAAATGCCAATTTTAGATTTTTCTCTGTTGATTATTTATATAAAAAATCTTGAGTAGTAAGACATATTGGAAAGGAATAGGGTATGTGAGAAAGAGAAATAAGACCCTCCATCAATCATTATCCAATAGAAACATTAATTTTAATAGCTATACCTCTGTAAAAATTCATTTGTAAGAACTAATAAAGATGCCCATAGGCTACATCTGAACAGTGGGTCTAGGTCCTCTCCATGCATGGTCCTTGGTTGAGGTTGATTAATCAATCTCTGCAAGACCCCCTGAGCCCAGTTTTTTTTTTTTTTGGCTCTGTTGGTCTCCTTGTGGGCTTCCTGTCCCCTCCAAGTCTTTATAGCTCTCTCTTCTTCCATAAGATTCCCTTTATTCTGCCCAAAGTTTGGCTATGAGTCTCAGTCTCTGCTTGATACCTTAATGGGTAGAGTATTTCCAAGGACCTAGACCCCCTGTTCAGAGGAAGCCCATAGACTTAATCTCCAAGTAGGTTCCCTAGTAAGGGGTTCAGGGACTGTCACTGACATGAACGCAGTGGCTGGCTCTTTGATCACCTACTCCTGAGGAGTGCAGCCTTGCCAGGCCACAGAGGAAGATGATGCAACCAGTCCTGATGAGAGCTGATAGACTAGAGTCAGCTAGAAGGAGAGGAGGACCTCCCTATCAGTGGACTAGAGGAGGGGAATGGAAGCAGAAGAAGAAGGGAGGGTAGGATTGGGAGGAGATGAGGGAGGGGGCTGCAGTGGGGATACAAAGTGGATAAACAGCAATAAATGAATATATAAATAAAGTTTTAAAAATGCCTATATACTCATCTTGACACCAGTCAATTTTGAATGATAGTGATGGCAAAGATGAGGAGGAAAAAAATGTGTTATTGATTGTGATCTAAAGTAGTACAGACATTACGGGAAGAAAATGGGGGTGGTCCCTTTAACAACTAAAAGCATTTGAAAACTGGAACTACCATGTGAGCTGTCAATCTGCTAGTCTCTGTGTGTGTCTCCACCAGTAGTTGACCCTATATGCTAACAACTACATTTACTTTCTTCTAACACATTCTTTCTTTCTTTCTTTCTTTCTTTCTTTCTTTCTTTCTTTCTTTCTTTCTTTCTTTCTTTCTTTCTTCTTTACAATATCCAATCTGAGGAATTTCATTAAGTATCCATCAAAAATTTGACAGATAACAAAAACTGTTACATAGACTAAATTGTGTATAAAAGCCTCCAAATTATGATAGTTTGACTTAGAATATTTTACATATTAGAATAATGCAAAAAACATGAATTCAGTGGAAATAACACTAGAGACTCTGGTGGGTAGTTTGGACACACTCCCCTGATGGGAGGAAACAGCAAGTTCTTGTTGCCAGGTAGCCATGACAGTGGGAGGGCAAAAAAAATCTGACAATAGGTAAGGCACTGCATCGCTAAGCCGGGATGCTCTGGTACATTATCCACACTCAGTGCAGATTCAATTATGACATTTTAAAACGAAAGTGTTTTACTGGTAAGCTATCTCATCATGTGAATATCTGTCTGTTCACCCTTGACTGTCATGAGGAATCATTTGATATGGGCATCTGCTGCACATGTTTTAGCGTAATGTTTGATGGGAATTTGTAAGGGATCTTTGGAGAAATCTTCAAACCACTGGAAGACTCCTTTCCTTGTCATCTCCACGTGGCAGCATCTTGTCTGTTTTTCTTTCCATTCTATGATCTAGAAAAAATTAATGACACACTGAATTTTATATTATAAGTAGGAAACTCAGTTGTTAACCTAGACTGATAGCTTCTGACAGAATATTTCATGAGAGTATCTCCAAAAAGCAGAGGTTTGAGGAGATAGACATGCATTCCTAGGCAATGTCTTGAAAGAAGTAACAAGTAATAATAAATATATTAAATTATTACTTTAAAAATCAGAAAAAGACTAGTTTGAGACTCAGTAATTAATTTGTTAAATGCTTTTAATCAATCTACATTCCACCTTAATTATCTATAATGGGGTACCTAAGACCATGAAAAACACAAGAATGCTATAGTTATCAGCCAATATATGACCACTTAGCAGTAAATCTGGTAGCTAAATAAGCCTAAAATATATTATTAGCAACCAGAATTACGGAAAGTAATTGTGTTTCAGCAAAATATATATTTTCTTTTTTTTTAAATGCATGAAGCAAATATAATTAGATTTAAATGGTAATATAGACTATATTAACATAATGATAGCTGGGAACTTTGACATTACATTTTCTCAAGGAGCAGAATATCTAAATAAATATCTGAGTTTTACCAGATTATAGAGCAAATGAATCTGATAAATGTTCATATATTTTATCCAACAGATTCAAAATACCTGTTTTTTTTTTCTGGCTCTTTTTTTTTTTATTAATTACACTTTATTCATTTTATATTCCCCCATAAGCCCCTCCCTCCTCCCCTCTCGGTCCCACCCCACCCCCCTTTCTGAATGCATGTCCCTCCCCAAGTCCACTGATAGGGGAGGTCCTCCTCTCCTTTCTGATCTTAGTCTATCAGTTCTCATCAGAAGTGGCTGCATTGTCAGGGTTCTAGGTTATCTCCATGAATAGTTCTTGGTTGGAGTATGAGTCTCTGCGAAGTTCCCTCTGTTCAAATTTTCTTGTTCTGTTGCTCTCCTTGTGGAGTTCCTGTCCGCTCCAGCTCTTACTATTTCCCACTTCTTACATAAAATTCTATTCACTCTGCCTGTCAGTTGGCCATCAGGCTCAGCATCTGCTTTCACAGTCTGCATGGCAGAGGCTTTCAGAGGACCTCTGTAGCAGGTTCCAAGGTTGTTTCCTGTTTTCTTCTTCTTCTTATGTCCATCCTCTTTGCCTTTCAGGATGGGGATTGAACATTTTAGTTAGGGTCCTCTCTTTTGCTTAGTATGTTTAGATATACAGATTTTAGTGGGTTTATCCTATGTTGTATGTTTATATGAGTGAGTATATATCCTGTGTGTCTTTTTGCTTCTGTGACAACTCACTCAGGATGATCCTTTCCAGGTCCCACCATTTACCTGCAAATTTCATGATTGCCTTATTTTTCATTGCTGAGTAATACTCCATTGTATAGATGTACCACAATTTCTGCATCCATTCTTCAATTGAGGGGCATCTGGGCTGTTTCCAGCTTCTGGCTATTACAAATAAAGCTGCTACAAACATGGTTGAGCAAATGTCCTTTTTGTGTACTTGAGCCTCTTTTGTATATATGCCCAGGAATGGTATGGCTGGATCTTGAGGAAGCGCTATTCCTAGTTGTCTGAGAAAGCGCCAGATTGATTTCCAGAGTGGTTGTACAAGTTTACATTCCCACCAGCAGTGGAGGAGGGTTCCCCTTTCTCCACAACCTCTCTAGCATTTGTTGTCTCTTGAGTTTTTCATCTTGGCCATTCTGATGGGTGTAAGGTGAAATCTCAAGGTTGTTTTGATTTGCATTTCCCTAATGGCTAGTGAGGTTGAGCATTTCTTTAAGTGCTTCTCTGCCATTTGATATTCCTCTACAGAGAATTCTCTGTTTAGCTCTATTCCCCATTTTTTAATTGGATTACTTGGTTTGCTGCTTTTCAGCTTCTTTAGTTCTTTATATATACTGTATATGAGTCCTCTGTCAGATAAAGGGTTGGTGAAGATTCTTTCCCAATCTGTAGGCAGTCGCTTTGTTTTGATGACTGTGTCCTTTGCTTTACAGAAGCTTTTCAGTTTCATGAGGTCTCATTTATTGATTGTTGCTCTTAGAGCCTGTGCTGTTGGTGTTCTGTTCAGGAAGTTTTCTCTTGTACCAATGAGTTCTAGGGTATTCCCCACTTTTTTTTCTAGCCAATTTAATGTGTCTGGTTTTATATTGCGGTCTTTGATCCACTTGGACTTCAGTTTTGTTCAGGGTGATAAGTATGGATCTATTTTCATTTTTCTACATGTAGACATCCAGTTGGACCAGCACTATTTGTTAAAGATGCTATCTTTTTTCGATTATATGGTTTTGGCATCTTTTTAAAAATTCAGGTGTCCATAAGTGTGTGGATTTATTTTTGGGTCTTCTGTTCATATCCATTGATCCACCATTCTGTTTCTATGCCAGCACCATGCAGTTTTTATAACTGTTGCTCTATAGTACAGCTTGAGATCAGGGATGGAGATACCTCCAGAAGATGTTTTATTGTAGAGGATTGTTTTAGCAATTCTTGGTTTCTTGTTATTCCATACGAAGTTGAGAATTTTTCTTTCCAGGTCTGTAAAGAATTGTGTTGGCAATTTGATGGGAATTGCATTAAATCTGTAGATTGTTTTTGGTAAAATGGCCATTTTTACTATGTTATTCCTGCCAAGCCATGAGCATGGGAGATCTTTCCATCTTCTCATATCTTCTTCTAATTCTTTCTTCAAGGACTTGAATTTTTTTTCATACAAGTCTTTGACTTGCTTGGTTAGGGTTACACCAAGGTACTTTATGTCATTTGTGGCTATTGTGAAGGGTGTTCTTTCTTTAATTTCTTTCTCAGCCCTTTTGTCTTTTGTATACAGGAGTGCTACTGATTTTTTTGAGTTCATTTTGTATCTGGCCACATTGCTTAAGCGGTTTATCAGCTGTAGGAGTTCCCTGGTAGAGTATTTGGGGTCACTCATGTATAGTATCATATCATCTGCAAATAGTGATAATTTGACTTCTTCCTTTCCCATCTTTATTGCCCTTGATCTCCTTCAACTGTCTTATTGCTCTAGCAAGGACTTCCAGCACTATGTTGAAGAGATATGGGGAGAGTGGGCAGCCTTCTCTTGTCCCTGATTTCAGTGGGATTGCTTTAAGTTTCTCTCCGTTCAGTTTGATGTTGGCTATAGGCTTGCTGTATATAGCCTTTACTATGTTTAGATATGTGTCTTGTATCCCTGTTCTCTCCAATACTTTAAACATGAATGGATGTTGGATTTCGTCAAATGCTTTTTCAGCATCTAGGGAGATTATCATGTGGTTTTTTTCTTTCAGTTTGTTAATATGGTGGATCACATTGCTGGATTTCTGTATATTGAACCATCCCTGCATACCTGGGATGAAGCCTACTTGGTCATTGTGGATAATATCTTTGATGTGTTCTTGTATTAGGTTTGCGAGTATTTTGTTAAGTATTTTTGCATCAATGTTCATAAGGGAGATTGGCCTGAAATTCTCTTTCTTTGTTGAGTCTGTGAGGTTTAAGTACCAAGGTGACTGTGGCTCCATAGAATGAGTTTGGTAATGTTCCTTCTGTTTCTATTTTGTGGAATAGTTTGAAAAGAATTGGAGTTAGGTCTTCTTAGAAGGTCTGGTAGAATTCTGCGCTGAAGTCATCTGGTTCTGCGCTTTTTTTGGATGGGAGACTTTTGATGATGGTTTCTATTTCTTTGGGGGATAGGGGACTATTTAGTTGATTTACCTGGTCCTGATTCAGCTTTGGTAAGTCAAATCGATCAAGAAAATTGTCCATTTCATTTAGATTTTCAAATTTTGTGGCATATAGACTTTTGAAGTAAGTCCTAATGATTGTTTGGAATTCCTCAGTGTCTGTAGTTATGTCCCCCTTTTCATTTCTGATTTTGTTGATTTGGGTGGTGTCTCTCTGCCTTTTAGTTAGCTTGGCTAAGGGTTTGTTCCATCTTGTTGATTTCCTCAAAGAACCAGTTCTTGGTTTCATTGACTCTTTGAATTGTTTTATTTGTTTCTAATTGATTGATTTCAGCCCTGAGTTTGATTACTTCCTGCCGTCTACTCCTTTTTGGTGTGTCTGCTTCTTCTTTTTCTAGGGTTTTTAAGTGGGCCATTAAGTTGCTTGAATGAGCTGTCTCGATTTTCTTCCTGATGGCACTTAGTGCTATGAACTTTCCTCTTAGCACTGCTTTTATTGTGTCCCACAAGTTTGGGTATGTTGTGTTTTCATTTTCATTGAGTTCTAGGAAGACTTTAATTTTTTTCTTTATTTCTTCCCTGACCCAGCTGCCATTTAGTAACAAGTTGTTCAGTTTCCATGTGTGTGTAGGCTTTTTGCTATTTCTGTTGTTGTTGAAGTCCAACTTTATTCCATGGTGATCAGACAAGATACAACTATTATTTCAATATTCTTGTAACTCTTGAGGCTTACTTTGTGACCAACTATATAGTCTACTTTGGAGAAGGTTCCATGAGGTGCTGAGAAGAAGGTAAATTCTTTTGTGTTTGTGTGTAAGGTTCTGTAATGTCTGTGAGGTCCATTTGATTCATGACCTCTGTCAGAGATATTGTTTCTTTATTTAATTTCTGTTTTGTTGACCTGTCCTTTGTTGAGAGTGGGGTGTTGAAGTCTCCCACTATTAATGTGTGGGGATCTATATGTGGTTTAAATTTTATCAATGTTCCTTTTATAAATGTGGGTGCTCTTGTATTTGGGGCATAGATGTTCAGGATTGTGATATCTTCCTGGTGGAATTTTCCCTTGATGAATATGAAGTGTCCTTCCCCATCTCTTTTGATTAATTTTGGTTGAAAGTCTATTTTATCAGATATTAGAATGGCTACTCCTGCTTGTTTCTTGGGTCCATTTGCTTGGAAAGTCGTCTTCCAACCTTTTACCCTCAGATAATGTCTATCTTTGTGCCTTAGGTGTGTTTCTTGTATGCAACAGATTGCTGGGTTTTGTTTACGCATCCATTCTGTTAATCTGTGTCTTTTTACTGGAGAGTTGAGTCCATTGATGTTGAGAGAGATTAATGACCAGTGGCTGTTAGATCCCTTGATTTTGATGTTGGCTGTGGTCATAAGGTTGTGTGTTTGGTTACTTTTTGTTTTACTGTAGTAAGGTTAATTATTTCCTCTGTTTTCTTGACAGAAGCTAATTTTCTTGGGTTGTATTTTCCCTTCCAGTGTCTTCTGTAATGCTGGATTTGTTTGTAGGTATTGTTGAAATTTGTTTTTGTCATTGAATATCTTGTTTTCTCCATCTATGAGGACTGAGAGTTTTGCAGGGTATAGTAGCCTGGGCTGACATCTGTGTTCTCTTAGGGTCTGCATGATATCCGTCCAGGACCTTCTGGCTTTCATAGTCTCTGTTGAAAAGTCAGGTGTGATTCTAATGGTTTTGCCATTATATGTTACTTGGCCTTTTTCCCTTGCAGCTTTTAGTATTTTTTCTTTGTTCTGTATACTTACTGTTTTGATTATTATGTGGCTGGAGGATTTTCTTTTCTGGTCAAATTTGTTGGGTGTTCTGTAGGCCTCGTGTATTCTTATTGGCCTCTCCTTTAACTTGGGGAAATTTTCTTCAATGATTTTGTTGAAAATATTTTCTGGGCCTTGGAGAAGGGTGTCTTCTTTTTCCTCTATACCTATTATTCTTAGGTTTTGTCTTTTCATATTGTCTTGGATTTCTTGGACGTTCTGTGTCAGGAATTTTTTGGATTTAACATTTTCTTTGACAGATACATCGATTTGTTCCATTGTATCTTCTACACCTGAGATTCTTTCTTCCATCTCTTGTAGTCTGTTGGTTATGCTTACCTCTGTAGTTCCTGTTTTCTTCCCTAAATTCTTCCTCTCCATTATTTCCTCCATTTGTGTTTTCTTTAATTTTTCCAGTTCTATCTTCAGGTCTTGATTTGTTTTGTTTACTTTGTTCACCTGTCTGATTGTATTTTCCTCTTTTTCTTTTAGTTCCTTCAACTCTGTTTCTTTTACTTCTTTCAGTGATTTAATTATTTCTTCTCTGAATGCCACAAACTGTTTGGCTGCATCTTCCTGTATTTCTTCATGGATGGCCATAATCTGCTTGTCTTTAACTTCCTCCATTTCTTTACAGATAGCCATGATCTGTTTGGTTTTATCTTCCTCTAATTCCTTATGTATTTTATTTGTTTCCTCTATTATCCTCTTCATCAGCATAGATGTAAGGTCATCTTCTTGATTTTCTATTATGCTGCATTGTCCAGGGCTGTTCGCCCCTGGATGGCTGGGTTCTGGAGATGCCATATTGCTCTGTCTTTTGATGGTTGAGCTTTTACGCTGACCTCTACCCATTGGGCTATTTTAGGTGTTGGTTGTTAGTTTCTGTGCTTCCTGGAATCCTGAGGTAGGGAGAATCCCCTTGGCAGGAAGATGATTTTTCCTGAAGGAGTCCTCCTCTGCTTTTTGGTTATGGTCACTGTATGGCCAGTGTTTCTCAGAAATTGCCACTGCTCACCTCAGGTGTATAGCCCTGAGTAGTAGTTGTGGTATTTGTTAGGCAGTGGGGGGGCTCTCCTCTTACCCACAGAAGTTCTCAAGACAGGTGCCCCACTGCTGGGTTTCTCGTTATAAATTTAGTGAGCTACTGCTGTTGTTACAGTTTTCCAGGTACAGTCCTCCTGAAGAACCTGCTGATTCCCTAGCTGTGGAGTTTTCTCCCAACAGGGAAACTCAGTCTATTATCCTGGGGCACACAGTTCTGTCCGGGAAGGTGAGAGGAAAGCCCAGCAAGTCTCTGGGCCAGAGACTGAGTGCTACGCTCTGGGCCTGGAGAATGTGCACCTAGGTTGAGTTTGCGCCTGGGGGCCCCGCTCTGGTCTGGAGGCTGGGTGCCTCAGTCTGGACCGGAAGCTGTCTCTGTCTGGAATGTCAGTTAAAGACACTTCTCTGGTCTGGTCGCTGTGGGTGCAGCCCTCTTGAAGGACCAGGGATTCCCACAGTTTTGTCAGTCTAGCTAGGGGTAACTGGTTGATCCTTGGCACAGTATCTGAGGGCTGCTGTAACGGCTCTCTGGCTTTTGTAGGTCTGAGGATGCAGCTGGGTGCCCCAGTGCCCTAGGGGTACTCAATAATGGCAGCTGAGCACTGCGTTCTTGCCTGCATTAGAAAGCTAGAGCCTAGAATCTGTGTGAATCCAGAAAGTCTTTTGGTACTGGGTGTCCTGAGCGTTAGACCTGATGACCCCCCCCCTCTGGGCATTTCCTCCTGCCAGGGACACCCAGTCTGTGCTTTGGGGACCACCATTCTGTCTGGGGTGGCGGCGAGTAGAACCCACAAGTACAGACGCCTGCCCGTGGCTCCGCCCTTCTGGCTGTTGGGAGCCTAGGCAGCTGCCTAAACTGAGTAATTTTCCCAAGACTTTTTCGGGGTGGTGGTATCAGCTGAGTGCTCTGAGATCAGACCAGCCATTTCCCTCCCTGTGGGTTTGCACCCAAAGGTGAAACTGAGTCTCTGGTGCCCTGGGGCCCACAGTTCTATCTGAGGCAGCGAATCAGGTACGCAGGCAGGGCTCTGTGCCGGAGACTGGGTCCCAGGTTCTGGCTCCAGGCTGACTCCTGGGGCACCCGCAGAACTCGAATCTTTTCCAGGGAATGTCTGGGTGACCTAAGGTCGGTCCCAATTGTTTCCTGCTCCATGAGGTTATCTCTCGACTAGAAAATGCAGTCTGTGATGTTGTGGGCCCACAGTTCAGTCTGGGACAGTGTCCAGCTCACACTGGCGTGTAGCTAGCTCTGGGCTGGTGACCAAGTGCCTGGCAGAACCAGGGTCTCTTCCGAGGTTTAGCCGGGTGAGTTAAAGCTGATTGAATCCCCCACCGTGGGGTATCCTCTCACCTGAGAAACACAATCACTTGTGTTTTATGGCCTTGAGTTCTGCTTGCGGGTCACTGTGTTGATCTTGCTGTGCTGCTATTCAGAATGAGAGTCCTCCTGGCGCCGCCATCTTTCCCCGCCATTCTCTATCCAAAATATATATTTTCTTGAAAATAAATTACTATGAAAATCCAATGGGCATAATGTGTAAATACATCAGTTTATGCATAGAAAAACAAATGATAAGCATGTACTGGAAAAAAGTATACAGTTACAAAATAACGTAAATAAACAGTTCATGACTTTCTTTCTTGCCTCTCTTCCAGTAAAGAAAAGCATTTTTAAGATTTTGATCACAGTTCAGTTTTTACTTCAAGACATTTCACTTCCATGTATAAGCTGAATATATTTGAGCTGTTTCCTTTTTGTTTTCTTTTTTTTTTTGAACCCACCCTGCCCTGAGAGATATGTCAGAAAACACGTATATTTTAACAACTTTGAGAGGGAATCTGTGGCTGAGAATTGAGTTGACCACATAATGGAACCAATCTGGTTAGATAAATAGATCATGGGTGATTTTATGTACTCATAAATATCAGTGTGTCTTTTAACTTCGTGGTGAGCTGAGGGCAGTAAGAGTGGGGTACCAGGCATCTGTGTGAGCTATAGGTTATCAGCACGCACAAGAAAAGTAGTAACTTTTCTTAAAAGGCAGTAAAGACCTGGACCTTGACATATTGCTTGATAGAATAGTTCAGCAATTTGTTGGCCCCACACTTGTTACTATTTCCGATTGCATAGGGTAGGATAAAAGTTGGCAAGCTGGGAAAATGGAGCTTTTATGGTTTGTAGGAAAAATGATTTAATACCACTAAAAGTAAATGGATAGCTGCTCATATGCAATTTAGGTACCACAAAGAAAGCAATCATTGTGACACTGGGTGGAAGGTGGCTTAAACTGTGAAGTTACTCACAGCATCCATTATTCAATATTTTCAAGATGCATTATTTTGTCCAAACTAGTCATTATTCTTGGAATTTTTTTCCCAGGTACTGTGGAGACTTCGTTTAGAATCAGCCCACTTGTGACACACTACCAGTCACAGTCAATAAGAAGAGCAACATGCCTGGTGTCTGGAGAGCTGGTAGAGGGCCCTTACTGGCATCCAACAGAGATTTCTGTGTTAACGTGGTTGCTGAATTAGGATCTTTTCTCTTCCTAAACATTTCTTTGCTCAGAGAGTTAAATACTGATAGACTGTTTTTTGATAATACTCTAATAACTGAAAAAGAATGGTAAACGTCTGAGTAGCTAGGGAGCAATGACCTTGGAATTGTACACAGTGTATACTTATGTCAAACCATAACAATGCATCTCATGGGTATGTATAACATTTCTATAAATTAAAAAGAATAGATGAATGTTTGTAACCAAGTGTTGTGCATGTCAGTTTGCTTACTAGTTTAAAATGAATTTGACTCCTACAGCAGTTCTAGATGATAATACAAAATGCTTCTCTACTGAGGATCCAGATGCCTGCAGGGCATCAAGAAGGTGATAGGTTGAAGCAGATGTGCTGTAAATGTCTTCTGCACAGCTACAAATATGCTAATTTTAGGCTGCTTGCTCTAACTCTGTTCTCACCAGGAACCTTTACCTATAATGTGTTCTTACTTTACAAAGTCACTCTACATTTTGTTGTTTAAGCTAAAACAAACATAATAGAACACCAGATTATTTTAATAATGGAGCATGAGTAAATAGATACAAGAACAAGAAAGAAAAGATTAAAAGAGGAAACTACATAAGCAAATAGAAACACAGCATTTGCCACCTGCTAGGTAAAAGGAAATCAGCTTACATCATGCCACAGAAATCCTTCAGCTCCAGGACATTCCTAAAGAAAGATAAAAGGTATGGAGCTTTAAAAGCCAATTAGGAGATTTAAATATCTCATCCTTTCAATCATCCAAGAGAAAACAAAGGGACTTAAGAAGTCCCACAAATGATTCAGGCTGCCATTGCCAAAATATAATGGAACACACAAGAGATATTTGATTAGCTTTTAGTGTCTGTGTATTGTTTGTATGGTTGAAATTTTTCAGTATAGACATTGGTCTTGCTCTTGTTACTGTTATGTGCCTGGCCAGCACTCTACCACTTAGACAAATCTTTAGCTACTGATTGTTTTTTGAGACAGGGCCTCTCTATGGATCCCATCCTGGCCTCATTTAAGTCCTCTCCCTTCTGCTTCTTCAGTACAGGGATTACAGACATCATCTGCCATGTCCAGCAGTGTTACTGGTTCCCAAAGGATTGACTAAGAATCTCAGAATCTCCAGAAAGAATTATCCAAGATGACCCCCACAGGTTCATGTGTCCAAATTTTTGGTCCCAAGCTAGTGGCATGGTTTGTGTGTTTATGTGTCTCTCTGTGTGGACATGTGTGATTATGCTTTTGTATGTGTGTTTGTGAGTATGTGTGTGTGAGAGTATGTGTATGTGTGTGTATGTGTGTGTGTGTCTGTGTGTATGAGTTTGTTTGTGTACAGAGAGAAGGTCCAACCTTTAAGGGTATTTATTGTTCACCCAGAAGATCTGCACTAATCAGGTTCTTGATTACTCTTGTTTCTGAAGATCTAACTTCTTCCTTCTGCCTCTTATGGTATCAGCATACACCCTGAATACACTCTCTTCTCCACATACATCCACATATATATTTTTAAGTATTAAAAATACAGCACCCCCAGTTCTTTTAAGATGGTTCAGCAGATAAAGGTACATTGGACAAAGGCTAAGGACCTGAGTTCAGTCCCTGAGGGGTACCAGGTGGAAGGGTAGAACCTATTCTTACAAGTTGTTCTTTGACCTTCCTTTCCAGTATTGTGGGACTCTGTCACACGGCAAATGAGTAGAACACTTTCTCAAATTTAAAGTATCTTTCATAATTTTCTACATGTTTCCATTTGAATAAGGGAAATTAAATAACAAATAAACTGACTGTTTTGTAATCTATTTGTGTAGTTGCTTGGACAATCCTTTCCAATATTTTCACTTTTTATTAGATCTACTAAGTTAAACTCTGACTTCAGACTAGTGCACCTATATGCATCCCACTGAGTCATATTGTAAGAAAGTGATATATATAATACACAATGTATGAACAAATATAACTTAAAGACAGAATAAAATTCTCGCCTTCAGTATGTCTAGAGAAAGCTACTCCAGACTGGAAGTCAGCTGACTGTTGAAAATATATAATTTGGGCAGTCTTGTGATATTATGCATTATCTATTATAATATATATCATAATTCATTTTATAAGGGCAATAATATTAAGAAAAATATTTATGATTAATTCAGAGACCATTTTCATTTTTAATAAATAATTTTACAGTAATGGTTGAAAGGAAACTCATCAAATTATACAGGAAAGGAAAATTGAGTTCATTGACCTACCTTTTTGTTGAACTTTTTCCAGCTCTTCTGATTGAGATTGCCCTGAAGCTGGATTTCATCCTCTCAGGTAACCTCCATGGCACATAGCTGCTTTTAATGAGTGTTTTTTTTTTTTTTGGTTGTTGTTGTTGTTTTGTTTTTAAGAACCTTGTACTCCTTCGAAATGCAATCTACAGATTCAACACAATTCCCATCAAAATACCAACTTAATTCTTTATAGACCTTGACAAAAAGATTCTCAGCTTCAAATGGAGAAACAAAATCCCAGAATCTCCAAAATGATCCTGTACAACAACAGATCATCTGGAGGTATCTCCAGCCCCGATCTCAAGCTGTACTACAGAGCAATAGTAATAAAAACTGCATGGTATTGGCATAGAAACAGAAAGGAGGATCAATGGAACCAAATAGAAGACCCAGAAATAAACCCACACACCTATGAATACTTGATTTTTGACAAAGCAGCCAAATCCATTCAATGGAAAAAAGACAGCAACTTCAATAAATGGTGCTGGTCCAACTGGATGATTACATGTAGAAAAGTGAAAATAGATCCATATCTATCACCCTGCAAAAAACTAAAGTCCAAGTGGATCAAAGACTTCAACATAAAACTAGATACTCTAAATCAGTTAGAAGAAAAAGTGGGGAACAGCCTAGAACTCATTGGCATAGGATACAACTTCCTGAACAGAACACCAACAGCACAGGCTCTAAGAGCAACAATCAATAAATGGGACCTCATGAAACTGAAAAGCTTCTGTAAAGCAAAGGATACCATCATCAAAACAAAACGACTGCCTACAGATCGGGAAAGAATCTTCACCAACCCTTTATCTGTCAGAGGGCTAATATCCAGTATACATAAAGAACTAAAAAAGCTGAAAAGCAACAAACCAAGTAATCCAATTAAAAAATGGGGAACAGAGCTAAACAGAGAATTCTAGATAGAGGAATATGGAATGGCAGAGAAACACTTAAAGAAATGTTCAACATCATTAGCCATTAGGGAAATGCAAATCAAAACGACCCTGAGATTTCACCTTACACCCGTCAAAATGGCCAAGATGAAAAACTCAAGTGACAACACATGCTGGAAAGGTTTTGGAGAAAGGGGAATCCTCCTCCATTGCTGGTGGGAATATAAACTCGCACAACCACTTTGGAAGTCAATCTGGCGCTTACTCAGACAATTAGGAATAATGCTTCCTCAAGATCCAGCTATACCACTGCTAGGTATATACCCAAAATTTGCTCAAGTACACAAAAAGGACATTTGCTCAACCATGTTTGTAGCAGCTTTATTTGTAATAGCCAGGACCTGGAAACAACCCAGATGTCCATCAACGGAGGAATGGATACAGAAATTGTGGTATTTTTACACAATGGAATACTACTCAGCAATCAAAAACAAGGAAATCATGAAATTTGCAGGCAAACGGTGGGACCTAGAAAAGATCATTCTGAGTGAAGTATCCCAGAAGGAGAAAGACAAACATGATATATACTAGCTTATAAAGACCTACAAGATATGATAAACATAATGAAGTCTATACACCTCAAGAAGATAAACAAGAAAGTGGACACAGGGTAAGATATCATTCCTCACTTCGAAAGACAAATGAGATGTGCATTGGATGAATGAAAGGAGTCTACTGCAGAAGGCATCTGAAAGATTCTACCAAGCAGTGTTTCAAAACAGATACTAAGACTCAAAACCAAACCTTCGGCAGAAGGGGAGTTAGTATGATGGAGAAAGGATAGGAGCCCCATAAGGACCATATATATCTGGGCACAGGGGTTGTTTCTGAAACTGTTTCTCCAACCAAGGACCATGTATAGATATAACCTAGAACCTTTGCTCGGAAGAAGCTAGTGGTAGCTCAATAACCAATTGGTTTCCCATAATAAGGGGAACAGGAACTATCTCTGACATGAACTCAATGGCTGGCTCTTTGACCTCCACACCCCCCAAGGGAGGAGCAGTCCTGTTAGGCCACAGAGGAGGACTTTGCAGCTAGCCCTGAAGATACCTGATAAAACAGGGCCAGAGGAAAGGGGAGGAGATCCTCCCCAATCTGTGGATTTGGAAAGGGGCAGGGAGAAGCTGAGGGAAGGAGGGTGGGATTGAGAGGGAATAAGGGAGCAGGATACAGCTGGGATACAGAGTTAATAAAATGTAACTAATAATAATAAACAATGAAAACAAAAGAACCTTGTACTCTGGGAATTCCCATTTATTTGCAAATGGTGTATTTGCCCTGCAGTATTATCTCCAGCCTTCCTAATGTTTTCAGAACTCCTAAGGAGTCTGTCCTAGGAACAGTTGTGCTGCTGTGTCTCTTCTTTTTGTCTCTGGCCCTTTTTCACATGCCTCTATGTCTCTGCCCATCTTTACAGCTTCTTCTCTTCCACCATTTGTCTGTTTCCTTCTTAACCATATTATTCCCAGTAGTGTGTCCTAGAAATTGTCACTAATGTTTGTGTTCGAGCTTTCATAAGTTCTTACCTTTTTGAGAACTTGACTTCCATAGACTGGCAAATTCTCTAAATTACGTCTTCACTACTACATTAAATGGTCTTTCTACTTTCGTTGACTAAATATTTACCTTAGTTTTTAATAATAAATTTATTTATTTTTGAAATATTATTATTATTATTAAGAATTTCATTCATATGATTCCCTGTACTCTGCCAAAGGTTTGGTCATGAGTCTTTGCTTTGAAAACACTATAAGAAAGCAGGGGAGTTAGTCTGATGGGGAAAGGATAGGAGCTCCACAAGGACCAAATATATCTGGACACAGGGTCTTTTCTGAGACTGACATTCAACCAAGGACCATATATGGATATAACCTAGAACCTCCACTCAGATGTAGCCTGTGGTAGCTCAGTAACCAATTGTTTTCCCAAAGTGAGGGGAACAGGGACTATTTCTAACAGGAACTCAATGACTGGCTCTTTGGTCTCCCCACCCCCGAAGGGAGGAGCAGTCCTGTTAGGCCACAGAGGAGGGCTTTGCAGCCAGTCCTGAAGATACCTGATAAAACAGGATCAGATGAATGGGGAGGAGGTCCCCCCCATCAGTGGACTTGGAAAGGGGCACGGTGGAGATGAGGGAGGGAGGGAGGGAGGGACTGGGAGGGAATGAGGGATCGGGACACGGCTGGGATACAGAGTTAATAAAATGTAACTGATAAAAAAATAAAAAGAAAGCAATTCAAAAAAAAAAAAGAATTTCATTCAATGTATATCTGTCAAATTCATTTCTACTCCCTCACATCCTTTGAGATCTTCCCCCTACCTTTCTACCTATTTTATTTTCTGTTTTTTTCCTTTGTTGTTTTTTAATCTGTAAATTACATTTTGCGTTGCCCAAATACTCTTAGGTGTTAGAAGACTATCCTAAAGACTTATCAGTCAATCAAAGATCACTGAAACCGACTACCATTCCCAGAAGCCATCAAATTTTTTTCTGATCAATAGGTGTCTGTGCACAAATTCTCGTACTCATGTTGGAGATTTGTCCAGGCTTGTGTAGGTCGTGTGCATTCCATAGTGTCTAATTTTCTGAACCTTGGTCAGCTGTGAGTCAATGTGTTAATAACCATTACTGCAAGTAGAAGAGTCAATGATCTATAGAGATAACAGCAAGTTTTTAAGAGTCAGTTTAATCCTATATCCACTCAGCAGAATAATACTGGTAGCTTCTCACTTAGAACTTTTGACCCGCATAACTATAGCTTCTTTATTTTAATTTTAATTTTTTTTCTTCACAATTTATTCATTATATATCCCAGTTGAAGCCCCTCCCTCAACTCCACTGTTTCTTAACCCTATATCAGTACCAGATATGTGTTTTATCTTATAGAATAGGATTTAAATCCAGTCAGAAAGTATTTGTCACTCCTATAATATATTGGGTCACTTTTACACCAGTAGGCATGTATTAAACTGGTGAGTATGTAGCATAGCTATGTTTCTACACTCATTAGAATCTGTTTCCTTCCAACATTGATATTTGCATTTTTACCTGGATTTATTTTACAATGGGAAACATTTTTTGTTACAGAAATTAAAATTAATTTTTTTCTTAGAGTGACATCACTTTTAGACCTTTTCTTTCTCCCTTTTTCCTGCTCTTCCAGTTATGCCTTATCAGCTTCTGCTCTAACATTTTGAAATTTCTCTTTGCAATAAGTGCATAGATGAAACATCATGCACACATGTACAAACACACACATATCCATAAATTTGCCTGGGTTTCATCCTAGTAAATTTTAATCTATTTATGAAAAACTAATTAACACTGGGCTTACAGTTTAACTGAAATTGTAAAGTCTTTGCTTTCAATTGTATGTCTGTAACCTCTACATTCAGTAAGTGAAGCAAGGAGAGGAAAGTCAAGGTCATTCTTTCACAGTAGAAAATTTAAGAGAGTCTGAATTATTTGAGATTCTTTCTGAAAAACAAATAAGAATAACAATAATAAATTTTAAACCCACTGTGAAAAGAATTTTGAAAACTCCATTGACACCAACTTAAAATGTTTCATTGTTAACTTAGTTTTCTTAAAAAAAAAATGTATGTTTCAAATTTGTCTTTTAGTTTCCCTGGTGGTTTAGTGGTTAGGATTCAGCACTCTCAAATCTGTCTTTTATGGAATTTGAGGACCACTCTCTAACGCTTACTGCTACTTCACTTTCAGCAATAATTTTTTCTTCTTGGCAGAATTCCACTTATGACAGTTTTCTTATCACTTCCAATCTTCACATTGATGAATCTGTCAACAAGAAAAGTCAAGAGATTTTCAATTCATTACTTTTAGTTGAATAGGGAAACCATCTGTGTTGGATGCAGTTTTCATCAATGTGCTTTTATTAAAGGGAAAAATGCTTGAATAAATGTATGAATGGGTAGCAACATGAATTAATCAATGAATAGCCTCATGGAAGTTCTTTTTTTTCTGGAAGTTCTTTTTTATGATTACTGAGCCAATAATTCATTCCTTCTATCATTTCAAGTAACTTACTGTAAACTACTTGACTGATGTCACTTGTATTCTTTGATTTTGATTCCCTAAACCAAGAGTATTCTAATGGTAATTTTAAAAAAATTATTTTTTTCTTTACAATTTATTCATTATATATCATGATTGAAGCCCCCTTTCTCAACTCCCCCAGTCCCACCCTCCCTTCCTCTTCCCCTAGTGTACTGAAAGGAAGAGATGTTCACCATGGCCATCTGCCCATAGCTTGTCTCATCAGCACTTATTGGATCCTCTTCCTCTGTGGCCTGGTGAGGATCCATCATCTGGAGCGAGTGATCAGAGAGCAGTCAACTGAGTTCATGATAGAGGCAATCTTCCCTCAGAGATCTAAACTGACACTGAGCTACCAATTGGCCACATCTGAGCAGGGGGGTCTAGATCCTCTCTATGCATGGTTGTCCGTTGGTGCACCAGTCTCTGCAGGACCTCCTGAGCTTAGATCTTATAGTTTTGTTGTTTTCCTTGTGGGGCTCCTGTCCACTCCATGTCCCTCTATTCCCATCCCTCTCTTCTTCCATAAAACCCCCTGTGCTCTGCTCAAAGTTTGACTCTTAGTCTCAGCATCTGTTTCTATACCTGGTTGGGTGAATCCTTTCAGAGGATCCTCTATAGTAGGCTCCCATCTTGTTCCATCTCTTCCACTGCTTCTGGCATATAACTTCTCTCAGTCTCCTTTTCTACAAAATAGGACACAATTTAGGATGCCTTATTATATTCGAAATACGCAAGCAAACTGTCTACAGAGTTCTCTAGTAAGCTTATGGTTATATTTCCTTTTGTCCTTATACTATAATTATAGTTATAATGTCTTTATTCCTCATTTTTAATGTGAATTGGTATATATATATGTATATATATGCTTTAAGATCACCATCAACAACATCATCATTATTCTCTACTTCACTTTACAGCAAATTTTGAGGCTCTGTACTATTTCACCTATTGTTTTTGAAAATGAGCATTATGTTTTAAACTAAATATTAATGTTTGACATGATAAAGGTTCAGGATATAGCTTAGTAGTAAAATTGCATTGTTATATTTCTGGCAGTAAATACTGATGAAGAATATTCTATCATACTGTGTATCCAGAGATTGTGTAATTTACTGGGAAACATTGTTTCTATTTGTGGTGTGGTACAACACTAGCACATGTCTTCAATTCAAGCACTTCCTGCTTGAAATAAATAAAATTAATCATTAGTCAAGAGGCAGAGCAAGCAATCCATTGACAGAGTGTGAACATAGGAAAAACAGACAGAGTAAGTAGAAGTCAGGAGGATAGATAGAGAGATACACAGGAAATAGAAGGACAGGGTTATTGAGACAGCCTGGAGAAGGAGAGCTCCCCTTTTTCAAGAGGACATCAGCTGAAGAAGAAGGTCATCTGTGTGCTTTCTCTGCCTCTCTGAGCTAGCTGGCTTTCAACACAGCATCTGTTTCCCAAGTCTTTACTGGTAAAATTGAACAATTGTGATTTTGTTAAAAATGACAAATTATTGCATTGTGTATACTAGGGATTTGATTTCTAAAAATTGAAAAAATCTGAAATTTGGCTGTGTTGTATCTTTAGGTTTTCATATCAAGTTCAATCTTGTTTTATTTAAATTTTTATGTGGAACTGTATTAGAATTTTGATAGGAATTGTGTTGAATCTACAGAGCCAAAAATAACTCCTGCACAGATGTAGCCCATGACAGTTCAGTGTCCAAGTGGGTTACATAGTAATGGGAACAGGGGCTGCCTCTGTCATGAACTGATTGGCCTGTTCTTTGATCACTTCCCCCTGAGGAGGAAGCAGCATTACCAGGCCACAGAAGATGACAATGCGGCCACTTCTGATGAGAACTGATAGACTAAGAACAGAAAGAAGGAGAGGAGGACCTCCCCTATCAGTGGACTTGGGGAGGGGCATGTGTGAAGAAGGGGGAGGGAAGGTGGGATCGGGAGGGGAGGAGGGAGGGGCTTATGGGGGGATACAAAATGAATAAAGTGTGCTGCAAATCTGTCTAAACAATTGTCGAGCTATATTTTAGGTAATTGGACTGGAGAATTCGATACTACGATGGAGCAGCTGAGAGTGGCCATTGTCACAGTAAATTCTACCAGAGTGGACGCAGGACTAGCCACAGGATTATCAACATGGATTGCTGCAGCCATGAATCATCTGAAGGAATGGGCGGGCATGGGAGCGTTAGCAGGCCTTCTGGTGTTGGTCTCCTTGGTTTGCCTGTGGTATATATGCAAGATTAGAGTCTCACAACAGTGTGATGCAGCCATGATCATTCAGGCCTTTACAGTCATTGAAGCAGGACATTCTCCCCAAGCATGGTTGGATACCATAAAAAGTTAAAATGATACGCTCAGGATGCGAGGCTAAGCACTGCACTCAGGGTCAGCAGCTTTCGACCCAGAGAAGAGCATGTCTGATTGCATGCGGGTTGATGCCCCAGGTCCCGCCTCTGAGAAAAAGGTATCAGACGGGTCTGATCCTCTTTGGGTGGATGACACCTAAATGAACATCAGTACAAAGTCCCAATTTATTTCTAATATCAGAGATCAGACCTCTACTCTTGCCTGATGCGTCTAAAACAAAACGGGGGAACTGTAGAGAGCTGCGGAATGCTATGCCTTAAAGATGGAGCTGGTTTCCTCCTTCCACCTTCCCGATGGTGAGTACTCTCTGTCAGGAACAATTCCACATTTGGCTAAGGCTGAGGATCTGGCTTGCTTCCATGTATGTGGACCTATCTGCATTGCCCACGTGGCACGCCTGGGTTGGCTACCCAGAGGCTATTTAAGCTGTGGGCTGGCTTTCCCCAGGGTCTGAGGATTGTTCAAGGTTCCTGAATAAACTGCATTGAAAAAAAAAGTTAGATAAAAATTTTTTTAAAAAGAAAAAGAAATAAATAAAATTTAAAAGAAAGAAACAAGAAAGGGATTATGGAATCTACCTCCACAACTGAAGAAAGGGGCTGAGGCCAGGAATATGGCAGAGACATGTGTTCATGGAGACCTAGAGAGGCCATTGTTTGAAGCTGTGAAAGTGAACCTTGGATTGCCTTGGAGACCCCAAGATTTGAGAATAGTGGGATACCTGCCAAAGAAATCTGTCAATAGGGAGTAGAATCAAACCAATAGAAAGGAATGTGTTTCAATCAACAAAGATGAGAGGAGTTGGATATCTGCAGAGTGCCTTGACAGCAGACATAGAACTGCGTGGGAAAGGTGGGATTGGGAAAGGAGGAGGACAGGAGCTACAGGGGGGAATACAAAGTGAATAAAGTGTAATTAATAAAAATTAAAATAAAAAGAAGATTCTCCATGGCTTGTTTTGATATCCGTAGTTTAATGCATCTTTCAGCACTCATCAGAGAAGACTTAAGTTGGAGCATTGATTTACACAGAAGCCTACATCTGGTTAAGGTGCAGAGACTAAGATTTTTGTCTCTGGGGAGGAATATGATAAAAGCACAGTGTTTAGAATTCTCAAAGAACTAAAGAAAACAGTAACTGTTTCATTGTAAAGGCCTACACTAAAAGTAATGAATAAGTGAAAATAGCAGATTTAAAAAATAAGTCACCAAAAGTACTTTGACCTTGTGTCAACAGAATAAATAAAAGCATCAACAATAAGTAAAAGCATCTTCTAATAAAAGATAATCAAAGAATTAGGTCAACCAAGAAAAAGTGTTTATGTGATATAAGTAGACGATACAGTGAGATATGACAGGCCTTTAAAGTTACTCTCTCTCTCTTTCTCTCTCTCTCTAAACTTTTCTTCTTGTAACTGGTGAACAATTAGATCCCTTCCAGGGCAGAAACGAGAGCTTGTAGGATAGTGGGTCTACACTGTTCTTAGGTGTGATCTCTTTGCAGCATGCTCAAGGAAGCTCCCATAAGCTCAGAGTACTCTGAAGCTTTTATAAAACAAGCATATTTAGCTGGTAATTTCAAACTTACTAATAACCCTGTCTGTAAACTACTTTTTCCTGTGACATCCCGGACAAACTGACTTTCACCAGGACACCAGTGTGAGTGTTTTCAATGACTATGATTATTTTGGATCCTAATTGTAAAGTTTATACAGCTAAAATCAGGGCCAGTTTTGTGCCTCTGTGACTTAGGCATTAATACTGGGCAAACAGTATACACAAAGGGCCATACATTGTTTAATGCCTGGCTACTGCAGTGCTGAAGTTGTTCATAACTTTGGGTAAGGGGCTTGCTCTTTAACTTTTCCCTTGGACCTACAAATTATGTCATCAGAAATGTAATTATTGAAGGTGGTTTTCTAAGAACATATCTAAGGAAAACTGCAGAAACAGTACTCTGCCAAAGCAGAGAATGCTAAAAATCTGCAATGCTTTATTCAAGGTGAAACTTAATTCAAAAAATCCAATAGCAATTGGGCAAACGTTCTCCATCATTGTGTGATTATCTCATTCCATAGGTAAAGAGTTTCAAAGATACAGTTCCTCTTTTATTTTTCATATATACCTACACAGCAAAAAAAAAAAAAAAAAAGAAAGAAAAGAAAAGAAAAAGAAAAAAGAAACAAATTAATTTAAAACCCAAGAACTGCACATCTAAAACAATTGTTAGTTATAACTGTTGAGAGAGAGGGAAGGGAAAAGAGAGAGGGGAAAGTGAAGAGAAAAAATGAATACATTCATTTCTTCCAGAAATTAGCCAATGAAAGCATTGGAGAAATGATATATTAGAAAAAGAGGCTATCAAGTTTTTGAGAGGAATGGGAGAGGCTGGGATGGAGAGAGGAAAGGAGGAAAAGTGATATAATTCTACTTCAATTATAAACATTAAATATCAAATTGAGGCTAGCTTTGTGGTGAGGTAACAGGGAGGAAGTACTGATCATAAGAGAAGGTAATATTGGCTACCGTGGCATTATCTTATTTGTTTCAATCACTGCTCTATGTGCTACATTACATCCAGCAACTTATTAGGCCTCACAGCTTCTTGTGATACATGAATAATTCTGGAGAAAAAAAGAAAATGATGAAAAAGTTTAAATACTTCATTAAATGTATGGTCAGTTTGGGAAATATTTGGTTATGCCGCGATAACCATTGGCAGAAGCTGAACTTCCCCAGTGCACACATCAGGTACCATCTAGCAGAATCTTCTTATACCTGGAAAGGTCACAAAGTATCTTTCTTTACTAGCAATTCAGAGATAAAATTAAAAATTTTCCTATAATGGTTTATCAAACTACTGGATTCTGGCTACTGTGCTCTTAAAAAGGCCCCGTTGAAGAATATCCCTTGAAATAAACATGGCTCTGATTCCTTTAATTTCCTCATGTCCAGCTCTGAGAGGACATTTTTGCAGATGGGATTAGTCATTGTTCTCCCATGCCCTTTGCTTCCACATCACCCATCTCCAGATTGAGAGAACCACACAAGGCGAAGGTCACAATAACAGCTAGACTTTTAGGCTGCCTCAGCCTCTCTCCTCTGCCAATAAACAGACTCCAGTCTCCAGGACTGTGAGATGAGCAACTTCACAGATGCTAAACTTCCTGCAAATTAAGCACATGTACAGAAAAAAATTACAATTACAGCAAATGCCACCCTACTAATGGTTTCAAGAGGGACATTAGTGAATTAAATGGGTGTGGGGAACTAAATCTCTTAATTTTGCTTCTGTCAGTATGTCCAATTATCGAGGAATATAATTTGTTTAGTTTTCATATGTTCCGTACAGGGCTCTTTCTTTAAATCGATTGACAACGCTGTCTTTTGTTGTCTTCCTTAAAATGATAGACTTGTTTTGGTGGCTGTCTGGTTAGCCACTCAGAGCTGACCTCTGTCCTGCCCAACTGCTGCAATTAGTCGGTGGATAATTCAGCAGATTTTTATACCTGTCAAGCCAGCTTTGTCCCAACATCTGCCTTGACAATTCCGAAGGAGAGATCAGTGCATGTTTACTCGGGTTCACCTGAAAATGGAAAATTGAAGCGGTACAGGTTAATTGCCCACATTAACAGGCAGGTGTAACAGCTTCACCGAGCGCCTGTCACCTGCCACCTCCTCCGGCCAGCGGGCTGCTTTTTCCCCTTTTGTCCCCTTGTCAATTGATGTACATCACTGTATCTAAATGAAGAAGTTCATCTGTAGCTGCTGGAAGAGAATGCAGCACGATAACAGGAAACATTTTGGAAAGGGGGCTTCTTCATGAAAACATGTGCCTTTCTTAGTTGCATTTGACAAAGACTCTTATTGGAAAGGTCTCACTGCTTCTTTGACGATTTACACACTCCAAAACATTGAATTCATGCCACTTGTCTTTTTATGTGAAATAATTCTGGAAACTCCTCTGTAAGCAAAACACTGTAATATTGAAAATCAATATCAATATGTTCTTCGTTTCCAAATCTTCTTTATACCAACAACCAGAAAAGGTATCTGAAAGTAATTTTTGTTTTTCATTTCAGGTTCCGGCACGTGCATGTGGTATGTGCAAATTCAGCTTTATAACCGACAGATTAAGGTAAAATATGCTGTGAGGTGAGTGTGCATTTGACTCTAACATGAGGAAACTCAGTGCCCCTCTGCCTTGCCACTAGAGTAAAGGCATTCCTGGCATCTCATCTTCAGGAAAAAACTCAGCGAGGAGCTTCATGGCTCCTTGGAATTCTGAGTTCCATGGCTGACTAGGCAGCGGGTACAGTGTGGTGAGAAATGCAGCACGCATGTACGTCTTTGTGAAGGTCATGGGGCTCCTCCCTCAAACAACCTTGCCTGAAAGACTATAAATGCCAGCTGTGGGTAATACATGCTTGTAATCCCAGCATCTACGACAACAAGGCACAGGATCACAGGATTGTGGCTAGTTTTGAGCTACATCATGTTAATCAGTCCTATAATACAAAATGAAACATCAAAAAAGTAAAAAAAAGTAATAAATGAAATAAAATAATAAGAATATGGAAAGACCAAGATAATCTACCTTTTTACACATTTCCCATGAATTGCTGACTCAGGTTTCCTGCAAACATCACTTGCTGCAAGGTCATCTAATATCCTCTAGGTGTTCTTAGCTCTTGATGGTTTCTTACAATTCACATAGTCAGCAAAGTTTTATAAAACCTTATGAAGTTTCAATCACAGTCAAACATGAAGGCCCAATTTTAATCCCAGCTCTTGACTTAAAACAGTCTGATCCTGAGTATGAGAGCAGCCTGGACTCCATAGAGAGAGGCTACTTTAAACAACAATGAAGTTTGAATTTGGTAAGACTGATAAACATCAGAACAACCTGGCATATTCTAGATAGAGAGATGAAAGGCAGATTTGGAAGGACATATTTTCACTGTAAAATGAAGTAGCAGAAATCGAGACCTGACAAAAGCAGCACAAAGGTCTATTGAAAGAATGCTCACTTAGGATTGTAGAGGCCTTTGCAGAAGAAATGAGACTTCATTTCTTGAAATGAAAGCTCAGGACAACACAGGGCACTATCAAGTAAATGGACATGAAGGTCTACGTCATATCTAGGAAGGAGTGATGTGGTGCTTTCATTGTTAGGAATCTATAATTGTCAGAAAGAAAAACCAATTAAATATGAAGGTAGGAAGAAGGGATTCCTGATATTACACTTGATAGGAAATCTGCAGTCTGAAATCATGCTTCAACCTAATGACTTCCTCTATTCAGGGATCTTATGGACATGAGGTCTCTTCTGTCATTATCAAGCAGCTTAATTGTTTCTTTATAGAGAATTGTATGTTGAAACATTCCATATATTAATATGTGTGTGTTGAACTGAATACTAAAGACTAATTTTAAATAACTGCAATAATATCACATTGTATTCATTGATAGCCCACCATATGAGTCACTAGTTAAATACATTTGACACACTGACTGACTTTCAGTAATCATACTTAATGTTATAGAATCTAATTCCGGTGTTTAAGTAGCCTATTTAACTCATGATTACTCATGGACACAAAGTACATAACAAGTGATGATGACAGCTTGAATATGACAAAAGCATATATACTGTGCTCCTCTAGAGTGAAAAGTATAACTTCTAAATCAAAGAAAAAGTTGTCAACCGTAAAATTTCTACCCATGGAACTATAAAGAAGATTAAAAAAAATCATAGTAGTTTTGCTGGTACACCTCAAAATGTAAATACTGTAGCTACTGTTTAGGTGCTTCATTTAGATTAAAAGGTGTTAAATTATAGTGACAGTATATGAAAAACTGTGTTCTGATTGATGATGTAGTACTGTGTCAAACAGAACCAAGAATGTATGAAGTATTCAACAAATTGTGTTATGAAATATGTTGAAGTAACTTTAATTCTCCTGATGTAATTGTATCAGGGGCTTACTATCTCCATCTGCTAATGTAGGCCTAGTTCTGGAAGTTTCTAGACTCCATTCAATCTAATCTAGGCCTAAAAACCTTTCAGCCTCTAAGACTTACTGATGAATAAGCTCACCCTTTCTAGTTACTGATGAACTCTGGCTGGCTGGTTCGACCACTGTTCTGGCTCAAACATTTCTCAAAGCTGACTTATTCCAACTCCCTTCTCTCAGCTTCTGCCTGAATTGTTCTGCTTGGCCTCAAACTAACCCTAGTGATCTGTGATAATCTGACACCTTCTTAATTTTTGACTCATTCTATCTTCACTTGTGTCTAGCTTTTTCTCTCTTCAATCTGTCTGTAAAACTTTTCTTCTAAAACTATCTTTTCTTTCTTTCTATATATGCTGCTCTTTTAAGTTCCCTCTCCCCTCTTTTCTTGTGTGAGTTGAGCATATCCTATTCTGTTAAATCTCTTTCTCTCTCTTTCTTCCATTTGTTACTTTGTTTGCCTTCCAATTGGACATCACTTTCAAACATCCATGTTTCCTTATACAAACTAATTTTCCCTTCCCTTGTTTGGCATTAAAGGTGCATACTAGGGGTGTGTCTGCATTACATCTGGATCACACAAATCTAGAAGGTCTTTGGATGTGATCAGAGCTTCCATGTTACTAGAATAAAATTCCATTACAAAATAAGTGGCGGTAACTGCAAGTAAAGGACAAATAAATTTGTAATAGGATTAGGTAATAGGATTCAATAATAAATATAAAGATAACAGAAGTTGTGTCTGTCAAAGATGATGCTTCTCTTTTCTTTCTGGCTGAGTTATAGAAGTTGTATGAAAAGGACACTATCTGAAGTAAGTCGTTTGCTGTGAGGAAACTGTGCCTTAGGAAGATGTTTGATGCATCTTATATTTATTCAGGGGCACTAAAGAAACAATGTAAAAGAGAGGATTGCCTCTAGCATTGCACACCACTGTGTTGGGACACAGGGATAAATCTAAGCATGATAGTGTAGGTATAGGAAAAATCCATTGGCATGCAAAAGTAAATATAGTTCTTGTCTGTCTTTGACCTGAAAGTATTGGTGACAACTACCACGTTTATGGAATACTTCCACTAATGCTTAATCAAAGAAGTTAAAAGAAAAGAGAGTAAGAAATAATATTTAAAACATAAGAGTGTTTGAAAAGTTATAATTTGTTTAATAGTACATTGATGAGTTGTAAAGAAACAGATGGCAAGTTCTAAATTCTATGTTCTTTCCAAAGATTTTGTTAAGAACCACAAATTATCAAGGACTAGCAAACATTAAGACCATCCTGCCTATATTATATATGATAACCAATGCAACTGGCTGTCCTTCAAACACACCATTAGAGGTCTAATGGCTAAGTGTTATGTCACCATTTCTATTTCACTCACTTTACTTTATAACATTTCTAAACATACTGGTTTCATATTATTTCCCAACCTCTGAAAAGAGAGAATAGACATCAGTAAGATGGCATGAGAAAGACCACAAACCCATCATAATTTACTATAACATGTTACTAAAATAATTCTAGCTTGTGATTATTTTAATCAATATTTTGTTTATTTTGATTATAATTCAAATCTATGCTGAGTATCTATTTGTACAAATACATAGAACAGAGCATTCACTGTGGTTTTGAGGATGTATCCTCCACTTATAAAAAGGAAAAACACAGTTTCACATGTACAGTTATTTTCAGTCAAATACAATTGTTAGACTTTAATTAATCATTCTAAGTGACAGATGTCTTTGATGTTACTTTCAATACTCTGGAGAAGAGTCAAGTGTAGCCAAAAGTACTTCATGTTTCTCCATTGAGCAAACTAATTCCTTCTCCTATCACTTTCTCTTATAAAAATGTATCATTCCATTCACAGCTTCCCATGTAGAGAATTGGTGACTAGGCTCTGAGCAAAGCATACACAGCGGCTGTTCTAGGATAAAATTCCTACAGATGGTTCCACAGCTGGAATGTTGGTGAGAGATGGAAAATAACAATGTGCTACAGAATATGACTGGTTTCTTTCCAAGGTGGTTGAACCTAAAAAAAATGTGTAATTAAATAAAGAAGAACATTAAAAGCGGGCAATATGTTCAATGCCTTTTTAAAAGGTGTCCCAGAGGTTAGATGTTATTGTTGTCAAAGACAGAGATGGCAAATTTTCTGTATGGATCTGGGTTCATTTGTTAACGCTCAATAACCTACACGTATTATTACTGTTTATATTTGAAAGCCCACCATTCTCTGAGAAGTTTCAAATGTTGTTTCCAGGTTGAAGATGAAATTAAACTTGTGTCATTTTTATCTTATACTTATTCATATATTGTATTTTATGTATATCATATTATTATATTTGCTATTATTATCATGATATTATCTTATAGTTATTATTATCACCTTATGAGTTTTATTATTTTCTTTAGGGTTGCAGATATTTCTCAGAGTTTACTGGTTTTTTTCCCAAGTCCATCAAACTGAAGATGCCAAAGCAAGCATGGGTATCACCTGTGAAGTCCCCAACAACGAAAAAATAGCTGTTCAATGACACTGACACTTGATTTGGATTATTTAAAGATGAATATTTCAAATTCCAGTTAATTCCTCCTCCCCTTAGTCACTTTTACTATAAAATTAATATTACATAGTGCTAAATCTTTATGTTTAGCTGGAGAAGCACAAAGAACAATATTGTCACAGTTACTGTAGCTGCCATATAGTGCCAATAACACACAGTAATCTGGGGCTTATCTTCCTCTCCTGATTTCTAATTTCATACAACATGCTCATAGTTCTACAGTTTGTCCTCTCTTTGGACAAATATTCACTTCCTAAAACCTACTTTTAAAATTGGTCTCACTCTGTAAGAATTCATATCATCTCTAAACGGTGAATCAACTTAATACCTGTACTTGTTGCAAATTCTTCCTTATTCCCAAATTGCTCTTCATTTTCCTAAGTATCTATTCCAATAGCAATTTAGTAGTACTAAGAGTTTTGCATTGATAACACATATCTCAGTCATAATATCAAGATATTGTTGTTACTGTTTAACTTTACAGTTTATTATTACCTCTATTGTAAATTACTTCAGCTGTGGGTTATAGACTACTTATTGGCTATCATTCAAGCCCAGGAGTTAGTTTCATATACCATGAAACAAACACTACGTGATATTTATAAAATAATTTGTGCATATTATTTTGATCAATACACAGATGAACATTTGTGACTCAGCAAAGTACATTGCCTTATTGGAATGGCATAGTAATCCCAAACGATGATTTGATAGAAAGTGTCAGAGATAGGATAAGCCCAATTTTTTTTTTGAGAGTATTGGGTTTTATGTAAGAGTTTCTCTCAAATTTTCCGAGAAAGCACCAGATTGATTCCCAAAATGGTTGTACAGGTTACATTCCCACCAGAAATGGAGGTTCCCCTTTGTCCACAACCTCTGCAACATGCATCATCCCTTGAGTTTTTTTAATTAAAAATTTTTTTTAATTTTATTTTTCATGAGAACAAACAGTCAAAAGAAAATGCGTAAGAGCAGAATAGAGAGGGAATGGGGGACAAAGAGTACAGGAGGAGGAGAGTACAGTACAGGAATACAGGGGAGTTCACAGAGGCAGTACAGTAGACTTGAAAAGTACAGTGCAGTTTGGTGCAGTCGAGTGCAGTGGACTTCATGTAGTTAAGTTCCTGGAGTTCAGAGGCAGTTTTTAGAGCAGAGCAATTCAGTCAGAAGTAGAAACAAGCTAATTGGAATCAGTCAGCTTCGAGAGGAGTTTTGATCCAGAACAGCTGAGTTGAATCAGCCAGCTAGAGTTCAGAAAGAACTACAAAAGGTGAGTTTATTCAGCAGTATAACTTAGAGCTGGAAAACATTGTAGGCCTGGGTTAGCAGGCACAGGATGAAACCTAAAGCTTTCAAGGTCTGCTCTTACAGAAGGTTAGGTTGCATGGACGCTAAAATTCTCCAGGGCCAGGCCTAGGGATGGATAGATAGAAATGCTCAGGGCTCAGCCCAAGCCTTGTATGTGCAAACCTTGGGTGCTCCTTTCATCTCTTCCCCTCATCTGAGGAAATAAAGATTATATTTATACATGTGAAGGTGTTGGTCCTGCAGATCCAGGCTGCAAAATCTCTATGACACAGGGCAACAATGGGATATCTGAGAGGAATCCTGGTGAAGACCTAGTTTTGATTGTGTTTCAGAAGCCATAGGCTTGCTCAACCATGTTGGTAGCAGCTTTATTCATAATAGCCAGGACCTGGAAACAACCCAGATGTCCCTCAGTGGAGGAATGAATACAGAAATTGTGGTATGTTTACACAATGGAATACTACGCAGTAATTAAAAGCAAGAAAATCGTGAGATTTGCAGGCAAATGGTGGGAACTAGAAAAGACCATCCTGAGTGATGTATCCCAGAAGCAGAAAGACACATGTGTTATATATTCACTTATGAGTGCATATTAGACAATTAATATAGTGTAAACACATCAAAATCTGTTCTGCTAAAGAAATTAAGCAAGAAGAAGGACCCTGGGAAAGATGATTAGTCCTCATTCAGAAAGGCAAAAGGGACCAACATTGGAAGAGGGAGAAACAGGAAACATGACAGGAACCTACCACAGAGGGCCTCTGCAAGATTCTACTCTGCAGGGTATCAAAGCAAATACTGAAACCCATAGCCAAACTTGTACAGAGTGCAGGGAATCTGATTAGAAAAAAAGGGAGATAGTAAGATCTGGAGGGTACAGTAGCTCCACAAGGCTAGCAACAAAACCAAAAAATCTGGGCCCAGGGATATTTTCTGACACTGCTACTCCAACCAAGGACCATGCATGGAGATAACCTAGAACCCACGCACAGCCCATGGCATTTCAGCATCCAAGTGCACTATATAGTCTATGGGATTCATTTTACAAATATTAATGTAAATTTTACAGTTAAAAAAAAGAATGAATTACAACTAAGGAATGGTTAGAAATCGTGGTACATCTACACAATGGAATATTACTCAGCAATAAAAAAAAAACATTCTGTAGGCCTCTTGTATGTATGGTCATCTCTTTCTTTACTTTAGGGTAATTTTCTTCTGATTTTCTTGAAAATATTTTCTGAACCTTGGAGCCTGCAATCTTCTTTTTTGTGTATTCCTATTAATCTTAGATTTCATCTCTTCATGGCATTCTTGATTTCTTGAAGGTTTTGTATTTGGAACTTTTCAGATTTTACTTTTTATTTGAGAGATGTAGCAATTTCTGCAATTGTATCTTCAGCAGCACCTTATGTTCTCTCTTTCATCTCTTGTATTCTATTGTGGTTCCTGATCTTTTCTCTAAGTTCTCAAGCTTGAGGGTTTTCTCTGTTTGTATTTCTTTATTGATTCTAATTTTGTTTTCATACCTTGCACCATTTCTTTCATCTGTTTAAATGTCTATCCCTGTCTTTCCATGATAGTATCTATTTCTTTCTTTCTTCTCTATATGCTAGTAATTGTGCCTCTATTGGTTTTGCTGTATTTGCCTTTATTTCTTTGAGAGCTTTGTTAGTTTTCTCTTTATTTCCCTCCAAATGTGTGGCAATTGATTTGAGAAATTTGTTCTTTTCCTCTTTACTTGCCTCTAATAACTGGAAAAGCATAGCTCTAAAATTATTTTCCTGTGTTTCTCATAAATTAAAATATCCATTGATTTGGGGGTTGCTGTTGAAACCATGATGTCCTGATTTTTGTTGGATTTGTCTTACCCCGACCTCTAGCCATCTACTTATCTGTAACCTTCGCTGTTTGTTCCTGGAATCTGTACTTTAGACTGGGTCCGTTATTCTCTGGTGTCTGGATGATAGAGGTCCACTAGTTTGAGAGTGTGTGTTGTTCTCTCAGCTGTAACTAAGGGAGGAAGGTCACAGGCACAGGTGCTCAAGTGCAGGCATGTGTGTGAAGTGTGGCTTGAAGGACAGGGTGCTAGAGCATGTAGGTGCCTGGAATGTGGGGCTTAAGCACAGGAGAGAGTGCAGGTGCTGTCGCTGTTCATGGGCACAATGCGCTTGTGCAGGTTCCCTGAAAACCTCAGTGGTCTACAGGCCTGTCGAACTGTCCTCCTGGTATTCAGATCTCTCTGGGCTCCAGGAATTCTTTGCCTGTACTCTACTGGTAGGCTGCCTGCACTGAGGAGGGAGGCTCATCAAGGGGAAGTTCAGGGGATTGAATGTTTGCCACCCTTAGTCCCAGGAGACATGTGTGGGTGACCTGGATCCAAATGGTCCCAACTCATGAGTTGTCCCATGTCTTCCAGGAAGCCTCAATCTCAATGTTCTGGCTTCAGCTGCCCCTCCACTCATCAATTTAGGAGTTTCGGATCTGAGGGAAACCCCTCAGATATGGTGCATGCTGGTCACTGCCATCTTGTATCTCCCCAATTTCCTTGTTTTTCATTGCTGACTAGTATTTCATTGTGTAAATGTACCACACTTTCTGTATTCATTCCTTCATTTACAGACATTGAAAGAACATTTTTCAATTTCATATGGAACTACAAAAACCCAGAATACTGTACAATAAAAGATCTTCCGGAGGTATCTCCATCCATGATCTCAAGCTGTACTATAGAACAACAGAAATAAAAACAGCATGGTACTGGCATAGAAACAGACTGGTGGATCAATGGAATTGAATCAAAGACCCAGAAATAAACCTGCACCCCTACAGATATTTGATTTTTTACATATAAGCCAAAACCTTACAATGGAAAAAAGACAGCATCTTCAACAAGTGATTCTGGGCTATCTGGATGTCTACATGTAGAAAAATGCAAATAGATCCGTATTTATCACCCTGCACAAAACTAAAGTCCAAGTGGATCAAAGACCTCAACATAAAACCAGACACACTGAATCTGTTAAAAGAAAAAGTGGGAAAGAGCCTTGACCTCATTGACACAGGTGAAATTTTCCTGAACACAATACCAACAGCACAGGCTCTAAGATCAGCAATTAAAATATATTTTAAAACAGACACTTTCTTATCCTGCTTCTTGTAGTATGCTTTTTACCTCTCAGAATTCTTGAAATGTTTTTGTTGTTTGTCAGTGTATACTTGTGATTCTGATGATATAGGCTGCCCTGCCATGAATATGGGATAAGGAAAGAAAATTATGTAATAATAGTGTGTGTATGTTAAGGGTGCGATGTGGTTTCCCATGAGGGAATGAGAGATGTCTTTATATGAAAGAGTTCCTAGAGTCAACCCTCCGTTTCAATGAGAAATAATGAGAAATGGGAACTGGGTAAAAGATTTCAATCACTTAGTCACTACTTGCTGTCTTTTTCTACTTTTCTACTCAAACCATATTCTTTTTCCCTTTTTATCATGATGCCTGATGTTAAGACAGACTTTGACATATAGCCAGGGATCCTATTAAGAAAGGAGTATACTCCTTTTACAGAAATCAATGTGGTGTTTTGTAGATAGTTAATGAACAGATGCACTTCATTGGTGAAACAAAAAGAGAACTATTGAAAGCACAACACGGTGAGCATGTTACCAGTAATTTTTCTTGTACAGTTTTTACTACCGGCTTCAAAAGTAATGTGAGCCAATGAACGTTGAAATCAGAAGTTGGGCTATAACTTTTAGAAGTCCCTTAGGCTAATGTGATAGTAAGCAATTTTATTTTTCATTGCTGTAGTTTATCAACTCAATAACCTAGTACTATAGCTAGTAAAATTTACCCCTGGGTAATTACTCCACCCCTTGGCTATTAGTCTTCATTATTGACCAAAATAATTATATACAGAAGACAAACTCTATAGAGCAAGCTGTGCCTTTTTCACTACTGGGCTTGGAAATGTTCTAAATAACCCAACAAAATCTACCTCTTGACTCCAAATTTACTACCTTGGAGAGCATATTTAGATGGCAAGTTGCCTAAACTGAAATATTTAATATTCTACCCATGGGGAAATAGAATAGATATTTTGAATAAACAGATCTATCAGGAGGAAAGGCAGGTAAACTATCAAAATTTATGTAGGGTTTGTGACTGCTATGGTAGTGAAACCTTCCACCACCCTTTTTATTATTATTATTCTTAGAACAGTGCTGCCTGGTAAATATATCTGTTTGGTTAAAAACTTATTGTCTAAACTAGTGTATCAGAGTCTTGTCTCAGACTCTGAACGTATTTCATTTATTATGATTGAATAGTTCTGAAGGCAATATGGGTTGTGTCACTAGTTTCCTGTGTAAGCTACTGTGTGAAACTTATGGAGAAAGAACCACACAGTGTAAAATGGGAATGCTTGTCAATTGCTCAGGAATGCCCAGCGGTCCCAGTTACCTTTATCATAGCCATGACCAGAGATCTTATAGCAATTGCCTTCAGAGAGTCAAGAATTGTCTTGGGTCAGAGTCAGAGTTCAAAGGTTATAGTCCATCCTTTCGGGGAAGGCATAGCTGTACAAGACTAGAAGCTCTCATTTTGACAGTACGGGAAGAAAAAAAAAAAAAAGGAAATGACAGCACTTAGTTGATTCTCTCACCCTCTGTAAGTTTTCTGTTCAGTCTTATTGAGTCTTGCATCCCAGGCAATTGGGTAGAACCACCCACACTGACAATATTTCTTCCTGAATCTCAGTTAAATCCTTTCCCAATTCTTTTGGTTTTCTTTCTTTCTTTTTATTTATATATTTTTGAGTTAGGGTGTTTCAATGCAGCCCTTTGTAACCTGGAACTTGCTCTGTAGACAAGAGCAAGTTGGGCCTTGAACTTGGAGATTTGCTTGTCTGTTCTCCAGATCATCCTAACTCCCCCTTCTTTCATATGTTTCCCTGCACTCTGCCCAAGATTTGGTTATGAGTCTCAGCATCTGTTTTGATACACTGCTAGGTAGAGTCTTTCGGAGGCCCTCTTTGATAGACTCCTGTCCTATTTCTTGATTTCTCCTGTTCCCAATGTCCATCTCAATTCTATCTATTCAAAATGTAAATATATGTTAAACCTTTAATGATGGAAATTTGTCACAAATAGAAAACTAGTGATTATGTCAAGAAGTCAGTTATTCATTGACAAAGACAGTAAGTTCAAACATCTTTGGACAAGCTGCGAAAGTTATTATATAAGTCACTTAGCTATTAATTCAAGAAACAGAAAAATAAAAAAGAATAATGATAAGAACTTCGTTTTGTTAAATGTCTTTTATTATATGCCAGGACTTTGATTAATGTTTTATGTACACTATCTAATACAATCTCAAAACAACTGGAGGAGAGAGTTATTGTTAATCACATTGCATTATATAGATAAATGGACTTAGTCTCACTAATGAAAGTCACATAACTAGTAATTAGTAAATACATAATATTAAGTTATATTTGTCTGGCATGAGCATATTTTCTCACAAATTTCATCTGTTTAAACACAGTTGAAGCTAAAATGAGTGTGGGAAATCAATGATGGTCCATAAAAAATGCTGCCACTGGAGATAAATATAGGCAACTGCCTAAAATCATAGCACATAGGTAAAACAACACAAGGTGTTAAGCTGAGTGGAATCAGCCGATAAGTTTAAAATATGGTTAAATATACTTATTATTTATATATTTATAAATAAAATTCTTACATTTTTAAATACAAAAGTATTTTTAAATATGATCTTTCAGCAAGCTAAAAGATCATTTTTGATATTATGAAAATATAGACACTGTGTTAAGAGTCAGATGAAAAAATAATCATAGCTATTCTAAAACATTGTCAAATCTGCATACACCATTTCCCAAATGATATCTCACTAACACATTATATTTATTGTAAATAAAGAAAAAAGTGCCACAATTTGTGCATCCATTCCTCCACTGAGTGGCATCTGGGTTGTTTCCAGGTTCTGGCTATTACAAATAAAGCTGCTACAAACATGGTTGAACAAATGTCCTTATTGTGTACTTGAGAATCTTTTGGATATATGCTTAGTAGTGGTATAGCTGGATCTTGAGGAAGCGCTATTCCTACTTGTCTGAGAAAGCACCAGATTGCTTTCCAGAGTGGTTGTACAAGTTTACATTCCCACCAGCAGGGGAGGAGGGTTCCCCTTTCTCCACAACCTCTCCAGCATGTGTTGTCTCTTGAGTTTTTGATCTTAGCCATTCTGATGGGTATAAGGTGAAATCTTAGGGTCGTTTTGATTTGCATTTCCCTGATGGCTAATGAAGTTGAGCATCTCTTTAAGTGTTTCTCTGCCATTCCATATTCCTCTGCAGAGAATTCTCTGTTTAGCTCTGTACTCCATTTTTTAATTGGATTACTTGATTTTTTGCTGTTTAACTTCTTAAGTTCTTTATATATTTTGGATATTAGCCCTCTGTCAGATATAGGGTTGGTGAAGATCTTTTCCCAGTCTGTAGGCTGTCATTTTTTTCTGAGGACAGTGTGGTATATCTACACAATAGAATATTACTCAGCAATAAAAAACAAGGAAATCATGAAATTTGCAGGTAAATGGTGGGATCTGGAAAAGATCATCCTGAGTGAGCTATCCCAGAAGCAGAAAGATGCACACGGTATATACTCACTCATATAGACATATAATATAAGATAAACCTACTAAAATCTGTACACCTAAAGAAACTAATCAAGAGGGAGGACTCTTGATAAAATGCTCAATTCCTATCCAGAAAGGCAAAGAGGCTGGACATCAGAATAAGGAAAAAAGAGGGAACAAGTCAGGAGCTTGACACAGAGGACCTCTGAGAGCCTCTGCCCTGCAGACTATCAATGCAGATGCTGAGACTTATGGGCAACCTTTGGGTAGAGGTTTCACTGAGATATAACTCATATGCAGGGAATCTTAGGAAAGAAGTAGGAAACAGTGAGATCTGGACAGGACAGGAACTCCAGAAGGAGAGCAACAGAACCAAAATATCTGCGCACAGGGTCTTTCCTGAGACTGATACTCCAACCAAGGACTATGCATGGAGATAACCTAAGACCCCTGCACAGATACAGCCCATGGCAGTGAGCATCCAAGTGGGTTCCATTGTAATAGGAACAGGGACTGTCTCTGACATGAACTGATTGGCCTGCTCTTTAATTACCTCCCCCTGAGGGGGGAGCAGCATTACCAGGCCACAGAAGAGGACAACGCAGCCACTCGTGATGAGACTTAATTGACTAGGATCAGAAGGAAGGAAAAGAAGACCTCCCCTATCAGTGGACTTGGGGAGGGGCATGCATGCAGAAGGTGGGGAAAGGGAGGGATTGGGATGGGAGAAGGGAGGGAACCACGGGGGGGGGATACAAAGTGAATAAAGTGTAATTAATAAAGAAAAAATGAAGAATATTAATCAGAAACAAAGAAGAGAAAACTCTAAGAGTGAAATAAAACCAATTATAATAATGCTTAGAACTGATACTTCTGTTTGACAAAGTGAAATGAACTGTGAATTCTGATTCATTTCAGAATTTACTACTTAACTCAATGGAGAATCAACTCAAGTGGAGGAAAACCTGCCATGACTAAATTTCTACTAAACTAACAATCAGAAACGTTTTTTTTTTCTTCTTCTTCTTCGCCACACACATCCTACAAGTGTCTAGCAAAAACATACCATGTGGAAAAACTGAACTAAAATGACAGCAGAAGAGTTTTATAAAATATTTGTTATGGGTGCCCTGCCCTGGCATATGAGAGTGGCTGAGCAAGTGAGTGGCCAGTGTATATCACCTATGTGTTTACAAGGGTAAAATAATTTAATCTCCAACCCTTTCCTTCTAAGCCCTGGGATGACAGGCAGGCATTTCTGTGCCCAGCTTGGGACTCTCATATTCCCGAGAATAATGTGAAAGCATATCATGCAAGGTGACTCACATATAAGAAAAACATAAAATAAGCCCACACTGAGTGAAGACATGCAGCCTCTTCTACAGTGTTCCATTTGGACTAATGATATGAAAGCCATGATTACTTTATGTTGTATAGCATGGCACTCAAATGCAATGATAGTCATGCTGACGATTAAACTTCTCTAAGCTTAAAAGATGTTCAAGCTATTTGTGTTATAATATTCTATATTTCTATTCAAACATTATAATATAGAGCAAAATAATGTTAAAGTAATTGACAATGTTCACTTATTGTGAGATCATTGATGCTTTTATCTTACTGGTCATAGATGAGTCTGTTTCCCAAGACCAACAAATTTATTACAAAGATTATCATACGTTAAGTATAGGTAAAATGCAGATAAATTTGAGGGAAATAATCATATAAGGATTGCAATATGAGAAACCTTTCAAATGGAAACTTATTATTGTATGAATTATAAAAATGCTGTTTTCCAAGATAGGATAATGTTTTGTGAGATTATTTCTTTATTCATACAATAATTTCAAAAGTATGCTGCAGTTTGTGACTTGGAGTGAAATTATTTTTTAAAACACATTCTGCTTTTCCGGAGTGTAATTATGTACATTTATAATGAAGTTACTTATACTTTTCCATTAATATTTCTTTTTGGCAGGTTTTTGTTTGTTTGTTTTTTGTTTTTTGCAATTTTCAATACCTTGGATCTCCAGAAATAACTTGACACTACACTACGAAACTACACTTCTAAAGCAAAGTATCTTAGTTACTATCCTAATGCTGTAAAGAAACGTCATAGCTATGGCCAAAACAATTAATAACAAAAGCATTAATTTGGGGCTTGCTTATAGTTTCAGAAGATTCGTGTATGACCATTATGGTAGGAAACATGGCCACAAGCTGGCCAGCATGTCACTTTAGCAGTGGCTGAGTGCTTAGATCCTGATTTATAAGTTGCAAATAAAGAGAGATTGAGCCTGATACAGGCTTTTGAAACCATAAAGTGTATGCTTAGTGGCATACCTCCTCCTCCAATAAGGCCACATGTCCTAATCCTTCCTAAACAGACCACCAACTGAGAAAAAAACATTCAAATACATGAGCCTACCGGTGCCATTTGTATTCAAACTACCATAAATATATTGAATTATTAGTCTTTGCTTTCTGTTTATTTTATTTTATTACAAAATATTTACCTCTTCCAAAATTTGGTCATATCTTAGTTGATACTATATGTATTTTACTTATACAAGTTGAATTATTTATTCAGTAAGCAGATATACTATGTATATTTTGTGTTACACATTTTTCATATTTATTCCAGATAGGTAAAGATATAGTTACCGCTCTGAATTGACTTTAAAAAAATTCAATCATCAACAACTTAAAAAGGTAACATTATCGAATTCTCCAGTCCAATTACCTAAAATATAGCTCGACAATTGTTTAGACAGATTTGCAGCACAGGAAAAATTCTCATGTTGTATGCTAGTGACACAAAGTCCAGCATACTTTCATTGACAGCCAGGTTGAGCGATTTGCCATAGGGTATCAATTTGCTCCTGCAAGAGGTCAATCCTCTGATTGAACACCATCAAGCTTCCTTTTAGTTGAGCATTAATTCCTTTATGTACAACTAAGGCATGAGCTACATTGGCTAAATGATTATTCAGGGTCTGAGCATGGAGCTGGTTTCCGCCTTCCACCTTCCCGATGGTGAGTGCTCTCTGCCACGAACAACTCCACATTTGGCTAAGGCCGAGGATCTGGCTTGCTTCCATGTATGTGGATCTATCTGCATTGCCCCCGTGGCACGCCTGGGTTGGCTACCCAGAGGCTATTTAAGCTGTGGGCTGGCTTTCCCCGGGGTCCGAGGATTGTTCAATGTTCCTGAATAAACTGCATTGAAAAAAAAAAAAAAAGGTAACATTAATCAATAAATCCATTTATGTTTGGATTTTGTTCTCAAAAGTGCATACATTTTCATACTGTTTATACTTCTGTATATATTACGTGCCAGAATACTGAAAACAAGTTTGTTTTTTCTAAAAAATGGCAGTACTTTGTACAAATGTTTTCTTTGACTATAAATGCTTAATCATATTTATACTGTTTTGTAGATAATTTAACTCAAATAGAAATTGGTCATCAAAATATCAGAATATTAATCAGAATTTTAATCAGAAGAGTAATCAATGTATTTTCTGAAACAGTTTTAAATTTCTAGATTACAATACAATTAATAGCTATTGTCTTACAATCATATATTCTAGAATTACTATGCGTAAAGCTTTGTATTGAATCATAGAAGTGATTAGGAGGATAAAATATACAATATTTCTTCATCAAAGTCTGAGAAAATATGTAAAACTGAGATTAACATAAATAGAAATTTAGTATCTCTTAACTATTCATTAAAAAGAAGAAATGTGCAGGTCCAACTTTTGAGCATATTCACTTTTATTTCAAAGTTTAAATTCCTTTGGTGTCATAATTACTTCCATGAATTCTAGATGTGAAGACATAAAGAAACATCTATACAATGTTAAGAAAATATTATTAGGTAAAGGATAGAGTAGAATCTTCAATGTGACTCAGTTTGTGCTAGGAGCATGGAACTGCTTCTTAAGAGTATGCCTTAGTTTCAGTTTCATTTCAATAAAGAGACAACATGACCGTGGTAAATCCTATAGAGGAAAACATTTAATTGGGCCTGGCTTAAAGCTCAGAGGTTTAGTCCTTTATCGTAATGGCAGAATCATGGCAGTGTTGCTGGAGAAGGAGCTGAGAATTCTGCATCTTGATTTACAGTTAGCAGGGAGAGACCCTGTGCAAAATGGACATAGCTTTGGCATATGAGACCTCAAAACTCACCCCTGCAATGACCTACCTCCTCTAAGGCCACACCTCCTAAAGTGCCACCTACCTGGGCCAAGCACTCAAACACCTCAGTCTATTGGGGCCATTCCTATTTAAACCACCACAGAGCAGTTTCCTGAACATTACTGTGTAAATCAAATGCCAGCTGTGCCACTTAGCCGGATCTAAGACAAATTACATCACTATTCTTCCTGATATCTATGTAATGGAATGGTCATGTCTATAGTTCTCATTACAAGGTAATTCAAAGTCCTGGGAGCTTATTTAAATTAATATAAGGTAGATATATAGCAGAATGTGTGTTTGATATTTTAATGGTTTTATGATTTGTGACTCTAGGATAACAAATTATCTGATGTATCTGTAGAAGACCAGAGAATTCCTGGTCAATGTTTCTCTACATTCTGGGGCCCTGTAATTCTACTACTTAGGGGTGTATTTTTGGGAAAAAAAAAACTGTAGTAGCAACACTACTTTTATTAAATAGGTTTTATGAAACAAACAAAATTTGGATTGTTGATGCTTTTGTAGAAGGCAGCTCAATTTACAAAATTTGAAACCGAATGAAACTTAAATGCCATTCAAATCAGCTCCAACAGATGTTGAAACATTAAGCAAAACTCTCTTGAGAATCAGTTTTATGCTTAAAAGAGAAAGAAAGTTATTACACACACACTCGGCATTAGGGAGAAAATGTAGTCTGCTTTTACTGTAATGATTTTTCTAAATAATAGTTAAAAGTATGTATGGAATTTTGGAAAATATTATTTTAGAGAATGTGCTTGGCAGTGAATAATAGTCATCTCTTGTTTAGATAATTGTTAAAAAATTTAATGAAGGAAACTATCAATAAATTAGAATAGATAGTTAAAACACAGAAGAAAAGTAAACCTGAGCATTCAAAATAGAAAGGTTAGCATAAATGGAGGAGCACCAATAGATGAAAGGTTCTCCCTTGGAATGTCCGCACCCATTGTTCCATCCTGGGTAGATAAAGCTGGGTGAGGGTCAGGTCTACTTTATTATACCAAGAATGTCTTGACTACTTTGCCCAAACAACAGCAGCTTCTGTGTGTGATTCTATGTTTCACGAGGGAGCTGTCCTGGATAAACTGCAAAGACAGAAAGATAGCTATGAAATGGAAAGTAGAAATGCAGTTTTTGAGCTCTTTGGAAGACCAACTAGATAATATATGTTATTAGACATTCTATGATATAACACTTGAAAAATATAAAAATATATAACAGATAAAACTCTAAATAGAAATCACTTCAATATGTAATTGAAAAGACAAGCCAAAGGATGTAATGAAAATCAAACATTATTCTGCTGCCTTTGGTAATTATAAAGAAAATGGGCAATGTCTGCTCATATCATGCTCCCTATATTATTTGGAATAATTAATTTTATAAAAGTAATTATCCAGCAAGATTTCAGTGCCCTCTTCTGACCTATAATTACTTGTCTTCCAATACATCATACACACATACAGCACACACATATACTACTGTCCCCACATAAAGATCATAAAAATGTAATTACATATGTATATATGCATATCATATATACATATACATAACACATATATATATAACATATATGTCTATACTTAGCTGACAGTTTGAATAATATTGTTGAAATAGTTGTAGGGTCACAAATGGTGGGACACCTTTCTTTTTGTATAAAAAATGGTCAATACTTTGGTCAATACCTCTATATTAAAGGAGAAAATCAGAATAGCAAAATATAACTCTTTCTTCAATCAAAATCTACAGAATGTTAGAATTTTTCAGAAATGAAGAAATGAACACTGAGTCACATTTTCATGTTTAGGAGATGAAAAATGAACAGCCAAATGTAGGATAACTGTACAAATAGGTACCACATCTCAGGATAGACAGAGGAGGAAAGCCAGAGAAACACAGGTTTCGATTCAGAGGCCCTCTGTGTAGATTTCCTTCCCCCCATAGAGGGCAAGAACTCCCAGGAATGTTTTTTTGTTTATTTTTTGTTTGTTTGTTTGTTTGTTTTTCAATGCAGTTTATTCAGGAACCTTGAACAATCATCTGACCCTGGGGAAAGCCAGCCCACAGCTTAAATAGCCTCTGGGTAGCCAACCCCAGCGTGCCACGTGGGCAATGCAGATAGGTCCACATACATGGAAGCAAGCCAGATCCTCAGCCTTAGCCAAAAGTGGAGTTGTTCGTGACAGAGAGCACTCACCATCAGGAAGGTGGAAGGCAGAAACCAGCTCCATCTTTAAGGCGCGGCATTATGCAGCTCTCTACAGTTCCCCCTTTTTGTTTTAGACGCATCAGGCAAGAGTAGAGGTCTGATCTCTGATATTAGAAATAAATTGGGACTTTGTACCGATGTTCATTTAGGTGTCATCCACCCAAAGAGCATCAGACCTGTCTGATACCTGTTTCTCAGAGGCGGGACCTGGGGCATCAACCCGCATGCAATCAGACATGCTCTTCTCTGGGTCGAAAGCAGCTGACCCTGAGTGCAGTGCTTAGCCTCGCATCCTGAGCATAACATTTTAGCTTTTTATGGTAGCCAACCATGCTTGGGGAGACTGTCCTGCTTCAATGGCTGTAAAGGCCTGAATGATCATGGCTGCATTACGCTGTTGTGAGACTCTAATCTTGCATATACACCACAGGCAAACCAAGGAGACCAACACCAGAAGGCCTGCTAACGCTCCCATGCCCGCCCATTCCTTCAGATGATTCATGGCTGCAGCAATCCATGGTGATAATCCTGTGGCTAGTCCTGCGTCCACTCTGGTAGAATTTACTGTGATAATGGCCACTCTCAGCTGCTCCATCGTAGTATCGAATTCTCCAGTCCAATTACCTAAAATATAGCTAGACAGGGTGCCTGTGCCCGTTGATGCCCCTCACGCTATGACTCTCTTCAGACAGAAAAGGGATCTTGGAACTACAGCTGCCACTGTTACTGCCATCTCATTGGCGGCTGTTGGAGCTACCACCGTGGCATTAGCCATGAGTCATATTGTGCAGACTGCTCAGACCCTGAATAATCTTTTAGCCAATGTAGCTCATGCCTTAGATGTACAAAAAGGAATTAATGCTCAACTAAAAGGAGGCTTGATGGTGTTCAGAGGATTGACCTCGTGCAGGAGCAAATTGATACCCTATGGCAAATGGCTCAACCGGGCTGTCAATGTATGCTGGACTTTGTGTCACTAGCATACAACATGAGAATTTTTCCTGTGCTGCACATCTGTCTAAACAATTGTCTAGCTATATTTTAGGAATGTGGTTTTTCAAAGAGAGAATTTTGTTTTTTGGTTGCTTGTTTTGTTTCTTTTTTTTTTTTTTTTTTGAGGATTATAAATTAATTACACATTCCCTTGTCCTTTCCTTCCTCCAATCCCTCCTATTTATAATCCATCCTGCTCTTCAAATTCATGATTTCTTTTTTCATTAATTGTTTTCATATATATATATATACATATATTCTTAAATATATCATGTTCTGTCAATATGATGCTCTCGCGTGTAGGGCTCATGGTTTGGCCCTGGGATACACATTGGAAGTTCTGAATTTCCATGTGGATAGCAGGGAGGGGTTCTGGTTGTATAATCAACCTTGGAGAAAGGCACTTCTGGATCCTATAAGTTTCACTGGGCAGAACATGAGACTGAGGGGAGATCAGAGTGTGGCTTTGCTTTTGAAGCTTCAGGCTTAGCCTCTTTATGAACCCTAATTCTAAGTGTGTGACCACCAGGGTGTGTAGTGTGGGCTGTTCTGATCCCTAACATAGACGCAAGAGGTTTTTCAGGTTTCCTGCCAAGGTTTTACAAAAACTAGTGATTTGAGAACAATAAATAGTCTGAAAAGTAAGCATCTTGTGGAAACCTGTAGCTTTGTTAAATGTTTGTGACTATGTTGACTGGAACATTATTAAACATTCTAAATTTTAATTCTGAAAGTATTGAGAAGTTTGTGAAACATTTTTGATTGCTGATGCATGAAGTAAAGGAAAGAACCAATTTAAGTTTTTATGATGTCTTCTCTACAGCATGAGGCAAATGAAAATCACTTGAGGATATATTGAAGATATGTTTTATGTATTTTTTGATAATTTCCTATGAGTACTTTATTAACATTATTTGCTCTTCTGTTCTCACTAGCTGCTACTATGTCATTCCACTCCCTTTCAATTTCAGGATATCTTATTATTAAATTATGCATATTAAAATATATTACATATAAATATAATCTATGAATAATTATAAATGCATCTTGTTAAGTTCATTTAGTGTTGTTCCTGTATATGTGTGTGTGTTTAGGGATGTTGGCTTGGGCCTGGATAAAAGTTATCAGTAGACCTCTGGTTACTTATTTATTGTGTAAAGGTGTTTTGTTTTGGGTCTTTTTTTTTTATTTACATGTGTGCTTTGTCCATTCAAAGGCCTAAAACATGAGTCAGATGCCCTCATGCCCTTGGACTGCAATTACAGACAGATGTGAGCTGCCATTGTTACAAGAGAATCTTGAAGTAGTAAAATTGATGCTATAAAGTTTTACTAACAAACTTGCCTAGGAAATATTATGTTATCAAAAGTAGAAATCAGCAAAAAGGAGCATGGCCTCAAAAAATGAAGGTAAGTAATGGAAGGTAAGTAATTTTTGCAGCCTCCAAATTGAGCATGTTACCTTGAACTGGGAAGCAGATATCTGTAAAAGAGCCCTGCCTGGATAACATTTTGATGTTGTCCTTAAGTATAAAGCACAGCTAAGCATACCTAAAATGTCCCAGAGAGCCTCCCAACCATGGGAGGAGGGGAGTTCTCTGACTCTTTTGCCCGTGTTTAGAATCCTTTTCTTCCTACTAGGTAACCTTGTCCAGCATTGATATAAGGGTTTGTGCCTGTTCTTACTGTAATTTGTTAGGCCATGTTTACTTGATTTTCCTGGGAGGTCTGCTCTTTTATATGAAGGGAAAAGGAGGAGGGGTGGATCTGGGGGGGAGCAAAGGTAGGGGGAGGGAGTGGAAAGAGTTGAGGGAGGGGAAACTGCAGTCAGGATGTAATGTGTGAGTATTCAGGACATAACGTGTGGGAGAAAAATAAAAGAAAAAAATGTTCCAACAGAACTGTGTGATAGTATGTAGTTCTTGTTCTAAGTTGTAAACTAGTAGTGATTTGCTACTTAGCAATAGATGACTGGCGGACAGTTTGAAATACTTGCCACCATGAATGTGCCATTAATCGCAGAGAATTCTGCTGTTGACTGACTGTGTCAGTGTTTGAACACTGTAGCATGTAATTCCACAAGCCTACACAGTATGGGTGGACACTTAATGCAGACTCTCGATGTCATCAAGAGACAGGACAAGGGCTGCATTGTTCTCTGTGACCTTAGAGAGAGGCCTGCGAGGAGATGAGGGAGGCAGGGTGGGAATGGGAGGGGCTGAGCAAGGGGTGTACAGCTGGGATACAAAGTGAATAAACTGTGATTAATATAAAATTTACTTTAATAATAATAGAAAGTACATATAACATAATGGAACTGCTATAGTCATAATGTGGAAAAACTGCAATCATTGTATTTTACAAGTAGATCATTTGTTCCAAAATAATGAATATATTATAATATACTTAACATATAATTTGTTATCTTTGTTATCTCAGGGCTCAAGGAGGCAGAGGCATGCAGATCTCTGTGAGTTTGAGGCCAGGCTGGTCTACAAACTGACTTCATGACAGCCAAGGCTACAGAGAGAAACCCTCCCTCAGAAAAACAAAAAGCAAAAAACAAAAAAACAGAACAATATATGTGTGTGAGCAGTATAAGAACCTGCAAATGTTCTAAAAATCATATACTGTCTCGGAAAAAAACATTAAAAATTACATACTTGATAACCAAGGGAAGAAGGGAAGGTTTGGGAGTGAATGAGGGACAGAGATATGGCTAGGATACAAAGTAAATAATCTGTGATTAATATAAAAGTAAAAAGTAATAAAGAAGATAACAGCTCAGTCAACAGGGACAATACTTAAAAAATATATGTGTGTGCATATATATATATATATGTGTACAATTTTGAAATAAAATAAATACTGACATTGTTTAAATAGAATGAATTTCCACACATTATTAGATCTATCAAGTCCCAATTTCTCTAATTCCTGTGGGGTGAATTTGTCAACTTTGAAAATTTCTCTCTTTATCCTCCTTAAAATTGTGGGAACAATATTCTTTTGCCACTAATATATTTATATTTAAACAGAGGATTAAAATCACTGTTCTAATGCAGCCAGTTCTGATAGGTTAGGGTCAGATGGAATGGGAAGAGGACCTCCCCTATCAGTAGACTTGGAGAGGGGCAGGGGAGGAGAAGAGGGAGGGAGGGCAGGATTGAGAGGGGAGGAAGGAGGAGGATATAGCTGGAATACAAAGTGAATAAGTTGTAATAAATAAATCCAAAATAAATAAAAATGCTGGGGAAAAATCACTGTTCTAAGGATCTTAGTTGACTATCCAACACTCCATTATAAGGCTAGAGTAAGCACTTTTAAAAATATATTATACATTTTACTGTATGTAACATATGTTGTATATTAACTGCAGATTGTTAGATAATAGACAGATGATATTTTGTAGATACCCAGAGTTTCCATCACTAAATTAAAATGTTATCTTTACCATATTTTTCTTACCCTTCAAATTTTTCTTATTCTTCATATTTCTGCATCTATTTGAATATCTCTGTTATCACAGGATCAGAGGCAGAAGGCATGGCAGAAAGAAAAAAAGACATGAGACAAGAAGAAAGAAACATAGAAATGAGACAGAGTATGAATCAAGGTAGCAAAACCTTGGTTTATAATAAGATTAGTCTGTCCTAGTTTTTATTCTTATTATCTTGAATATCTCTGCTCATCTAAAATTATGCTTTGTACATACCCATTTAAGCCTGAACTTGGGCGGTGAATAAATAAATCACTTTCTTGTTTTATAAATTTAGGTTGTTGTAGCTTAGATTGTCATTGGACTAATTCCAACACAGTATGCATTATTTGCAAATAAAATAACAATACTGAGAAATGTGACAGATTTAAAGCATGTAATATGCTAGCTATCTTTGACTGCTCCACCATGAGTGTTCATGGAGAGATAACTTAGTTCATACTCCTGGAAAGCCTTCACTGGGGAGGTCTCTCCTGGGCCTTCTTCTGAGTAACTCTGCACCTCCAGAGTTTCTGAAGTTTTGCTTTTCTAGCACCATCAGCCTACATCTGTGCCTGCAGCATGTAATTAACTGCTATTAATTATTGAAGCTATTGTTGTTGTTTTGAGTCCCACTAAGGCACACAGATGGTGGCCTCAACTCTTCCGTGACCTTAAATAACTCAGGAAATTGCTCTGACAGTGAGCACTTATCTCACGTCCTGATGAAGTTGGGCTCCCTAATATCTGTCAAAATATGTAACATCTCTGTATTTGAGGTTGGGAAAGAGTTTGGTTGAGGTGCTGAATCTAAATGGACTTGAAGATGTCTGTCCGCTGAGCCTGGAATGGCTACTGTCTCTGCCTCAAGTTAACACTTTTCAATTCCAGGTTTGTCATACATCTGTTTAGTTCATAGAAGTTGTCCTTGAATATACTTCCGAATTTTATTTTCCAAAATTTCTATTCATGTGAAACATGATGACATAATGATTCACTGGTGAGTTTCCAAATGACATTTAAGGATATATGGTTACAGATGTGAGCATTCAGACCTTCCAAGGTTGTGAAGGTCTTTGAGAATAGTTTATTCTCCTAGAAGGACACCTAGAGACATTAGTGAATTCCGCCTTTTTCAAATAAGCACTGATATACTTGTATGTGAATTTTTCATATTTAAGGTAGTTTCTTAGGAAATTAAAATGATGTTTCTTAAATTCAGTCTTCTTTTATTAAAATGCTTAAAGAATTTCAGCAGGTAACGCTCCTGTAATTTGTGTGATACATTAAAAACTAAGTGCTTGTTACCATGATTGTCCTCTTTCCAATTATGTAAATTGTTGTCTTGTTTATATCCATTACCTTTCGTTTTTAAGCAAAGATCCGGAAATATTTTCACTTCCGTCTCTTATTCCCCTGATCACTCAAATATAAGTTTTCTTATGGAATGTTTAAATTTGCCAAAGACAGCATCCTAAATCGTTGCTACAATAAATTTTCATGCTGAACAACAGTACGTTAGGTCATATATCATGTTCATATTAAAGTAGAAACCTCAGTTAATCTAGCCACCCAAGAAGTTTTAACACAATTTATTTTCTAAATTTATTATAGGTGTCACAAAGTTTTTATCAGGCATGTTCACAATATAAATAAACACTTTTTCTTACTAAATATAAGGAAATGTATTTAAATGATAGATATCTTATAATTCGTCTGAATACAAAATTTGTACTTCTAAATGGAAGAAAATACTGTTTCTGTTACCTAATGGAAATAAGGAGTGTGTTTCCTTTTTCTGCTCAATTCCAAAACTTAACGTTTATATTTATAATATATACTGAGACTTTCTGCCTTGGGACATTCTAAGATCCACCCAAGGTCTATCATGAGTTTATTGATCTCTTTTGTGACATATACACTAAATATAATATGCAGTAACTAGAGCTCAATGATCGTATAGAAGAAAATGGGGTTGAGTGTAGGATTTCAATGAAGTGGTTGACAAGGATTTTACGTCAACTGGTTTTTTATGCCATGAGGGCAAACGCTCCCTCCAAATCCTCCTCTAAAGCGACTTTGACTCATATGAAAACCTCTTAGCCTTTGCTCTTCATTCCCTCTGTCTTCATCTGGGGAAGACACAAAAGCACAAAAGCTACACTGATTCTCAGGCCACAGGGAGAGACAAGTGCTATCATTGTCTTCATAGAAGATAGTTATCTGAAAGGAAATGCCCATGTGAATCATTAATATTTCATGAGTTCGACCATCATACACCATAAACTTCACATGGAAGTGGTCTAGGGAGGAACGTTCAGCTAACTGTTCATGTATTTCTAGTTTGTTTTAAAGATAACAAAGGAGAATCCTTTATTCTGTTCGTGCTTTCTTAGTAATTTTACCATCCTCAATCCTCTGTCATCCTGTTTCAAAAGTAAAGACGTGTGAAATTCCAAATTGCACCTTCCTTCCTTCCTTGTTTGTTTGTTTGTTTTGTTATTTGAGTCTTGAGGCTCTGAGTGTATATGCAGAAATTTCTTCAAGCTACTATTCAAGGTAACATGAATAAATCATATCACCTTCATCCAGCTATTTGCAACTAGGATTTAATCCCTTATTATGTACTGGAAAGGTCTAAATTACAAAATAATAAAGAGTGCTATAATTATTTACAAGAAAATTCTATTTAAAGGCAATAAATAATGTTGTAGCCTGTGTATGACTTGAATTTATCAAGATATTTAGCTTTGTTACATCTGAAAAGATCTTTTGTCCAAATGAGTGAACTTGCACTGGTTCCAGGGTTTTGAGATGGATGTCTTTGAGGTAGTATTCTATCGCTGACACTGCCAATATACCACTGAACAATAATTTACTTACCCTGTATCAAAGGAAAAATATTAAGTTGAAACTAGTTGTACTTTGAAACAAATCACATTCATTATCTGGACTTTTCTCAAAGATACCACCAAAATGTTTATGAAGAACTAGGATCAGGTTGTGAGGAACTAGTCATCTACAAACTCTTTTAATGTACAATGTAAACAATCACAATATACGAGGCATGATGTGATATGCTGAAACTCTCTGAAATCAGAACTGATTTTCTACTAGGCATAAATGACTTTGGGGGGATATAAGATGCAAAGTTAAGAAGAGATGAAGATGAAATAAGAACATATATGGGAGCTGCTACCAAAAACAGATATTGTGATGCACACTGGGATTTCCAACAAAAGTTTAAGTGTGCTGAGAATATGTAGACAGGTATTTATAAATTATTTACTAACATCTCATCCCTATGCTATGCCAAGGTTTATATCTGATTTAATTTGTTATTGTTTCATACCTAACTGCAACATGTATCAGGAATGCCTTACTAATTAAGAACTAGAAAAAGATTTTCGCTTTGGATATTTTAATATTTCTTTCCATTTGGTATTTTCCAATTCCTAATTATAATAAGAAGTAATATTCCATATAAAATGAGCCTTTAATTCTTGAAATGTTGTTCCCTGGTAATTTTTTGAAGAAAAATTACTTTAATGGTGGTTTCATACATTTGTATATTTTTTCCTTAGGGGTGACATCAATTAAACATAAATTAATGTTTCTTAATTATTCCCTCAGAGATTTTCATTTGACACTAAACATGATGTTTGTGTTTATTTATAGGCCTTTATATATGATTTTACAAACTTACAAATATCCATATGTGTGTCTTTATCAGATGTTGTATAGCATAATTAGTGTCAGCAAACATTTATTATACAATTTGATGAAAACATTTTGTCTCTTCTTTTCCTTTATGATACTGTATTTATGTTTATTTATCAGTTTTCTACATGTGAAAATTAAGACAAGTGACTGATTTCTGGGCCAAGAGAATAACAAAATTTGGTGATTGTAAGAAGTTATCAAACTGTTCTTTTATGAGAGAAATGTATTTCAGTGTACAAGTGGCACACAAGCAATCTTAATTTTAAAATGTACTAATTTGATAAGTGATAATTTCATTAAACATGGGAAGCAACTGGGTAGTTCTACATTCTATGCCATTTTCTTATAGTTCAGAAGCACAAGGGGATATTCAGACAGCTATTGGTTGTGTGAATGAACCCTACTTCCATCTTCGTTTGGCTCCTCCTTTTACAGGGTTCTCAGAATACTGAGACTGTGTGAATGCCTTGGGAAAGTGTTATTTTGCCTTTTCCTCCAACAGTTTCAACTAGATAATGTATGTCTCTGAGAACAGCACATTAGTATTCAAATTGTCCATCAAATCACTTTTTAATATATCAAGACTTTTAGCTGCAAGCAATTGTCTTGTATCTTTGGAGTGATGGACAAGTTGATTTTAATGAGTAATTTAAGAAACAATCTTCTTCAGCTCATTGTGGGAGGTAATCTCATCGGCTGCATAGCAGCTCTTATTTGATAAAGATTATTCTTGTCCCTTTGAAAATGACCAATTAAATCAATGGGATGGTGTTCAATCTCACGTTTATTTTAAGGAATAGCAATGAAATAAGAAGAGGTCTTGAGTATTCAGTTTAAATATTAAATACTTATTATTTCATTGGTAAGCTAAATGCAAAGGCTGTCTGCTTGCTTCTGACGTGCTTCAGAAGTTACAGATCATGCATGGGTAAAATTTCTGGAAAAATGAAAAATGCTAGCTGTGTTCTATTTGAAATGTCAGTTCTCCTTCCAAAGTAGCAATGAGAAAGTCTTGATGATGTATATTTCAACAGGTCCCTTGGAAGAGCTGAATAAACAACACTGACATAGCATACACTAAAATGTATGAAAAGTCCTAAGGTAAGCATGGAAACTATGGGAGAAGGAGGCAAAGGTACATGAAACAATATTCACTTAAAGACCCAAGCCCTTCAACAGAAAGCCACAGAAAGAAGTTACTAAAATAAACCTCCATTTTGTCCTTGTTGGTCTCTTTGTGGAGCTCCTGTCCCCTCCAGGTCCTTCTGTTCTCATCCCACCCTCTTCTTCCATAAGACTCCCTGTGCTCTGCCCAAAGTCTGCCTGTGAGTCTCTGCACATGCTTTGATCCCTTGATGGGTGGAGTGGAGTAGAGAAGGGAATAGGTGGGGGAAGGAAGAGGGTGGGAAGGACCTGGAGGAGAGGAGGGTGGGGGCTGCAATAGGGATATAAAGTTAATAAATTGTAAAAAAAATAAAAATTAAATTAAAAAAAAGAAACCTACAGTGCGGCTTGTAGTTGGGATTCATCAATAGACAGACTTCTTGTTGTCTTTGAAGGGCTTTTTCATGTAACTTTATGTTTGTTTAGAACCTTTCCCAGTACCACTGCAGAAATGATTACCTTATGCCCCTATGGTTGGGTTTCCACATTTGCTGAATTTTGAGATTAGTCAGCCCTAATACTCCTCTTAGATTCTTTACTGTACTCCATAAAAGATTGGGTAAATCTTAGTGAATATAAATTTAGAGCCTTCCAGATTATGTCAAGTGGGTTCCTTAATTTAATCTGAGTCAAATCTGTTACTTAACTTTATTGCATCTTAGTTTACCAACCTTTGGGTTTTGTTTAGTAATATCAACTGTGTAGCTTACTTTTGTTACTTACTTATTATTACTATTGTGAGGACAAGAGGTAATGAATCCTGGATGTTGAATTTATTGGAGCTGTTATTATTAGCATTATATATTATAAAGTGACAACCTGTTTTAATAGGGAAATAACTATTCATTTTAATTTTTGTTCTATGATGTACTTGAAACATATAAATACATTGTTTTATCCAATGGAAACTCTGAAGATTAATCCCAGCTGCACTCTTGAATTAATTTGTTCTCCCATTAGTTTTGAATATGAAAAAAAAAGTAACATTTGAGGACAGCAAGGTTTATGGTGATCTTTGGGAACTGAGAAAGATTGGACTCTGGGAAAAAAATGAAATTTTAGCAAGGAAAATACTGCAATCATGAAAGAAAATGTAGCATACAAGGGGTCATGGAAAGATGGATTGTAACTCTGCTGGATTCAATTTTGAAAGATTCATTTAAATTATGTGTGTGTGTTTGTGTATGTGTGTGTCTGTGTTTATGTTTGTTGTTGTGTGTTTTGGTATGTGGATATTTGCATGTGTGTCTGTATATGTGTATGTTTCTATGTGTGAGTTTGTGTGTGTGTGTCCATGTAGCTACAGGGGCTGGTGTTTCCTGATCTCAACTAGTTGCAAGCATTGGTAAGCAACCTGATGTGGGTGCTGGGAATAAATCTTGAGCTGGATTTTGTAACTGAGCATAGAAGCATTGTGGTTATTTTAGACTATCCTAGAGCCCTGTCTAGCTAGAATCTCACAGATTAAACACAAATCCAAACTTCTCAACTGTTTCTCCTCTATGCTCAGCAAATGACAACAGAATGTTTGAGAGGACAGACTTCTGTCAGTTCTGCTCCTAATTGCTAAACCAGAGTAGTGACATATACCTTGTTACATGCATTTCAGTGTGCCTTGTCTGTCACTGTGGCAAATTCTCCGTACCTGCCTAAAAGTGACCTAGCCATCTAGCCACGAAGTAACGGAGGAAGATTAGAATTCTATATGTCCTTGTGAGGCAGTTTATCAAGCATAAACACCTGAAATGGGAGAAAAGTAACTTGCGACACTCCAAGGACATTTATGCTATTAGCTCTTCTGCATTTTAACTTCCGATTATGTTTTCTCTTATTTTAAAAAATGGTTGGGGCTGGTTTAATAGACCACTATAGTTTGCCAGGATACCGATTCTGTGACCTTGCTCGAATCTCTGTCTCTTAGGTTACTCTGCTTATAGAGCAGGGAATTGCTGACCTCATTGTTTCAGTAATTTGGGCTGTGTTGACATTTGAAATTGGTTGGAAATTAATCAGTGGTAACTTACAGAGGGTGGTAAGCATAGATCAGAGCGTATCGCAAGTAATCAATAATATTGCAAATGTTACTTCTTGACCAATTCTGACCTCATCTCAATTTTATAATTTTAGATTCTTAATGATGTAATAATTCCCAATTAGCATACCAGGCCAAGTTCAAACTCCGGGTAAGTACATAAAATTTGTAAGGTTTCTTTTATTTTCTTTTTCTAAAGCTGTGATCATTAAGCGAAAGCATATAATTTTTTCCATGCTCATGCCCTGTGAGTGACAGGAATGCCGTATTTAATCACTTCCAATTTGTGATCCACAGAACACACCAACCTTTGGTCTTTTTCCACTGTGTTTGCTGCAGCAACAAGCTGTTTATCATCTCTTCATACCTGTGTTGATTGTGTTGAAGAGGCTGGAACTGAGGAAACCCTGGGAACTGCCTTTCACCATTCCTGTGAAATGTGACAATGACTATTAACATTTTTACGAGCCCCTTTATGAGTCGCTCTCACTGTTAGACTCAGACCACATGCTGCTATTTGTTTCTACAATCTGATTTTTCACCTTATAAACAAGTTGTCCTTCCTAGGGAAAAACAAAGACTTACTGAAGAGAAACAATGTGTGGGTTAAAGACTGCATTGGCTGTATTTAAGTACAGACTAAAGTTCTTATTTTGAAAGTACATTTGATGTTGACATCTCATTCTTTTGTTTTCCTTTCCACTGGTTAATTGTTAAGGCATGCCTGGTTTTGGAAACCTAACTCTGTTCGAAATCTGTCAAAGCAAAGATCCTGTACTCAGAAAAAGAAAATATGTAAGTAGAGTCTCACAACTGGATTCAGCTTGCACTGTTAACAGAGTGTCTCTGAGAAGACTGATATAAAGAAAAGCTCAATTTCCAAGTCTAAGTTAAGCAGACTAACTCTAAGCGTCCTGCAAGTATTGTTATGGGAAATTTGCTAAAGATAGAAATATTTCTTTAACTGCTCATCACTTTTATAAAATTCTATTCAACTTAAATTTTTGTTTTATGTTTTATTCTTTATGTAATTATAGACAAATAGGAATAGAACAACAGGTTCTCAAAAAGCAGTACAAAGATGCATCTGCTTCTTTTCAGTAGACTGTGTCTCAGGCTAGTATAGGGAGACAGGAACGTTTTGGATTTCTAGGAGACATTTCGATTTGAGCCTGGATCAGTTTGATTTTTTTTTAACTGCTTTAAAAGAAACCTCTGAATCAGACACAGATACCCCATTTTTATTACTGTAATTTCGTTTCAACCTGCATTCCATGATAGTTTACTATGAGAAAATGTAATCTCTTATATAAAATCTTAGTGAGGACTAGAAATATCACAGTAAGAAATATTTCTAGTGATGGTGAAATTAATCAGAAGGTAAAGGCAGTTGTTGACTCTGACCTCTGAGTTAAATCCCGGGAACACGCATGTTGGAAAGAGAGGACCAGCTTCTTCCACTTATTCCCTGATCTTCAGGGGGACACCACAGTATGTACAAACACACACTAAAGAGTTGCAATTTTTTAAAATACTCTAATGGGTCCTACACTTAAAGAAGGCATGGAAGTAGGTAGACTTCTAGAGAAGAAAGTCTTCAGGGAAGAAAGATGAAAGAGAGGAAGAGGATGGAAACGACCAACATCCATATTATAACTTGTTCAAGCTAGCTTCTCTGTTGCTGTGATAAAACACTGTGTCTAAAAACAACTTCTGGGAGGTAAAGGATTGTTGCAGCTTACACTTTCCAGGTCACATTTCTTCACTGAGGGAAGGCAGGGTAGAAACTCATGCAAGAACTAAAGCCAAAACATGGTGAAAGAAAGGTCACGGCCTTGCTAAAGAGGTCATGCTTAGCTAACCTTCTTAATCATGCTAGGATCCCATGCTTAGGGATTGGTGTTGCACTCCCTCAGCTTTGCCTGTCTACGTTATCAGTCAACATGATCTCTCACAGACATAACTACCAGTCAGTCCCTCCCACATAGGTTCCTTCCTCCCAGATGACTCTACGTAGTATCAAGGTGACAATAAATATACTTAGAACATTCGTATATGAAAATATTTAACAGTAAATAAAAAAAGATGAATAAATAAATAAATAAATACAATATCCCTAAAATATTGTATAGCTAAGTGTCACTAAGCATGTCAAATTTTGGAGTCTAATTTTTTTGTAGCTCAATTTGCAGCTATCATGTGAAAACATACATCTTTATAGTATAGAGAAAGGCAGAGATTATTCTAAAAGTAATTGATGTAAATAAAGGGCTATGGAGAATGAGTTAATAGGCAAATAAGAGATGTGATCCAAATAAGTACAGTTAGCAGAATATGGACAATCAATGAGAGAAGAACATGAATCAAATAATAGTTGCTTTTTCTTCATATTTTCCCATGATTATTACTTCAAATACCATTTTTGTTCTTTAAAAATTAATTTTATTTATTTTAAATAAATTAAAACTGTATATATAACTATATATGTAAATATATATATATGTACATATTATAAACAAACATATGTACACATTGGGGTTGGAGAGAGTTTGGCATGTCATGTATACTTAGAGGGCACAGAATTTTTGGGCTCACAACCATGCACTAGCAGAACCCAAAATTAAGGACTCAGGCTTATTCCTTCCATGAAGGGAATGAACATCTTGTTTTCTGCCCATAGGCCAGAGCAGACATGTTGTCTAGCCTGATGACCTTTGTGTAATCTGTGTGGCTGGAGACTTTCCAGCACTGGATCATCCGTCCTCCAGATCCTTCTTGTATTTTAATTTCAGTTAATCTCTACAATCCATCTTTATAGGAGGTGTCAGGGGTACTTTACAAAGAGCTTTCGATATATTTATGACTTATTTCTATTTAGCTTCCTTTGTTATGAAATTCAGTTATGAAAATGGCAAGCAAAATGTTAGTAAAGGCCCACTTATTTATTTATTTATTTTTAATCTTTACTTTTTATTTTTATTAGTTTGTACACTTTGTTTTTTTAATATTTTTTTATTTTAATTTTTATCAATTACACTTTTTTTACTTTGAATTCCCCCTATAACATGCTCTCTCCTCCCCTCCCAAACTCACCCTCCCTCCCCCTTCCCCATCCATGCCCCTCCCCAAGTCCACTGATAGGAGAGGTCTTCCTCTCCTTCCTTCTCATCTTTGTCTATCAGATCTCATCAGGAGTGAATGCATTGTCTTCCTCTGTGGCCTGGTAAGGCTGCTCCCCCCTCAGTGGGAGGTGACCAAAGAGCAGGCCAATCAGTTCATTTCAGAGACAGTCCCTGTGCCTATTACAATGAAACCCACTTGGATACTGAACTGCCATGGGCTACATCTTTGCAGGGGTTCTAGGTTATCTCCATGCATGGTCCTTGGTTGGAGTATCAGCCTCAGAAAAGACCTCTGTGCCCATAGATTTTGGTTTTGTCGCTCTCCTTGTAGAGCTCCTGTCCTCTCCAGGTCTTACTATTTCCCATTTCTTTCATAAGATTCCCTGCACTCTGCCCAAAAGTTGGCCATAAATCTCAGCATCTGCTTTGATACCTTGCAGGGGAGAAACTTTCAGAAGCCCTCTGTGGCAGGCTCCTGTCCTTTGTAGCCCAGCTGCAGCTCCTCCCTCTTCCCCTTTCAATCCCACCCATCTTCCCTCATGCCCACTTTCTAATAAGTTGAATAACCACCATTTAGGGACTGAATGAATATGTATGCACTTAAACACACACACACACACACACACACAAACAGGGACACACATACTTATGCAATAGCAGAGATTGTGACAAAATATAAAATAGTTCCTCACATCTCTCTCAACTACACTAGCATGTGCAGTGAAAACAACCACTTTTTTATAAAATTTTTATTTTTTATATTAATTACAGGTTATTTACTTTGTATCCCAGCTGTAGCTTCCTCCCTCATTCCCTCCCAATCCTACCCTCCCTCCCTCATCTCCTTCCTGTCCCTCTCTAAGTCCATGGATTGGGGAGGACCCCCTCTCTTTCCATCCGACTCTAGTTTATCAGGTCTCATCAGGACTGCCTGCAATATCCTCCTCTGTGGCCTAGCAAGGCTGTTCCCCTCTTGGTGGGAGCAGGGGAATGTCAAAGAGCCAGCCACTGAGTTTATTTCAGAGACTGTCTTTGTTCCCCTTACTAGGGTACCCACTTGGATACTGAGCTGTCATGGGCTATGTCTAAGCAGGGATCCTAGGTTATATCCATGCATAGTCCTTGTTTGGAGAATCGATCTCAGAAAAGACCTCTGTGCCCAGATATATTTGGTCCTTGTAGCTTTGCCATTCTCTCCAGGTCTTACCAACTCCTGCTTCTTTCATATGGTTTCCTTCACTCTGCCCAAGGTTTGGTTATGAGCCTCAGCATCTGCTTTGATAAACTGCTAGGTAGAGTCTTTCGGAGGCCCTCTATGGTAGGATACTGTCCTATTTCTTGTTTTTTCCTACTGCCAATATCCATCCCATTTGTCTTTCTAAGTGAGGACTGATCATCTTACCCTGGAAAATCTTCATGTTTAGCTTCTTTAGATTTATGGATTTTAGTATCTTTGTCCTTTCTTATAGGTCTAGTATCCACTTATAAGTAAGGATATAATATGTATGTGTCTTTCTGCTTCTAGGATGATCATTCAGGATGATCTTTCTAGATCCGACCATTTGCCTGCAAATTTCACGATTTCCTTGTTTTTAATTGCTGAGTAGGATTCCATTGTGTAAATGTACCATGGTTTCTGTATCATTACTCCTTTGAGGGACAACTGGGTGGTTTCCAGGTTCTGGCTATTACAAATAAAGCCGCTACAAACATGGTTGAACAAAAGTCCTTGTTGTATATTTGACCATTTTTGGATATATACCACCAGTGGTATAGCTGGATCTTGAGATAGCACTATTTCTAATTGTCTGAGACAGTGCCAGATTGATTTCCAAAGTGGTTGTAGATGTTGACATTCCCATCAGCAATGGAGGAGGGTTCCCCTTTCTCCACAACCTCTCCAGCCTGTGTTGTCACTTGAGATTTTGATCTTAGCCATTCTGATGTGTGTAAGGTGAAAACTAAGGGTCCTTTTGATTTGCATCTCCCTGATGGCTAAGGACATTGAACATTTCTTTAAGTGTTTCTCTGCCATTCTATATTCCTTTACAGAGAATGCTCTTTTTACCTCTGTTCCCCATTTTTTAAATTGGATTATTTGATCTTTTTGCTTTTTAACCTCTTGAGTTCTTTGTAAATTCTGGATATTAGCCCTCTGTCAGATATAGGGTTGGTGAAGATCCTTTCCCAATCTGTAGGCTGTTGTTTTGTTCAGAAGACAGTATCCTTTGCTTTACAGAAGCTTTTTAGTTTCATGAGGTCCCATTTATTGATTTTTGATCTTAGGGCATGTGCTGTTGGTGTTCTCTTCAGGAAGTTGTCTCCTGTGCCAATGGGTTCTAGGTTCTTCCCCACATTTTCTTTTAACAGATATAGTGTGTCTGGTTTTATGTTGAGGTCTTTGATCCACCTGGACTTTAATTTTGTGCAGGGTGATAAATATGGATCTAGTTTCATTTTTCTGCATGTAGACATCCAGTTGGAAAAGCACCATTTGTTAAAGATGCTGTCTTTTTCCCATTGAATGGTTTTGGCTTTTTGTCAAAAATCAAGTATCCATAGGTATATGGGTTTATTTCTGTGTCTTCTAATCAGTTCCATTGACCAACCTTTCTGTTTCTATGGCAATACCATGTAGTTTTTATTACTATTGATCTCTAGTACAGCTTGAGACCAGGGATGGAGATACCTCCAGATGATCTGTTGTACAGGATCATTTTGGGAATTCTAGGTTTTTTGTTTTTCCATATGAATTTGAGAATTTTTCTTTCAAGGTCTATAAAGAATCATTTTGGTATTTTGATGAGAATTGTATTGGATCTGTAGATTGCTTTTGGTAGAATGGTCAATTCTACTATGTTAATCCTATGGATCCATGAGAACGGGAGATCTTTCTATCTTCTGCTATCTTCTTCAGTTTCTTTCTTCAGAGACAAACAGGTCTTTCACTAGATTGGTTAGAGGGAGTTAGTATAACCTGGAGAGGACAGGAGCTCCACAAAGACCAAATATATCTTTGCACAGGGGTCTTATATGAAACTGTTTCTCCAACCAAGGACCATGTATGCATATAATTTAAAACCTCTCCTTAGATATATGCCATGGTAGCTCAGCATCCAAGTGGGTACCCTAGTAAGGGGAACAGGGACTATTTCTGACAGGAACTCTATGACTGGCTTTTTGACCTCCCCACTCCCCAAGGGAGGAGCAGCCTATCTAGGCCACAGAGGAGGACTTTGTAGCCAGTCCTGAAGATACCTGATAAAACAGGGTCAGATGAGAGGGGAGGAGGTCCTCCCCTAACAGTGGACTTGGAAAGGAGCAGGGAGGAGATGAGGGAGGGAGGGAGGAAGGGATTGCGAGAAAATGAAAGAGTGGGATACAGCTGGGATAGAAAGTTAATAAAATATAACTAATAATAAAAAATAAATAAATAAAACTGAAAAAATATTATATATTCTCTCCTAAATGTCTTGTTATTCACACTCTAATTTCTTTATTTTTTATTTAATATTTCAGAAATTATTTATAGCAATCTATGAAAATATCTTCTTTTTCTATGAGCAGCTGACCACTAAACTGTCTGGTTATGTCTGTGAACAAGTTGGAAACTATAATTTCCTTTCCAAAAAGTATTTTAAACAGAATTTAAACAATTACAGAGCAAAATAAACCAAGCATTAAAATGTGTAAAAAAAGAATGTCTTGATCCAAAGTCCTCATTAATCTAAGAAGGTAGCTCAGAGAGAACTGGAATATGATGATGGAAGGCAAATTTTGCTTTCATTGCTGTGTCTAATGGACAAGGTTTTTCTCCCATGTAGAGAGAATAAAAAGAAAGATACATGTTTACTACTGTGCTCACCATATTTAAAGGAAAAGAGCTGATCAGTTTGCTTAATTGCCAATATACCCCATTAATTAAGTTTAATTTGCGAATCAAATTGCCTAATTAGAAGTTTAATTATAAGAATAGATAGCATCCTTCAATATTGTCTACTATAATTACGTCAATATTTATAACATATGATAGCTAAATTGAAGTTCTGATTTAGAAATCTCGAGAAGATGTTTTAAAAAATGAGGTCATCTACGGATTTTAATTTTACTATTGCATCAAACTGATACATAGCTCTCCCTCTAAGACACTCTCTCAATTATGTATGTTGCTAGTATAGGATGGAGTCTGAGTTAGAACAAAATACAAAAATGCTACTTTTTTCTTATGTCCTAATTTTAGAACCTGTTACATTTATAAGGTACATTCATAGGTGTAAAATAAGTATCAGCTTGTATGAAGATGGCAAAATTTAACAAACTCACACAAGTTATCACATGTGGGTTTATTACTTATTTGGAGACTGCCAAAGTGGTGATCCAGTCATTTAGAAAAGCTTAGAAAAGCTACCCAAATATATGAGACACATGTTCTACTCATGCTGCACCAGATGGATGATAGAAAGGAGTCCACACCAGGGGCCATGAACATCAGAGTTTTACAGAAGTTGACAACCAAGCCCAGGCTCTTGCAGTCTGTCCTTCTTTTCATCAGGGGTCTGCATTCTCGGCATCTCTTCATTGAACCCATGAGAGCTCCAAGTGGGAAATGAAGGATAATTGATTCCATCAGAGCCTACCTAGACAAGGCCAAAACTCTTTTCTTTGTCCACAACTTCCCTGTCCTGGTGTTAGCATTCTTTTAAGTTACCATGTTCTTAATGCTCTTGGAACACATTTCTGTGTTGTTCTGGTTCTATGTTCTCATCAGAAACATTACGTTTTTAGTCATGAAAGTGCTTTGTTATTCGTTTTCATCAGAGCCCTAGCGCTTAATTATATTTCAATGTAGAAAACATGTCATTGTTTAAAAAATTTTCTTAGAACCAATATTAAAGCTACATGAGATTAAATCTACATGAAATTTAATATTGCATATATTTAACCTATGTGCATATAATTAATCTATTTTTAGCTGTTAAAGATCCATAAGCAGTGACACAGTAGAAAAACTTCAGCTTCTTGGTGGGAAAACATAATTTGTTTCTCAAGCACATGGAAAAGCATTTGACTTCATAAGTTACCAAGGAGATGAAAATTAAACATGAGCCATCAATTCATGTCAAAACATTAATATCATTCAAATGATGAGAAGACCATCAGAAAAAGGTTGAAATTTTTTTCCTGTGAAGCTTAGTGGGATTATGTGTTAGCAAGATAATTCTAAATTGGTATTTACAAGAATATTTTGAAATCCTGAAATCTGTTAAGCTTCAACTGATAATTAGTTTAGTCAAAGGACCTGAAGCAAATAACTGGCATTAGAAAAAATACATATGAAAGGAAATAGTTAAAATTGCTTCTCAATTGCCTACTTCCTGAATTTCAAAATTCATATCCCTTCCATTTGTGAGTATGCTGGCCATAATTATCTGATTCTAATGATAGAATCAAACCAAAGTAATGATTTTGGGTTCTGAAATTAGATTTTGAAAAACTGTGACTTCCTCTCTCTAACACTTTTCCTCTGGCTTTCTCCCTGTTTGGTTCAGATGAAACCAGACCATTTCACGGCTCCTCTTCAAGGAAATGAAGATAACATCATGAAGGCAGCCAATAACTCAACTCTCAGAATAATAACTCATAAAAACTAAATCCCCTTTAGAATAAGTAAGAAAACATTATGAAACATTACTTGAGTTACATGTAGGTAACTGCGGCCCAATTTTTGAGTGGCACGCCAATTTTCAGAGTTCATATTCCCATACTTAAATTCCTGAGGTATATAAAGATGCAAAGGATCCATAGAAAGTACCACATATGGGGACACCTCAAACAGCTAATTATAATGTAGGGATAGATAAAAACAAATTTGCTAAATGACCTTGCACTAAAGAAGCCTTTGAGGATAACATGTTTAAGCTATGACAAGGGAAAATATTAGATTTTAGGCAAAAACACAACCACTCCCAACACATTTTCTTCGAAAACATCTACAGTAACAATAATAATGACTATTTGTGCTATAATAAAATAGCTCATTTAAAATTGCTTTTCACGTATTTTTGTTTCTCATATTTTAAATAATGGATTGATTTAAATCTCTACAGCAGAGGAAGACAAGATAGAATCAAGCAAACATTCTGGAGTCCAGCTCTGCACTTAGCACACATTTGGAAACTGATAAGTCTAGGTTTTTTTTTTTTTTTACATGAATTAACACAAGTTCCCAGAGGTTTCCTTAAACCAGTGCAGCTTTAGACAGTTTCCCCCAGAGTGCTGCTCTTTTACCTACATCATAGATCTCTTCACCTTTCATATTTTAACTTTAAATTTTGTTGACATAGACAAAGCCAAAGGAACGTTCACGTCTCAATCTAGGTAACAGTAGCAGAAACAGCTACCCAAAGAATGTCTCCCTGTGATTTACGCAAAAATAAAGAGCGTTATCCCAAGAGGGGGATGAAGATGAAAGTATATAAAGGAAGCTCAGCAGAGGGAAGGCACAGCCAGCACACCTGCACAGTGCTTGCTCATTGGCAGCAAAAAGGGCATTCGCATACCAATGCTGATGAGTGTAATATGCCAGACCTATTTCATGTTTCAGTTACATTCAGCTTTGTTAAAGGCCCATATTATGAATCATTTGGCGCACTGTAGGCATACTAGCTTGAGACAATGTACCTTGGAGGCAATGCTTAACTTAGACAATTCATCTTTTTAATATGCCTAATAATGCAGTAGTCAACCATAATGAATTACACAGCTTTGTGTATTTGTGAAACTACAGGCTAATTTTGAGCATGGCATTCACACCTGTGGGTCACGTCACGTCTTTCCCAGCTTCTCCCCTTGGTGAATTTGAATGTGGTATACCCAGAAGACATGCTGTGAAAACAAAGGACACTGCTATCTAGATGTTATTACCATAAAAGCATGAGTAGTCTCTTCTGATGACTGCAATGAAAAACAAACAAACAAACAAAACATTGACTGACTGAAGAATTGAAAATAAAGGAAGGCAATGCAGTTCAATCATTTCAGCTTTCTGCTTCCATGTTAGGAGCCATGGATTATTTAAAGGGGTTTTGCAATGCACTTTTTCTGTTGTTGTTTTGTTTTGTACTGAGACAGAACAGGCTATGTAGTTCACACTAGCTTTGAACTTGGAAATACTCCTGCCTTAGTCTCATGAGTGCTAAGTTATGCCCTGTGCCTAGGCTCTTCTCGGGGCATTAAAACTAACACAGCTAAGTAGCAGAGCACAGCACTCAATGGGCATTAATGTACACATCTATTTACCCATCTATGGGTACATTCTCATTGTACTGAATTCATTTAGCTCATTTCTCTAATACTTCTAATACTTATTTAAACACCCACCAACTACCTACCACCACGTCAAAAGCTAAAATTACTTCACAACGGACTATACTTTAATTATATAGCTCAATGTGTCTCTAAACATTGTAAATTGTTTTCATACTGATTTCAAAGATTCTGTTTATGAGATATGTGTCTGAGTTGATTTGTTTGTGGGGAATTCTTGGCGTTGGTTTTGCATTCCAGCTATGTTCTCAGGACATCACTAAGCTAAACTGCCAAATTTCTTGCCTCTAGAATATCACAGAACATTTGAAATATGTATCTTCTATACTATTTATGTGTCTCTGCTACCAAAGCTCCTTTCCTTGAAACCTTGCCAGAAGCAATTTTGCCCTTTCTTTTTAAGATCTTCCCTTGATAAGGGCTAAATAAATTATAGGCAAGCAAAGAAGGTGCCTGCTATTCTCCTTTGCACCATGAGAACCAATGAATTGCAGGTGGGGGAAATTCTGTATTTGGGTGTTCATATGCCTTATCTTTGAATTCTTTCCAGGGCATAAAGCAAGCAGAAATTTTTAAAGTATCTACTCCTAGGTCCTTTGTTAGTGAATCAGTGTGCAGAAGACATAACTTTCTAACAGAGTTGATCTTTTGTGAGGAGGCTTCTTAAGTACTTTATTCTTTAGAGCTGAACCATGAATGAGCCAGAGATGTGAAGTTGATATTATCTCACATACATGTCGATAATAGAAATTTTGCACACCGGTACAAGCTTTATCTGTGTTTTCATAAAAAAAAAAATTCTCAGTCAGGATCATTAGTCTTGAGAGACAGAGCAAGGAAAGACCACCCCAGCTGGCATAGCACTAAGGCTTAAAGAGCAGGATGTGGGAGGGATGCCTAGAAGCCATAGACACTTTCATGTACAGAGAAGGCAGGTGGTGTGGAAAGAATACTGGATTGGGACAGAGCACCTGGTCTCCAGTCAGAACATTGCTATTACCTCCCTCTGTCAGTTCTGGTATCTAGGTTCATATACTTTATTTTCATAATATAAAATAAAGAAGCAGGGCAAGATTTTCCTTTCTTCACACTCAGCTCATCCCTGTTTCTAATGCCTATATTATTTGTCTCTGTCTTTATTTTAGAAGAAAATGCAAAGCAGCCTGTGGTTTGACCCTTTCTTCCTGGAAGTCAGATAAGCTTTGCAGGATGTCTCAGTGGCCCCACGTGTGGCAGAAACTCTCCGGCAGTTTCAGGTTACTCACAGGTTTCTGTTGGCTTCCCTACAGATTTCCCCTCCTCTCTTGGCACTGCTCTGCTTGTACAGAAACTCTTAGTAGTAGTTTATTGCCTAACATATCACCATTACGTATTCTTGTGGGCTTAATGAAAGCTGATATACTCTCAGAGCACTAAAAGACCCTCTCCCAGCATACCACGCTCACTAATCTGTGAGTGCATGTCAACAGCCACTATACCCTCACAATCAGATCATATTAGACCTACTATTTGACTGGTTAGAAGAACAGCATAATGGTCATATTGTGTGCCCTATAGAGGTGTTAATAATGAGCACAAGATGGGGCAATTTATACAATTTTGAGCAGCAGATAATCCAAAATTTGGGAAAATGAGCTAGTAGTTCTTTGATCTCTCATATGTATAATAGTAATCTTGGAATTTTTTTCTTCAGAATAAGTCTAACAAAATGTCTCTAAGTAGTCCCTAAAGCCACTGATGGTCAAGGTAAATGCTAGGCCTTACTGGAGACTTTATTGACTTGGGCACACAGATCTCAGTTAGCAGGACAGGTGTGGTGACCTTGATTACTCTCAAGAAGGATACCCTGGATATTCTAGTGAAAACAAAGGCACTTTTCGGAAGTGGTCTGTAGTATCTAGAAACATGAAGTAGAATGCACCAGCAACTTTAAGGAAAATTAAGCTCATTTCAAATTAGTAATTGGATAATCAATGTTCTGATGTTTTAGCACAAAAGATTTCTATAAGCTCTGCGACAGCATGAATATTTTTAACATATAAAATATTTTCAAAACATTCATGGGTTTTCAAATATAAAATTTGAGGAGATTGAACCCTATTAGAGGCTCACAAAAATATCATATCTAACATAGAAAATTCAAAGAGTTGAACCCAGAAACCACTTCTCTTCACATTGCGTCACATTTTGCAAAGTACGGAGCTTGTCTTGGGAAAACCACTCTTTTTCAAAATTCAGCTACCAAAGGGAGAAACTTCTTTGAAGATATTGCCTTTGATTGAAATGTATGTAATAAAATTGTTGCAACATATATGATATAAACACATAATTCATATAAGAAATTTCCAATAGATAATGATACTTAAAAGTGTATGTGAGTGAATGTGTGTGTGAAAGAGATGCTTCTATTCTGCTTTTACTTTATTTACATAGATTATATAATCATGCAAAACATTTCAGTTACAGGAATGTTTTCTTTTCTGATCCATTTAATGCATTAGAAGGCAGATGCACTCATCATTCACCTTGATAGTATTAATGAAATGTAAAGGCTCATTGGATGTGCATAAAAAGCTATATTAATCTAATCTATTTTAATGTGTCCTTGTTCTGCATGCGTGTGTTCATATGCATTGCCATATGTGTTCACATGTGTTCATATACTTGGGGGAGATGGAAGTCGACATTGGGAGTCCCTCACAATCTTTGGATTTCTGTCTATCTTATTCACTGAAGAAAATTCTGTTAGCTGAAGCCAGTGCTGAGCGTTACAGAGAGTCTGGCCAGTTAGCTTGTTGCATGGACTCCCATCTGTCTTTCAGGCACAGAAATTAAAGGTAAGCTATCATGCCTACCAGGCCTCTATGTAGATCATAGGGATATGAGCTCTGGTTATCATATTCATACATTAAAAGCATTAAGCATGGAGGCGTCTTTCTAGTCCCTAATCAAGTCTTATATTTGATTTTAGAAAGCATACCAGTGAAATGTTTTGTCCTTTTTAAATATATGCATATATTTTATTTCTCTAAATGTATTACATATGTAATTTTTCTTATCTTAAACTGATGATTACTATGTGGCAATACACTGTGTAGACTGAATAGGTAAATGAATTAATGAATACATAAATACATGGTCAAGTGTTAGCCCTTACCTCTTATATTTCTCAAACAGTAATTTCCCCTGACACTTGCCTTTGATTTAGGGTGATAGGGATGAACCGTTAAATTAGTGATCATGAGTAAATCAAAGTCCCACCACACTGTACAACCAGAGTAGAGCTTGGTTTCGTTTTTCTAATTTTTATGTTTAGACAGATAATAGTTATATTTTTCTGTGTTTCTGTTTGTGGGATTGAATGAAGCATACAATTACAGTCTTTTAACCCTATACAGATGTCAGAGCTCAATTAGTTCATAGTTTTAATTACTTGAGGTGCCAAGACATGAAAAAGAGTCAAACATCTTCAAAGGGAGACATGAAGAAAGGAGTGAACTTTCCTTTAGGGAATAATGAATCAAAACAAGGGAAGAATAGAGAAGTCACTTTCCCATCACAACAGCACAGCTCTAGTCATGCTCACTACCATTTCAGGATGATCTTAGGTGCATTTTTTTGCTTCTTTGTCCTTTGCTTGTATGAGTGTTCCTTCTTTAATCTATCAAAAAGCTATACATGGGAATATATCCGTGTTTCGGTACATTGTCTTACCAATTTTAAAAGGTTTCAAGTATTCATTTCTATAGAAAAAAATTAGATAACAACCAAGTACACCATCTCAGAATATTATGAACCTATAAATAAATATTAAATAGAACCTTGGTTGATTTTTTCTAAAATGGGAAATAATGAGGTAGTTTTCAACTTTTAGTTTTTCCAAGTTCTTAGTTCTCCTTTGAGATCTTTCTCTTATTGAGAACATATATATATATATATATGTACATTTCAAGACCATGTCTCTTTCTGATCTAAAGTGTTCAATAGAATAAAATGTAATCATTTATAGCTCTTGAGTTGTTTAGTTACATGTCTGAAACTATCAAAATGGATAATATTCTGTCCAGTATATATGTAGGCTCAGTTCAAATTTAAAATTTGCAAATGTAAAGAAGAAACATTTACTGAGCACTTACTACATGTCAGATACCCCTGTGACTCCTGGGTCACAAAGCTGGTTATAGGCAGTAAGTGGACTTTATCCTTGGCAAGTTTCTGATAGTTGGGGGACATATGTGCAAAGTCAAAAATTGCAATGGGACATGGTGCTGCTGGAATGTTTGCCAAGCACCTTAGGTACAGAGAAGAGGTTAATAATTCAGGGATATCAAAGTTCTAAGAAAGTGATTTCAGAAATAAAAAGGTGGATGAACAGAAGATAACCACCTAAGAAAACAGAGGAATCTCTCTGAAATGCATGTATTTTTTATGTTTGTAACCTTATTCATGACAAAAGTATAAAGATTAATGAAGAACAAAAGCTCAGAGAGTTAATTTCCTATGAGGCTCTCCATGGGTCCTATTAGTGACTTTGTTGATAATGTTTTCGCATTTTTTACAGAAAATATATTTAAATTCTGTTTTATAAAAATTATAACATTATTGTCATTTTACATGTATGTATGTGAGTGCAGACGTGAAATGTGCCATTGCGCACATGTGGCAATCTGAACACATTTTTTTAAAAATGGTTTCTCTCCTTCTGTTGTGGGACTCAGGAATCAAACTTTGCTTTTCAGGAATGTGAGGCAAGCGGTGTGTGCCACCAAGCCATCTTGATGGTTTAAGAGAAGATAATTTTGCATACAGTTAAAGACATCAAGTCTTCTAAAATAAAGGCAACTCTTGTGATATTTTAGAGTTGTTTTCACAGTATAACATATAAGGTGAAAAAGAAAACTATCTTCTTTTTTTATCGGAATCATTAGTTGACTATAAGAAAGGAAAAAACTCTAATAGAGTTCTAGAAATCCGAAGTGTGACATTGAAGTAAACACTATAATTTACATTATAATTTCATTTTTAGTGTGCCATCAGTTAGTAGGGTCAGGAATGTTTTTATACTATTAAGAGGTTATTTTTAAATATTGGGCATCTCTACTTTTACTGTACTTGTTCATACACAAGTGTGCAAATCAAGGAGAGTATGTTTGCTTCCAATAGTCTTATCAAGGATATAAATCCCCTTTTAATACAATTTGTAGCTCCTAACACTTTCCTATGGGGCCAGGACAGTTTCCATGGTATCCACAGATCAAGGCTGAAATAAAATTTATATTGGATACTGAACCATAATTGCAGGGCATACCATAGTCTACAGATTTAGACCTCTTTCTCTACTTTTATTATTGCTATGGAGCTCATGCAATTTTTCTGGCCTGCAAGTGACTTTTTCCAGTGAGTTAGTTACAGGGCCATAAATGACTGGCATCCCCGATGCTAAGTTTCACAGCTATAGATTTACGGTGAATTTCTGAGTTTTTGGCAACCCCATACACTGGTAGATTCATGCTCACAAGGAGCTCTTTGTATCCTTCCCCCCCTTCTCTTTTCCAACTTCCATTACATCATTGCTAATTATAACCACTGCATTTTTAACCCTTCTCATTCTGAGAATTGTTGTTTAGGCATCATGTGTCACTATAGACACAATTAATTAATTTTCAAAAGTTAGCAGCCAACAACCATTTCAGTTGAGATTTGAGCTGAATCCTTCAGAGTACAAAGATGAATAATATTGATAAGTAGATTAAAAATAAGTAAGGTAATGCCTTCCAGTGTTATGGTCTAACTTCACACACTACTGCAAGGAACATGTATAAGAACTGCAGTATGATAGTGAAGGACAGATTGTCAATTTGTGCAATGGGTTCTTTCTCAATGAGAAGCAGTTACTATCATCAATTTGCTTAGTTGACATTGTGTTCTTATCATGTATTCTTTTCCTGTTTAGGTACAACACCATATTTTTGTAGAAGAGAGGGAACATTGTGTCACTAATCATGTGTCACTATAGACACAATTAATTAATTTTCAAAAGTTAGCAGCCAACAACCATTTCAGTTGAGATTTGAGCTGAATCCTTCAGAGTACAAAGATGAATAATATTGATAAGTAGATTAAAAATAAGTAAGGTAATGCCTTCCAGTGTTATGGTCTAACTTCACACACTACTGCAAGGAACATGTATAAGAACTGCAGTATGATAGTGAAGGACAGATTGTCAATTTGTGCAATGGGTTCTTTCTCAATGAGAAGCAGTTACTATCATCAATTTGCTTAGTTGACATTGTGTTCTTATCATGTATTCTTTTCCTGTTTAGGTACAACACCATATTTTTGTAGAAGAGAGGGAAATGCTGAGAGGATTCTAGAAGAAAAATCAATGGAGGACTCTATCCTTCTTAGATCCCCCACACTTGTGCATTTCCCTCTTCTATGTTTCAAGTGGTAAGTACCTTGGGAAATTACTTTTTTTTTCATAAAATAATATTTTCTCTGGCTCAGGGACTTCTGGTGGGGCCAGATAAAAGGACTAAATGTTTTCTTTGAAGTTGAAGGCCGAAAACTGTCTAAAGGTGAGAGAGTTCACCAAGTGTAAGCTTCCCATTATCTGTTAACAGGAATTTTTAATGATACAACCTTACACCAGCAATTACATTCTCACACCAACTATGGTTCTCTCTCTCTCTTTTTCTTTCTCCTCCTGCTTTCGCTATTCAGATGTTTTCCCATTAGGCTATAATAACTGAAAGCTGCTCTGCATCAACTGAAGAAAAAGGTAATTAAAGGTTTTGTCTTCCTTATACTTCAGGTTCATTGTTTGGAAATTTCCTCAAACAAAATCCCCTGTCAAGAAGCCACTGAACATTTCATGCTATGCTAATAAAGATCCTTTTGTTCTCTTTAAGAGTAATGACAAGTAGGTGGATGATAGATAGATGGATGGATAGATAGATAGATGAATAGATAGATAGACAGATGATAGAGAGGTAGATAAACTGTGTGTGTAATGATTGTGGGCTTATTGATGTGGACATGGAATACACAGTACGTGTCATGTAATTATTTCAATTATCTGCTTTTAGATTCTTCTAGAAAAAAATTGAAATTAATTCATGAGAATTAGTTGTGGCTCTGGTGCCTATCACATAAACAAATCATGGTGGTATAATAGAACTTTTACCCTGGTATACTGGACTGCAAATGAAAAAGAAATAGAAAATAAAATGAAGAACCTTTTTTGAAATATAAAAAAAAGATCAAAAGGATAAAAACATCCAGGAAATACCATCACTAACATAAAATAAGATTTTTTTTTCCTGTCTGTAGCTTAGAAATTATAAATCTCCAATTCTTTCCTTGCCTGTAGCTCTTTACTGAACCAGTATACAGGGCAGGAAGTTTTTATAAACTGTGTCTTAACAAATCCTGTCTGCCATTCTCTGTATGTACATGGCATCATGTCTTCTCTTTCTGAAACATTCCTTTTTCAGTTTTTACATTCCCACCTGTATGCGTGAGACATTGCTCTCACTGAATCTTAAAAAGTAATTTCCAGCTTTTTAGTCTTGGCACTTGGCCTGTAAGGGATACCCCTCCCAATGGTTAGTGCTTTGTTTAGAGGGGGAAGAGGAGCATTTCTTCTACCAGCCATCTTGTTCCCTGCATAGCTCTGCTGGGGCAGCTTGCCCATTCCTTTAGTCTACATTGCAATACTCTTGGGTGGCTGCCATTAAGGATTTCCCAAAGAGCCAGTTTCCCAGGGAGAATGGTGCCTGGGAAAGAACCAGCGACAGCGTTCCCTTTAGCTACAGGTTATGAGTTTTAATTTTCTTAAAAGTTATGCTGCCCACCAACACCTTCATCTTCCTTCTATTCTAAGGCTAAAACACCTGCAGATAAGGAGAAGATTCATTCCTGCACAAAGAGAAACTTGGGCATCCCTGGTTGCACTGAACATGAAGGATGTCAGTGCGACAAACTTCATTTTCACTGTGAAACAATCGTTGCCTCTCACAAATGCTCTCTGGCATAGGAGCGAAGTGGGGATCAGAGGCAGCAAGAGGTTTGCACAAGCCAGAAATTCAGCAGGCCGGCTTACTAATTGTCTATACCTCCTCATTTCCTCTATGTGATTCAATTCAAAGTTATATAAAATTTATATCATATGTACATAAAATTGATCTACTCAGATGTTTGAAAAACAACAATGAAATGAAGCAAACATTCAAAGATAACCCTTCATTTCTTTGAATTCACACCATTCCTTCCAGCGTTGCTTTGTTAAGAATTGTGTATTGTATTTTACCCCATTAATGTACATATACAAACACAGAGAAAAATTTAAATTGCATAAATCATACTGTAAACATTGAGGTACTTTATTTCCTTTTTGAAACTTTACCATAAATGTATTTTAAAAATACTTATACTGGGGGAGGGGGTGGAGCCAAGGTGGCGACTGGCACTCACAGATTCTGAGCTGTGGAAAACCTGAACACCTGAGTTGGTGAGTGGAAGGACTTCTCAAGCCAGGAAAAAGACAGTGAGGCTTTCTAAATGACAGGGAACATCACATGAGGTGAGAATGTTGGTCTGGATCACCATGGACTTGGTTGGGGAAGGAGAGAAACGATCCTTTAATCTCCCTGCACTTTCCTTTCTCCAACAACCCTCCTCCTCCGCACAGCTGGCTCACCAAGATCTCAGCTCAGAGCTCATTGCCTGGGGTCTGCAGCAGCTGAGGTGGAGCTCCTAGCCCCTTAGCAGCAACTGCCAGTTGTACCGATCTTGGAGTCTCAGACTCGCAGCACCATCCTCCCAGGTTCCCAGGTCTGCTAGCTGTCATACTAGCTCCTCAGGGTCTCTTAGCCACTGACTGTATGGCCCACCCAATCCCTCAGTGACAGATAATTCACTATATACTCACCAAAGCCCAGTAGACCTGCCATGCAAGCTAGGCACACCAGGCGCTGGGCCTCCCAGGCCTGCAAAGCACAGTGGAGGACCCCCAGGACTTCCCAGAAGGCATCTGGACCAGCATCCCAGCCTCCAACTGCAGCTGAATGTCCTAACATGGTGGCTGCAGCAGCACTGAGCTGGCAGAGCACATCAGTCCTCCTGCATAGAATCAAGCAGGGCCATACCAGAGAGCAGAGAGCCTGGATACCCCGATCCCTGTCTATGTGACCTGCTTGAGAGTGAGTGCACCCTTGAGTATTTGCAGAGCCCCACATCCAGGGTCCTTCTAAAATAGAAGCCAGGCGTTGGACCCCTCCCACCTACATACCCACTGTGGGAAACAAAGGGTCACTTGGGACATTGAAGCCCCTGCTCTGTGGGTCCAACTGGGGAGTTAAGGCAGATAATGCTGGAAATTGCACCATAACCATCACTAGCGCCTGCTACATATACAGTGCATGCACAAATAACCCCCTAGAAGCTTGCAAGGCAGAGCCCCTCCCACACACTCAAGGGTTCAACATTCTCTATCATTCTGTCCCTCGAGACACATTGCCACACACACTTTCACACACACACACACACACACACACACACACACACACACAGGAGTGCATGCCTGCATTTGCCATTTTGCGCCCGCTTACTTTACACCCACAGGTACAGCTAGTGCACCAACCACACGCTGAGGCCACGGGACCTTTCTCAGCTTCCTGAAGAACTCTCCAGATGTCAGAGAGAGACAATACCAGTGTGAACTGCAGAATACAGAAACAAACAGGGAAGGTTTCAGATAAGCCAATGGCCAGGGGTAGGCAAAAGAGCACATCCAACATAAATCAGAACATCATGACTTCACCAGGAACCACCAAAATTGATGGATACTCCAATTCACCAGAAGTACAGGAAAATGACTTTAAAGCTATGCTTAACCAATTATTTGAGGCTCATAAAGAGGAAACAAACCATTCTCTCAGAGCAATAGCCATGCAAATTCAGACAGTTAAAGAGGAAATGAACAAACCTATCAAAAATTTGGCCAGTCAATTGAAGGCAAAGAAAGAGGAAATGGACAAAATTCTTAAAGAAACACAGGCAAATATAGCCAAATTAGAGATAAATTAATAAATTAGATGAATTAAATAAATTAGCTAAATAGAGACAAATTAAAGATACAATTAATGGCATACAGAGAGAAAATGAACAAAAAAAATAGAGACAATCATAGAGAGACAGGAATCCACATTCAAACAGATGAAGGAAATGGTGCAAGGCATGAAAACAGAATTAAAATAGATAAAGAAAACACACAGTGAGAAAACCCTGGAGCTGGAAAACTTGGAGAAAAGATCAGGAACCACAAAGGTAAGCATCATCAACAGAATACAAGAGATGGAAGAGAGAATTTCTGGATACAAACGCAGAAATTGATAGTTCACTCAAAGAAAAAGAACAATCAGACAAGTTCCCAAAACAAAATATCCAAGAAATCAAGGATGCCATGAAAAGATGAAATCTAAGAATAATAGGAATCAATGAAAAAGAAGATTCCATTTCTGTCTGAAGAGAGTCATAGCGTGAGGGGCATCAACGGGCACAGGCACACAGTGAGGCATGCAAGTAACCAGGGCATACCTAAATTTACTAGCATTCCAGCATTGGGCAAAAAAGCAAGTATCATCACCACAATTACTTGGCTCTATCTGGCTAATAATGAATAAAAATGGGGGATATAGACAAACAGGTGTGGGCTCATAGGAAATATTATGAGAAGCCTTAACCCCCTCGTTGGAACATCCTGCGTCAGTCCTAGAACTAGCAGTGGTGGTGTCCGAGGTCTGAGTAGGTTCACGAAACCATTGCCCCCAGGGGCGAGACGTGCTCCATGCCAATTGACTAACTGCATGTTTTCCTCCACTTTTGAAAGTCATTTAAGGTTCTTAAATTATTTTTTTCCCTTTTTTAAAATTTTTCATCAATTACACTTTATTCATTCTGCATCCCCCCATAAGCCCCTCCCTCCTCTCCTCCCAATCCCACCCTCCCTCCTCATTCTGCTTGCATGCCACTCCCCAAGTCCACTAATAGGGGAGGTTCTCCTCTCCTTTCTGATCTTAGTCTGTCAGTTCACATCAAAAATGGCTGCATTGTCCTCTACTATGGCCTGGTAAGGCTGCTCCCCCCAGAGGGAGGTGATCAAAGAGCAGGCCAATCAGATTATGTCAGAGGCAGTCCCTCTTCACATTACTATGTAACCCAATTGGACTCTGAACTGCCCTGGGCTACATCTGTGCAGGGGTTCTAGGTTATCTCCATGAATAGTCCTTGGTTGGAGTATGAGTCTCTGGGAAGTTCCCTGTGTTCGAATTTTCTTGTTCTGTTGCTCTCCTTGTGGAGACCCTGTCCTCTCCAGCTCTTACTATTTACCTAAAATTCCATTCACTCTGCCCAACAGTTGCCCATCAGGCTCAGCATCTGCTTTGATAGTCTGAAGGGCAGAGGCTTTCAGAGGCCCTCTGTGGTAGGTTCCTAGGTTGTTTCCTGTTTTCTTCTTCTTCTGATGTCCATCCTCTTTGCCTTTCCGGATGGGGATTGGACATTTTAGTTCGGGTCCTCTCTCTTGCTTAGTTTCTTTAGATGCACAGGTTTTAGTGGGTTTGTCCTATGTTGTGTGTCTATATGAGTGAGTATATACCATGTGTGTCTTTAGACAGAAAAGGGATCTTGGAACTACAGCCACCATTGTTACTACCATCTCATTGGCGGCTGTTGGAGCTACCACCAGGGCATTAGCCATGTGTCATACTGGGCAGACTGCTCAGACCCTGAATAATCATTTAGCCAGTGTAGCTCATGCCTTAGTTGTACATAAAGGAATTAATGCTCAACTAAAAGGAAGCTTGATGGTGTTCAATCAGAGGATTGACCTCGTGCAGGAGCAAATTGATACCCTATGGCAAATCGCTCAACTTGGCTGTCAATGAAAATATGCTGGACTTTGTGTCACTAGCATACAACATGAGAATTTTTCCTGTGCTGCAAATCTGTCTAAACAATTGTCGAGCTATATTTTAGGTAATTGGACTGGAGAATTCGATACTACGATGGAGCAGCTGAGAGTGGCCACTGTCACAGTAAATTCTACCAGAGTGGACACAGGACTAGCCACAGGATTATCATCATGGATTGCTGCAGCCATGAATCATCTGAAGGAATGGGCAGGCATGGGAGCATTAGCAGGCCTTCTGGTGTTGGTCTCCTTGGTTTGCCTGTGGTATATATGCAAGATTAGAGTCTCACAACAGTGTGATGCAGCCTTGATCATTCAGGCCTTTACAGCCATTGAAGCAGGACATTCTCCCCAAGCATGGTTGGATACCATAAAAAGCTAAAATGATACGCTCAGGATGCGAGGCTAAGCACTGCAGTCAGGGTCAGCCGCTTTGGACCCAGAGAAGAGCATGTCTGGTTGCATGTTGGTTGATGCCCCAGGTCCCACCTCTGAGAAAAAGGTATCGGATGGGTCTGATGCTCTTTGGGTGGATGACACCTAAATGAACATCGATGTACAAAGTCCCAATTTATTTCTAATATCAGAGATCAGACCTCTACTCTTGCCTGATGCATCTAAAACAAAAAGGGGGAACTGTAGAGAGCTGCGGAATGCTATGCCTTAAAGATGGAGCTGGTTTCCGCCTTCCACCTTCCCGATGGTGAGTGCTCTCTGTCACGAACAATTCCACATTTGGCTAAGGCTGAGGATCTGGCTTGCTTCCATGTATGTGGACCTATCTGCATTGCCCACGTGGCACGCCTGGGTTGGCTACCCAGAGGCTATTTAAGCTGTGGGCTGGCTTTCCCCAGGGTCCGAGGATTATTCAAGGTTTCTGAATAAACTGCATTGAAAAAAAAAAAAGACTCCAGGCTCCAAGGTCCAGAAAATATTTTCAGGAAAATAATAGAATAAAATTTTCCCAACTCAAAGAAAGAGATGTCCATAAATTTACATGAGGCCTACAGAAAATCAAATAGACTAGACCAGAAAAGAAACACATCAAGTCACATCATAGTCAAAACACTAAATCTACAGAACAAAGAAAAGATATTAAAAGCAGCAAGGGAAAAAGGCCAAGTAACATATGAAGGTAGACCTATCAGAATCACACTGGAATTCTCATCAGAAACTATGAAAGCCAGAAGGGCCTGGGCAGGTGTCATGCAAACTCTAAAAAAAATCACAGATGCCAACCCAGACTACTGTACCCTGAAAAGCTTTCAATCAATGTAGATGGAGTAAACAAAATATTCCATGACAAAATTAAATTTATGTAATAGCTGCACAGCAAACCAGCCCTACAGAAGACACTAGAAGGAAAACTCCAATCCAATGAAAATAATTCCACCCAAGAAAACATAGCATACAGAAAATATCCCCCAAAAAATTAAAAGAAAACAAGCAATGAAACACAGAAAGACCACCTACTCCAATATGAAAGGAACTTACATTCATTGGTCACTATTATCTATCAACATCAATGGACTCAACTCTCCAATAAAAAGACAGACTAACAGAATGGGTGAGGAAACAGGATCCAACATTATGCTGCATCCAAGAAACAAACCTCTGCAACTAAGATAAACACAACCTCAGAGTAAAGGGATGGAAAGAAACATTCTCAGCGTCATATGGAGAAACAAATAACCCAGAATCTCCAAATCGATCCTGTACAACAATAGTTCGTCTGTAGGTATCTCCATCCCCTATCTCAAGCTGTGCTGCAGAGCAATAGTAATAAAAACTGCATGGTATTGCCATAGAAACAGAATGGTGGGTCAATGGAACCAAATAGAATACACAGAAATAAACCCACACACCTTTGAATACTTGATTTTTGACAAAGATGCCAAAACCATAAAATGGAAAAAAGACAGCATCTTCAACAAATGGTGGTGGTCCAACTGGGTGTCTATATGCAGAAAAATGAAAATAGATCCATATTTATCACCCTTCACAAACTAAAGTCCAAGTGGATCAAAGACCTCTACATAACTCCAGATTCTCTATATCGCTTAGAAGAAAAAGTGGGGAACAGCCTAGAACTCATTGGCACAAGAGACAACTTCTTGAAGAGAACACCAACAGCACAGGCTCTAAGAGCAACAATCAATAAATGGGACCTCATGAAACTGAAAAGCTTCTGTAAAGCAAAAGACACTGTTGTCAGAACAAAACAACAGCCTACAGTCTGAGAAAGGATCTTCACCAACCCTATATCTGACAGAGGGCTTTATATATATCCAGTATATATAAAGAACTAAAGAAGTTAAAAAGCAATAAATCAAGTAACCCAATTAAAAATAGAAGTAAGCAGAGAATTCTCTGTAGAGGAATATAGAATGGCAGAGAAACACTTAAAGAGATGCTCAACATCCTTAGCCATCAGGGAGATGCAAATAAAAAGGACCCTGAAATTTCACCTTACACCTATCAAAATGGCTAAAATAAACTCAAATGACAACACATGTTGGAGAGGTTGTAGAGAAAGGGGAACACTCCTCCATTGCTGGTGGGAATGTAAACTGGTACAACCACTTTGAACGTCAATCTGGCACTTTCTCAGATAATTAGAATAGTGCTTCCTCAACATCCAGCTATATTGCCCCTAGACATATACACAAAAATTTGCTCAAGTACACAACAAGGACATTTGCTCAACCATGTTTAAAGCAGCTTTATCCGTAATACCCAGAACCTGGAAACAACCCAGGTGTCCATCAACAGAGGAATGGATACAGAAATTGTGGTATTTTTACACAATGGAATACTACTCACCAATCAAAAATGAGGAAATCATGAATTTGCAGGTAAATGGTGGGAACTGGAAAAGATCATCCTGAGTGAGCTGTCCCAGAAGAAAGACACACATGATATATACTCACTTATTTAAACCTATAAGATATGATGAACATAATGAAATCTATAAACCTAAAGAAGATAAGCAAGAAAGAGGACACAAAGTAAGATGATAAATTCTCACTTAAAAAGACAAATGTGATGTGCATTGGATATAGGAGCTCCACAAGGACCAAATATATCTGGGCACAGGGGTCTTTTTTGACACTGACACTCCACCAAGGACCATGTATGGATATAGCCTAGAACCTCTGCTCGGATGTAGCCAATGGTGGCTCAGTAACCAATTGGTTTCCCATAGTTAGGGGAACAGGGACTATTTCTGACAGAAACTCAATGGCAGGCTCTTTGAACTCTGCACTCCCCCAAGGGAGGAGCAGCCCTGCTAGGCCACAGAGGAGGACTTTGCAGCCAGTCCTGAAGATACCTGATAAAACAGGGTCAGATGAAAGGGGAGAAGATCCTCCCATATCAATGGACTTGGAAAGGGGCAGGGAGTAGATGAGGGAGGGAGGGTGGGATTGGGAGGGAGTGAGGGAGCAGGATACAGCTGGGATACAGAGTTAATAAAATGTAACTAATAATAAAAATTAGAAAAAAGAAAATTAGAGATTATAAAATTAGAAAAAATACTTATACTCATAATCTGCAGATTCACCTGAAAAACTACATTTCCACCATATTGGGCCAAATTTGAAGCAAGCTTTATTATATATTAATTCTGACCAAGAAATGGACCTTGTTCAGGACCACTCCCTGTAAATTTCGAGCTGAGTGGCCCTTAGACACATGTTGCAAAGGCCTATAAATACAAACCTATGGGCCACCATACATTCCCACCAGGCTTTTGTTATATTCCAAGAACTACAACTCCCAGAGTCCCAGCAGATTACATGGTTTTTGAGCAGTGGGGCTTACAGGTTAGCACTAGGGATTACAGTTAAGAAACCAACAGCACAGGCTCTAAGAAAAATAATCAATAAATGGGACCTCATGAAACTGAAAAGCTTCTGTAAAGCAAAGGGCATTGTTGTCAGAGAAAACGACAGCCTACAGATTGGAAAATGATCTTCACCAACCCTATATTTGACAGAGGGCTAGTATCCAGTATATATATAAAGAACTCAAGAAGCTAAAGAGCCACAAACCAAGTAATCCAATTAAAAAATGGGGTACAGAGCTAAGCAGAGAAGTCTCAATAGAAGAATATCAAATGGCAGAGAAACACTTAAAGAAATGCTCAACATCTTTAGTCATCAGGAAAATAGAAATCAAAAGGACCCTGAAATTTCACCTTACATCCATCAGAATGGCTAAGATCAAAAATCAAGTGACAACACATGCTGGCGAGGATGAGGAGAAAGGGGAAACCTCCTCTGTTACTGGTGGGAATGTAAACTGGTACACCACTATGGAAATCAATCTGGTGCTTTCTCAGACAATTAAGAATAGGCTTTCTCAAGATCCAGCTCTACCACTCCTAGGCATACCCAAAAGATGCTCAAGTACACAATAAGGACATTTACTCAACCATGTTTGTAGCAGCTTTATTTGTAATAGCCTGAAGCTGGAAACAACCCAGATGCCCCTCAACTGAAGAATGGATGCAGAAACTGTGGTACATCTATACAATGGAGTATTACTCAGCAATGAAAAATAAGGAAATCATGAAATTTGCAGGTAAATGGTGGGACCTGGAAAGGATCATCCTGAGTGAGGTATCCCAGAAGTAGAATGACACATAGGGTATATACTCATTCATAAGTGGATATTCATAAGTGGATAATATAAGAGAAACATACTAAAATCTGTACATCTAAAGAAACTAATCACGAGAAAGGACTCTGGCTAAAATGCTCAATCCCCATTCAGAAAGGCAAAGAGGATGGGCTTCAGAAGAAGGAGAAAACAGGGAACAAGTCAGTAAGTAGCCTGACACAGAGGGCCTTTGAAAAGTTCTGCCCTGCAAGCTATCAAAGCAGATGCTGAGATTTATGGCCAACTTTTGGGCAAAGTGCAGGGAATCTTATGAAAGAAGTGGGAAATAGTAAGACCTAGAGAGGACAAGAAAGCCACAAGGAGAGCAGTAGAACCAAAAAATCTGTGCACAGGGGTCTTTTCTGAGACTGATTCTCCAACCAAGGTCCATGCATGGTGATAACCATAGAACCCCCGCATAAATGTAGCCCATGACAGTTCAGTGTCCAAATGTGTTCCATAGTAATTGGAACAGGGACTGTCTCTGACATGAACTGATTGGCCTGCTCTTTGATCACCTCCCCCTGAGCAGGCAGCAGCCTTGGCAGGCCACAGGGGAAGACAATGCTGCCACTCCTGATGAGCCTGATAAACTAGGATCAGAAGGAAGGAATGGAAGACCTCCCCTATCAGTAGACTTGGGGATGGGCATGGGTGGAAAAGGGGGGGGGGGGAGGGAGGGATTGGAAGGGGAGAAGGGAAAAATGTACAGGGGAGATACAAACTGAATAATGTGTAATTAATATAAAAACAATTAAAGAAAAGAAAAGAAAAATATTGAAAATTTAAAAAAATACTAATCTGCATTTGGGATTCTGAAAAAAAAGAAGAAAAAAAGAAAGAAAGAAAGAAAGAAAGAAAGAAAGAAAGAAAGAAAGAAAGAAAGAAAGAAAGAAAGAAAGAAAGAAAGAAAGAAACCTTGTTGTTCTGGTGACACATGATTATCATCTTAGAATGTGGATGGGGAAAGAAGAAGGTCAGAAGTTGAAGATCAACTTTTCTAACATAATGAGTTTAAGGTCAAACTAAGTTTTATATATGAACACACATAGACACAAATACACACACTTTTCAGAAATTCTTGTTGATTACAGGCATTTCAACATAATTTCAAAACTATTTGCCTTGTTCAAAACTAAGAAAAAAACCACAAAGATAATGAAGATAACAAAAGCCAAACTATTTGGAATAACTTCCTCTCTTAGAGGTGTGTGTGTGTGTAATGGCAATTGATGGAACTTTTTAAATACAAAGACGCTAAGAAATGTCAACCATTAATTGACAAAATATGTTTTACAAATTGAAACTTTTCCCTCACATGAAAATTTTTCCTATATAAACACAGATAATTTGTACTTAATAAGTATCAATTTCCAAAAACCCCTGGCATAGTATTATGAGTAGCATATATAAATTGGTTGCATTCCACTCCAACTTTCACAGTTTAATGGGAAGAAGACTGTACTGAAATTAAATTTTATGAACGTGAAAATATAAAATTACCCACACATATTCTGGACACAGAAAAGTTATATTTGAGACAGGGGTTCCCTAAGATTTTAAAGGATTTGGTAAGTTTTTGTAGCTCTGTGATTATTTACCAACACACAGTAATAAAATCCTATGTAACTCCTTGCTGTGACATAAGAATTCAAGACTTGGAATCATGGGAAATTCGGACTTATAGACATATTCTCTGATTTCCTAGATCAGGAGACACATAGGGGTCCAATTCAAATAATTAACTATGGACTTATTAACTGCAAAAATATTTCTCCATTGAATTGTATGAGATTCCCATTAAACAAACTAAGTTAGAATGAGAAATATTATCAAAGAAATAATTTAAATGCATATATCTGAGTGTTTAATCTCCACAATTGTCCATATGCACCAGACACTTGTCTTTTCCAGCTTCAAATGTAAGCTTCTACCACCAACAGTGCAGGGAACTTCTACATCTATGACCTTTGGTTGCAACAGTATCACTGCTGTTCTGAGAATTCAAACTCATCATGATGGAGTAACTTCTGTTTTGCTTAGTTCTCCAACCTGGAGAATAACTTTGTGGAGCAATCAGTGTTTGGTCATTTAAGCCTACTCTATAATTATATGCAAATTTTTATTCTCTTTTCCTCTGGAGAATCAAATAATAATTATACTGCATTTTCTGGACCTTTATAAATTCATGTTTATGTAAAAATACTTAAGAGACTATGATACACACATAGTCGTTAAATGAATAAGTTGTTTCAAAACGCACACATCTATGCTGTTCTCGTCTATATGAAGAACATTTCCAACACCAATAATTTTCCTTTAGATGGTCACAATGATAATGGTTTTCTTTGTAAACAGTCACTGTTTATTATTTTTATCCACAATAGAAATTCATATGAATTAGATCAAGTAACATTTAATTTGGGCCTGGCTCCATTTGTACTAAAAAATTACACAGGTATACTCAAATTATCAGAGGTGGTGGTAGTTTAATTTTTATCACTATATAAAGTGTTGGTATGAACACACAATACATTTGCTCATCCCACGGCTGATCAACACTTGTGTCTTTATTTGCACTTACTCTGTATAATGCAGCTAAACGTATTATTTTGCTTATTTTATGAGCTGCTTGTTCTTTAGATCCCGTATGGCTGTGTTTCCTGCCCAAATGTTGGCTGAGCTGAATTATCATCAGGAGATTCTGGGGGTGATGTTTTCTCTGAAACTTGTTGTTGTCATTATCAGTTCCTTGTTGGCGGCCAGGTGAGAGCAGCTCTCAGAATCTAGGCTGTCCGTATTCTCTGCCACCTTGCTTCCTTCATTTTCCAAGCATCTCATAAAATTCTTGTATTTGAAACTAATAACTTCCCAATTTTCTGGCCTCTAAAGCTAGTTTTAAAGGGTGCATGTTATTTAGTGAGGCAAACAGACTCAATTTTCCTGTCTTAATGTCATCTAATTTTTTGATATTAATTATAACTGCAATTACTTTGTCCCATACATTAAAGAAAAATTCTGAGTGTAATGTCTCAGTATATATTTAAGTTCAGTCCACATTCTAGAGGAAAAGATCGTCAAGAGATGAGGATCAATTTAGAATCTTGATACAATATTCTCAAGTACTCAATGTTTGTCTAGTGAGATGATCTCATTACATTCCTCTTTTTTCGATTAATCCAATTGACATTCTTAAAATAGGCATGCTCTATTAGAAATTCATTACTGTTTCTATCTTGATGTATTTAAGTTGACATGTTATTTAGAACATTTTTTATCTCATGAATGTAGTCCAATAGTGGCTCTCTTGTTTATGGGAAAGATATCCAATACCCCAAGTGGATGCTTGAATTGTGGATAATGTCTCAACTTATATATACCATGTTTATTCTTACATATATTTAAAGAAAGCCAGATATCATAATAAAGATGCAACAGATCAATGAAATTAAAAAGTGACTGAAAAAGCAATACGGAACAAAAAGTTATCTACAGGAATATCATTGAGTTCATTTCATGTTCGCCATTTACTGCCAGGCAGGAAGCCTACCCCTAAGTGTGTTTTATATACCCAGTGAGGGTATATTGGAGAAAACTGAGTTTTATTTTGCAAGCAGTCTTAGTTACAAGTAGGAGATTGTACCTACCTTCCAGATGCTTCTGGCTTGAACCTGTGCAGGCTGTGTACATGCTTCCACCATCTCTGAGTACATAGAAGCATCGTCCTGTTCTCTCTGGAAGACTCTGTTTCCTTACTGTGAGTCAGATCCTCAGGATCTTAAAAATCTTTCTGCCTCAACTGCTGAATAGTTCCCTGAGCCCTGAAAATAAATTTTTTTCTTATTTTATATTTTTTATTGCTTATTATTCCTTGATATATTAAGTCCTGACCACAGTTTTCCTTCCCCCTCTTCCTTCCCCCTCATCTCTGTTCTTCCCTAGATCCACTCCTCCATTTCTCTTCAGAAAATGCCAGGCTTGCCAGAGATATCAACCAAACATTGCATATCAATCTGCAATAAGACTGGGCACCTTCAGTCATATTAAAGCTAGATGAGGCAACCCAGTAGGAGGAAAATGTTCCCAAGAGTAGGCACAGCCCTTCCTGCCACTTTGAGGCGTTGCACAAGAAGACCAAGCCACACAACCTTAACATATATGTGGAGTGCTTAGGTAAAACCCATGCAGGCTCCGTGATTCTTGGTTAAATCTCTGTGAGCCCCTATAAGCCCTGGTTGGTTGATTCTGTGGATTCTCTCATGGTATGCTTTACCACTCTGGCTCCTATAGCCCTTCCTCCTCATCTCCAGCAGAATTCCCTGAGCTTCACCTAACATTTGGCTGTGGGGCTCTGCATTTGTTTCCATCAGTTGCTGGATGAAGCCTCCCTGATGACAATTATGCTAGGCTTCTGTCTCAGTACAGAGGAATAGTATTAGGAACAATTTCATTGACCATTTTTCCCTTAGTTCTATCCTAGGTCTATAGGATACCCAATCTCTGGTTCCATGCCTTCCAGACAGGGTCAGGGGTAGGATCCCTCCAAAGTTGGATCAGTCAATAGTTGGCCACCCCCACAATTTTTGCACCATTTTTACACCAGTGCATGTTAAGGGCAGGACAAGTTACATGTTGAAGGTTTTGTGTCTAGGTTGGAGTCCTATCGCCTGACTCTCCTGGGCTCATGAGCCCCGAGAATAATGACACAGAGACAATTATTATTCATTAAAGCTCAATCTCTAGCTGGCCACCTCCCAGCTTGTTTGTACAACTTAAATTAACCCGTTTATTCTAGATGAGATCTGCCAAGTGGCACATTAACTCTCACTCAGCCCGACTCCTGCTCCTTACACCTCTGTGCCATACTTGAAATTTTCCCATGCCCGAATTTTTCCCAGAGCTCCTATCCCTGACCAAATGTCCTGTCTTTCCTCTGCCATCCAGCTATTGGCCGTCAAGTCTTAAACCAGCTGGGAAATGGAAAAGTTATTTACAAAACACCGAGACATGTGATGCTTCATAAAAATAGCAATGCTTAAGTCCAAATACTACTTAGCTCCCTGATGGCACAGAAATCAACATTCGGATAATACAAGGATGAACGTTACATAGTGCACCAGTCTGTCACTTTTTCTTGGTTTTCTTTAAGGCATTTATTCACTTGCTCCAATTGTTTGTTTACGCTTTCCTGGACTTCTTTAAGGGATTTATTCATTTCTTCTTTAAAGTCCTCTATTATCTTCAAAAATTATTATAAGACCGTTTTTGTGTGCTTCAACTATACTGGAATATACAGGACGTGTTGTAGTAGGAGAGCTGGCCTCTGCTGGTGCCGTATTGCCCTGGCTATTGGTGGTGGTATTCTTATGCTGGCCTATAAGCATCTGGGTGTAGGGTAAGCATAGGATTGCGTGCCAGTTTCTGAGTTTATTTTTGTTGGACAGATGTTTTTTTCTCTTTGGGTTTTGAACGGTGGTATGGCCTCTAGCAAAGAAGATTTCTAGGTTTCTGTGTATTTGCATGGCTTCTGGGGTTCAGGGTACCAGTGTGGTCTCTGGATTCTAGGTAATGGCATGGTCTCTGGTAGAGCAGAGGGGCTTCTGCTGGAGTTGTAGGTTGGCATACGGAGTGAGTCCTGACATTTTCATGACACATTTTATTTTGTAACTTTGGCATAGTACCATATTAGTAACAATATAGAACATAGCAGGATGCAATAATATTATAAGAATGTTATGAAATATTCGCATCTGGAATTTTCTGTTTATTATTTTTTTTATAAGAACTTGCTTTTATTTTATTTTATTTTTTTTCAATGCAGTTTATTCAGGAACATTGAACAATCCTCGGACCCCGGGGATTAAATTGTGTTTGAACATGAGGAGTTTTTCCATTAAGTCATCTCGATAGCCTGTGTTGTTGAAGAAGATAAAAGGGAATGGCATCTTCATTTTATTGTTCACAAAACATTTTGTAGAACGTTGACTATATTAATTTTCCTTAATAAAGAATTAAGTAATACAGTGCGGTATAAGGGAGACTATTTGAAGGGAAGAAGGGAGAAAATGAGCCGGAATGGGGGCACAGGTAGAAAGGATGAGTAAGAACAGTGTCAAAGAACAGATATACACCCACATATAAAAATGCCCCGATGAAAGCCATCAATTTTTATGTTAACATTACAACATTAAATAAAATGGTACATCAATTTAATCAGAAACACCACAAACAATTGGACAATCGATTGATATTTTAAAACAAGTATCATTCCTATACTTTTAGGCATAGTAAGTATGTCAGTTTTCATATTTGCTCTTTTAGTTTGTTTGTTTTTCAAGACAGAGTTTCTCTTTGTAGCCCTGCCTGCCTTATAACTTACTCTATAGAACAAGTTGGCCTCAAAATAAGTGATCCACCTGTCTGTGCCTCTGAGTGCTGGGATTAAAGGTGTATGCCACTTCTGCCCAGCTTTTTTCGTTAAAAATATTAACAGATGTGTTTGTTTTTTCAGAAAATTTCTTATTATCTATTTTTTAAATGTAATGTAAAGTTGTTTATCATGGTCTTATTACCTGTGTAATGTCTATAGAATCTGTTGAAATGTCTTGTTTTCCAATAGTATCAGGGTTTTTTTTCTATTTTGATTAGAAAAATGTATTATTTCAATTATTGTTCATTTTTGTTAGTCATTGTTTTGTTTTTATTCATTTCCTTTGATACCAGGTACCCAGATGTAGCTCAGGTTGATCTGGAGTTTGTGTTTTGTGTTCTTTAGCCTGCCAGTGCTAACCTAAACATATGCTTCTACATGCCCAGCTTGGCTTTACCAGTTTCTCTTCTCATTTTGTTACTTTTCGGTCAACTTTTATTTTGTTTCCTATGAAAAGAAAGAGATAACTCCAAACTCAGTTTTTGAGGGTTGCATTACTTTGTTACGAAAACAAGGTAAGGAGATAAATACAAAAGGATAATATGTCTTATGAACACAAGACACAGAAATTGGTGAGTGGGTTAACAAGATAACAAGATAAATGATACGCAGCTTTGTACCATACAAAATGGAGAGTCTAACTAAAGGTGGCTATTACTTTCCATTCTGTGTATTCCACAGGACTTAATCTTTCATCGTATTTGGGTTAAATATCATCTTGAAGAGAGCCTGTCATCTGTTCAGAAAGTGTTTTGATAAATTTTCCTGGGTCTGAGCTAACAACTATGTTTTGCAAGGCCAATAACTGGGTTCTACTTCTTACGTAATGGGTTGCTAGAGGAAATACATATAACCCAGGAGGCAGGAAAAGACTGAAGATGAAAGACAGATTCACAGCAGAAATGTTTGTGGTATGTGGTATGTAATTCTTTCTCAACTTATTTAATAAATACCACACTTCACACTAAAAAAAAGTTATTGAAATATGTGCTGGATAGAAACAGTAGTCTTCAGGACAAAAATTACAATTATAATCAAATTCCAGCAATAGTGTTCGTCATCTGAATTTGAGTGTTTTAACCAAGAGCCTGGTTTTCACCACAAATTCCATTCTTCTCTTTCTTTGAACTTACAGCATTTTTAGATCTTCCTTAAAAACAAACTTCTATTATATTAACCTTGAAGGTTTTCATGCAGTTATTTAATATAGTCTGATTATTCTTGCCCTTAATCATATCTCATCCTTATTATCCACACCTTACCTATAACCCTCACCCTCTTTCCCACAACCATATCTTTTAGCTTTGTTTTGTGAAACACTGAGTTTTAGCCTGTGTGTGACCATGGGTCCAGGTCTTTCTTTATCTACATTGACTCAGTTTTATTCTGTTCTTGTCTTTAGGCTTTACTCATGGAAGCTCTGTTAGGTTTGAGAACTATTTTTTTTTAATAAAACTTTATTTCATATTCTTACTGGTTCATATTAGTTTTTTTTTTCTTTTTAAATGTTGAGGTATATATGTGTGAGAGCATGGGTGTTTGTGTATGCCTTTTTGATTGCAGTCTGCATGTTTCTGTTTGGGTGTAATATTGTCACATATGTGCCATGGCATGTATATTCAGAGATCAGAGGACAAGCTTTGTTTGTTTTATTTTATTTTATTAATTACACTTTATTCATTTTGTATCACCCCCATGAGTCCCTCCCTCCTCCCCTCCCGGTCCCACCCTCCCTCCCCTTTCTGCATGCATGCCACTCCCCAAGTCCACTGATAGGGGAGGTTCTCCTCTCCTTTCTGATCTTAGTCTATCAGTTCACATCAAATGTGGCTGCATTGTCCTCTACTGTGGCCTGGTAAGGCTGCTCCCCCCTCAGGGGGAGGTGATCAAAGAGCAGGCCAATCAGATTATGTCAGAGGCAGCCCCTCTTCCCATTACTATGTAACCCAATTGGACACTGAACTGCCAGGGGCTACATCTGTGCACGGGTTCTAGGTTATCTCCATGAATAGTCCTTGGTTGGAGTATGAGTCTCTGGGAAGTTCCCTGTGTTCAAATTTTCTTGTTCTGTTGCTCTCCTTGTGGAGACCCTGTCCTCTCCAGCTCTTACTATTTCCTACTTCTTACATAAAATTCCATTCACTCTGCCCAACAGTTGACCATCAGGCTCAGCATCTGCTTTGATAGTCTGTAGGGCAGAGGCTTTCAGAGGCCCTCTGTGGTAGGTTCCTAGTTTGTTTCCTGTTTTCTTCTTCTGGCTTTCAGAAGCCCTCTGTAGAAGGTTCCTAGGTTGTTTCCTGTTTTCTTCTTCTTCTCATGTCCATCCTCTTTGCCTTTCAGGATGGGGATTGACCGTTTTAGTTAGGGTCCTCTCTCTTGCTTAGATTCTTTAGATGCACAGATTTTAGTGGGTTTGCCCTATGTTGTATGTCTTGCAGGTAAATGGTTGGACCTGGAAAGGATTATCCTGAGTGAGTTGTCCCAGAAGCAAAAAGACACACACGGTATATACTCACTCATATAGACAAGCTTTGTTGTTTGTCCTCATTTTCCACTTTGTAAGACAAGATCTCTAGTTAGTCAATGTATATGCCAGGCTGCCAGGTTCATGAATGTCCATGGATTCTCCTTTCTCTGGTTTCCATTTCCTTATAGAAGCATAGAAATTACAGATGTGTGCCACTGTGCATGGCTTTATATGGAGTTTGGGAATTTGAATTCCAGCTCCCATTGCTCGCACAAGTACTTTTCCCCACTAACCCATCTCACCAGCTCCCAACTTTTATGTTGCTCATGAAGTTATTTCCTGCACTTTGTGGACTTTTTTCCTGAAATTAAATCTCTTTTCAATTGTCATAACTGAAACCTTAGATTTCTCATTCTGTAACGTATTCTGTAATAAACCTTCTTCATTCAGCATTTTAGGCTTTCTCTAGACTATGTTATTAATTTCATCTTTCTCAAATAGCAATTTTATGATACATATTTGATTGAAACAACAAAATTAATCTATTCCATTCTTGTTGCCAGCTGCTTTGTATTCCCCTTCCTAATATCACTTCTCCCCATTTCCCTAATGATGCATATTTCTTTAATGGAGTGATTTTTAACTACCATGTTCCTATGATCCAAGCTGATTGCTTTTCTTTGTGAAAAAGACTCACATATTTACTTTCCCCGAGAGTCAAGAAGAAAGCTAAGCCTGCAGTTAGATCAAAACAATGTATATATTGATTGATTATTTAATAAAAATCAGCATGTTATATTATGTGAACTGTCATGTAGAAAATCAGAATATGATATCTGATATTAAAATAAAATGTCACAGATGAGGTTTGACTTCAGAATAAACCTTTAGAGAAATTATAGGTTGTAAAGCTTCTGTAAATTCTGGATTTAATTAACTTTGCTCTAAATCACTCACTGTAAGTTTAGACTGATTGTGTGGCAACGCACCGGGGTGGAGTAATGGGGAAGGGGAGCAGAAGGCTTAACTTCCATCCATTCTCCATCTTCCCCTCATATCATCAGATGCTCTGAGGTGTGATCTAATAATTATTGCAAAACATAGAAGTCAGAATTATTATTATTATTATTTTGTCTCAAGAACCAAGAATCCAGAAAACCTCTTTTGTCTGTATACAAGTTGAAAAAGAGAGCATGTCTTTGCTCATACTTTGGGATCATTGCATATTTAGTAGCAAAAGCATGGGTGTTCTCAGTTGTAACGCTTTCTTTCCTTTTAAGGCAAAGAAGGAAAGTCTTTCTTCTTATGTGTGTGTAATCTAAACTTCCTGGACTTAAAGTTTTGTCTTTAATGGCAGTGCTAGCAACACTGTTAACTTAGCTGAGAAGGGGAAGATTCCAAAATGCAGATGCAAAAAAGAACCCTAAACTATAAAGAATCTCACGTTTGTACTGGTCAGCAACAGTAATTAGGGGGAAAAATGTGTCTGTGAATGAGCAACAGCTTCTAATCCTAGCAAATATTCACATATTTTCATTGAAAGATAGGTGGATGTTTTCCAATGTTGGTTGGAATTTCAGTATGCATAATGGATGCATTGTATATAAAATAAATTTTGAAGTGAAGAATGGGGGAATAAATGATTATCAAATGTCTATGGGTGAGGAGGCAGCCAAAAATATATTCCTGACACACTGGAAAAGAATGTATATTCTATCGGAAAAACAATAGTGTGAGTTGGCACAGCTAGATTAAAGACACAATGGTTCATTATCTAATGAGCAGTTAGGCTTAAGTCAGGTTAACTCAGCTTTGAAGAGAAAACACACAAATGCAATATACTATAATTTCAATGTGGCTTGTCTGTTTCCTCCAAAGCTCTGACTGTTGAAATTTATCCTCCAATGTGAGGTTTAGATGGTATGAGAATACAATTGCCTAGGATATTTACTGGTTAGAGTCTTTGAGAACTGTTTAATGATAGGTAATGTTACTAAGGAACAGATCCTGGTCACTATATAAAAGAAGAAAGAATCCCAAAGAAGCACAGATACAAACAATGCTACCATGTGATGCTTTGTTGTACTGCTTCAGGATTCTGCTAGCAGGAAGGGCACCAGCAGCCAACCCTGCCAATGCTTCTTCTCCAGACTCTGAGTAAAAATCACCCTGCTTCTTTCATGATTTAAGGTACTTTCTAGTAAGACATCATCAACAACTAAATTGGAATGACACATAAGCTAAGTTCAGCGGACTGTGGTCAAGTCAGTTAAATACTAGATCTCAGTTTATTCACCTGGAAAATTATCATATTATGATCCAGGTACAGAGTCAATGTAACTATTTTTTTTCACTATGGAACAATAAGCTTCATGCATACTAATCATGCATTATACTACTGAGCCACAAGCACCCCCCCACCCCAATATGCAACTGTAGCATGGGTGTTCCTATTGATGTTATTGTAGATTATTTTTATCATTTCTGAAAACACTTGGTAAATTACTGTGGCATTAATGAGTAGAGATACCGATACTGAAGAAAGCCATATAATGCTAAGGACACTTCCTCAGCCTGGATGTGATCAGATGAGATGAACAAAATGTAAAGAACAAAATGTGTGACAGCCAGAGGCCTAGAGAGATAAAAATAGATAGATAGATAGATAGATAGATAGATAGATAGATAGATAGATTTGTGTAAAACTTAAACTAAAACAATAATAGAGGAGGTGTGAGAGTTAGTCTAGAATAGGTGTTACAAAAACTGACTTAGGAGATCTATGTATGGATGAGGGAAAGTAGAAAGTATATAAAGAAACATAATGTACAAAAAGAATTATTCTGTTTTTATTCTAGCATTTTTTCAAACTTCTCGGAGTGACTTCTGGTTTTCACAGGCCACTCAAAGTTGTTATTCTTGTCTCTTTCTCAAGGGTGTGTTGCTATAGAAAGCATTTGTTGCATCTCTTCATAGACATTTTACTGGTCATGTTTATTTATTCTATAATTTTTGAGTACCTACTGTGTGTTAGGCATAATAATCTTAAACAAAATAGATTATAACACCAATTCTTTAGTTCATATCAGATATTGGTCATAAAAATACCAAGAATTAACTGAGAGTGTCTCATTGAGTACAACTGTAAACAGCTGGGCGAGTTGCCTTTCTGGAGGCACACAAGTCTTGATAAAGATGAAAAAATAAGATACACAAATGTATGAAAGAGGATTCCAGAAAGAGAGAATATGGAATAAGAAGACGAAATAAAGTCTAGGAATCAACAGTGAATACTAGATTGGCCATTGTGGGGATTTGGTCATTCATTTTGCATTAGGAAGAAAAAGGAAAGAGGAAATGAGGAGCTTCAAGCAGAAGACAGCTTATGACAACACACGATTTTACAGGATTTCTGTTATATTAAGAATAGTTTACAGATGGGAAAAAGGAGGAAGAGGTGTAGACAGTTTTAGAAATTATTGCCATAATCCAGTAAGGAGATGGTGTGCAGTGTCCAAAGGGCCAGCATCCAGCACTGAGGTGCTGACAAGGTTAGAATACGAGTATCTGTTCAATGAAAACCAATGATCTCACTTCTCTGATGTGCAGTTGTCTATGAAGGAATGAGATAACTCAGGGATGGCTCTCATTCATTTTGTCTGAGCACCTGGAAGTATGGTAATTATTCCAAACTAAGACGAAAAAGATTTCAGGTAAGAGAGATGTGGGCATTCAAAGCAAGAACTGTTTGGAAGATATTAAATTTGATAAAAAAAATTTAAATACAAATTATTACATAACTAAGACATTGATTTGCAAATTCAGTCCAGAACTCAGGAGTTTAGAACAGTAGCGTATGATAGAGGCTTTGAAGTTTGGGTACTGTTATCCTTACACAATATCAAAGAGGAGTGTGCCTAGATAAAGCATAGATACTAGGGCTCAACTGTGGGTTGTTCCTTATTAAGAGATTTGGGAGAAAAATCAAAGATTAGCAAATAAGGTAGAAGCACTCATTATCAAGGCAAAGAAAACAGTAATACTCTGCAGGCATGTTGCAAGTGAAAGATATCTTCAGAGGTGAAGACTGATTGACTAAATTACAGCAAATACCCAGAAATGTGTAAGGTGTCTGTACATTTACTTGTAGATTTAGTAAATTGGTGATCAATTATGGTTTCTGTAGTGAGTTATTTTTTCTTGATTTGTTTTGCAATGCTGAGGATAAAACCCAGGGTTCTATCACATGCTGGAAGTGTTCTATCACTGAGCCACATCACCAGGCTTACAATAACATTTTCAATGAATTTTTGTTTTGCTTTTGTTGAAAATAGATTTATTTCAAATACAATATATCCTGATTAGTTTCTTCTTTGTCTTTTTTGCCTCAACTCCACTTATACCTGGATCCACTACATTGCTGTTTCTTATTAGAAAATAAAAGGCTTCTAAGAGATAACAAGAAAGCAACATAATAAAATATAATAAGATAAAACAAAACCCACAATTTTGAAGTTGGATAAGGCAAACCAACAGAAGGAAAAGAGCCTCAAGAGAAAGCACTGAAATCAGAGGCCCACTCATTCACATAAACAGAGTTACTTAAAAATAACAATCTGTGGCCTAGCAGGGCTGCTCCTCCCTTGGGGGGGGGGGGGCGGGTGTTAAAGATCCGACCATTGAGTTCATGTCAGAAATAGTCCCTGTTCCCCTTACTAAGGTACCCACTTGGATACTGAGCTACCATTGGCTACATCAGAGCAGGGGTTCTAGGTTATATCCATACATGGTCCTTGGTTTGGAGAAACAGTCTCATTAAAGACCCCTGTGCACAGATATATTTGGTCCTTGTGGAGCTCCTGTCCTCTCCAGGCCATATTAACTCCCCCTTCTTTCTTCTGATTCCCTGCACTATGCAGAAGGTTTGGTTGTCCTCCCCTATTAGTGGACTTGGAAAGGGGCAGGGAGGAGATGAGGGAGGGAGAGTGGGATTTGGAGCGAATGGGATACAGTTGGTGTACAAAGTTCATAAACTCTAACTATTATTAAAAAAATTAAAAAAATAATAATCTGGAAGCTATAGTATATGTGAAGATGAGCTGGTAAGGACCTTCCAGACCCTCTGCTTGCTGCTTCAGTCTTTGTGACTGTGTAAGAGCTTTGCTCAGTTGATTTAGAGCATCCTGTTGTTCTGTTACCCACCCCCCCACACACACCCATATGGTTCTTACACTCTTTCTGCCTCTTCCACTGGCTTCCCTGACCTCTGAGGGAAGAGATTCGATGGCAGTATCCCAGATTCAACTGTGTTCCAAGGTCTCTGTGTAATGCCTGGCTGTGGGTCTCTGTATTTGTTTCCACTTGCTGCAGAAGAAAGCTTCTCTGATGATGGCTGAATAAGACACTGATCTATGATTATAGCAGAATATCATTAGGCTGCATCCTGAATTCATCTTTCAAGAACTTCTTTCTTACAACCAGAAGCTTTCATAGGTAATATACAAATGCAAACCCGAATAACGTAAAATTATTTATTATGTGTGGAGTTTCTATTCTGGTTATTTTTCTGACACCATTTCAAATGGGTTCTCCTACTGATATAGAGAGGATTCTTGGAATAATGAGCAAAACAAAATGTCACACAAATGTAAGCAAAGCAATTTCTTTCCCATTTTTGACTTAATGGAAAAATAAAGTAGGTCATACTAAGAGAGGTATACAAAGGGAATTAATATGAATACTGAGTTTATTCCCAAAGTATATATGCTTCTATATCCTAAAACTCCTTTTGTTCATATGAGTTTTTGTTGTTGTTGTTGTCTCTTATGGGAAATAAATAAAGAATTGTTTTTATTGTCAAGTGTGTTTTTATTAATTTACGTACCCTTCTCTATGTGCATGTGAGTACAGGTACCCCTATAGACCATGGGATCTCAGGCTGGAGATTGAACTCTGGACATCTGCAAGAAAAGGACATGCTCTTAACTGCAAGGTCCTATCTCCATCCCTGGTTTCTCTTTTAGAAGAAAGGAAACACTATACTCTTCCCTCCCGATTCTAAACATTAAGAAACTAGAACTCCTAGTACAACATTTGAATGAAACTGGGTCTCAAGAAAAAAAAATGTATGAGAACACATCTTCACAAAAGCATGGATTTGCAGGTGAATCACAGTCTGCAATTTCTGGCAACATAGGTCAGTTGATACCTTGATGGTAACTACCTATATTGGCCTTACCATATTGTTCACCCTCTGTCAGTATGACAAAACACCAGAGGGCACAACATAAATGATTTAAGGCTCACTTTTTGACTGCCAACAGTTCATTTGTTAATGTACACTGTATTTTAGTTGATTTGCCATGGTTGTGTGTTTCTGGGCCTATTTACAGTGACAGAATTTGATTTAAAAAATGAAATTAAGTACTGATGAGCTTAGAACAAAAGCTGTACACCGAGTACATGCTGGTGCTTGCCTATGATCCTCTTCAAAGGCAGCTTTCTCTGATTTTACTTTTTACACATACTTTATGTACAAGTATGAATTTCTAGATTTTTTTCCCACTAACCTTTTCAATGAGCATCTCATGCCTCAACATTCATATCACAAGCCATACCACATGTAGGGAGCTCACAGATGTTCAGTTGAACAGAGTGCTTGAGAGCATTCATTTACAGCATATCACATCTGCCACATGAGAGTAAAGCTTTATTGACATTGTCTCAGATAGAAATGGAGAGAAAAGATAAGTTCTAGCAGCTATTATGCTGCTGGGGATGTGTTGGCGTCTTCTGTGATGAAACCACAATGGGAGCCTGATACCAAGTCCATCATAGTGAAGCAAAAGTTCATTTTGCTTTATACAGAGCAAGCTGGCCCCATTGCCTTTTTTTCTGTGTCAAGGCAGAAAGAATATGACAGAATAGTGTAGCAAAAGAAAGCTTCTACCTCATTGCAGCTAAGAACCAGTGAGAGAGACAGGCAGGATTAAAGACGACATACACCCATAAAAGGTAATCTTCTACTGATATGCTTTCTCCAAATAGCTGCCACCTTCTTATAGCCTACTTATCTGTACCTCAGCCATTGATAAGTTTAATATGATCAAGGTCTACTCACCTCTCAATAATGCTACCAGCTGGGAACTAAGTCTAACACATCAGCCTATCTTTGGGGAATGGGGAGACACTTCATATCTAAACTCTAATAGGACCCAAGATGGAATATGGTGACAGTGCTTAGTGACTTTTTCCATTTTCAACACATATATTCAAACCGAAGACCATATGTACTGGTAGCTGTTACTTCAGAGGCAGTTTCATTGTTTGACCTATGAATCTCCAACTTGCCATCAATTTAGTAATTTCATCCCCTCTCCAAACTGTTTTTCCCCTCATGTCCATGCACTGTAAGAGTGCCTCGTTTCTCAAGATTTCCTTTTCCTCCTGATATTTTCATCCATTTCTATTCTTTAATCTCTCTGCTCTTCTTCCATATCCCAGATGTTTAACTTCTTTATTTAACTTTTTAAAATTTATCTCTAAAAGCATAAACTCATGTACACTCATAATTCATGTTCCTGGTTTTGTAAGAGTAATACATTATGCATTCCATTGTTTCCTTTTTTACTAAGAAGTTGTCAGATTAGGCAGGTCTGTTTGTAGTCAGAATACCTACAAACAGGATAGGTTTTACACTTAAGGTGTGACACCAAGGAACTGGGCAGAGTCAACATTTTCTTAAGTTTAACAACATTTGTAGTCATAAATATTGGCCAGATTTGGGCACAACTCTAATGGTTCTCTAATTTGGCATGATTTGCAAATAAAATATTTAGCATGCAAGTGTCCTTCTTCAACATACATAATCATGGACTTTTAGTTTTGTAAGAGACCTTCATATTCAAACCAAGTATGGCTGAGAAAGAAGGAGGCAACACTGAGCTTATTGTATGTAGAAGATACTAATGAAACTTGTAGAAGGGTTGAGGTAAGAGGTTCTGGACTACAAACTATATTGCCTTTAATATACCACTATAAGTTGTCATTCACTCTGCTCCAGTCTAAAATGAAAAAAAAATCTATTTGAAAGAATCTCATTTGTAAGCATTTGTCAGATTCTAATTATTTTTTGTATTAAAATATAGCTATGAATGTATATGAGTTAAATATACATTTAAGAGATTTTCCTTTCCACAAATAGAAGAAACAAAGTGTGAGATTTTATCTGTGACTAGCCTGTGGTTGGTCACTTAACAAGAGCTGACATCTTTCCATAGCAAGTTGGTTTATTTTCTTGTAGTTTAAGGCCCCTGTTCTTATGCAGGCACAAAGAAATAGACCTGTCTTACCTCTCTATAGCAATACTTGACATTTTAAAGCATACCACATTTTAATATAACCTTTTAATAATTTCCCTTTAAAACACACACACACACACACACACAAGTATATATTCATGGGTGGTTATATGAGGTATTGTTAAAGTAAGACTTTATTATAGAAATGAAATGCCAGTCAGTTACAGGGCAGTAAGAACGCACTGTTCCTTTTACCCAGAAAGTAAGTGAAAGTTTAGTTGACCTAGGAAAACTTCTTTAGTTTCAGCAAATAAGGGGTTTCTTTTTTCTATTCTGTGCCTGCTTGAATTACAAACAACTCCTTGAAGCATCTGTTTTCACTAAATTTGACAGCTAGGAAGGATGGTCACAATTTCAGCAGCTGTTATTTTTTTTTTCCGTTTACTGAGATGAGCAGTGAGACCACAGTGTCTAGAGATTTGTTTGATTACTCAGCAGGACAGTAGAATCTATAGCAGAATGATGATAGGAAGCATAAGGAGAGAGAGGAAAGCATGCAACAAGCAACCATCCAAAGGCTTGATAAGCAGATCCCAAAATAAAATCTGTAGTAATGACAGGTTGACCAGAGAGACGATTGCTGATTTAAAACAGCTGAAGTCATGAACAGATTTTTGAGGGCACCGAGTGCAACAGGACCAGCTGAGTCATAGACATAATTATTTTCAAAGCAGATTGATGTACTATTCACTATGCAGCTAGTAAATGTCCTGGTTTGTTCAACATATATTAATAAATTGCAAATTAATAGAACATTTGATACAAATGTCTTCAAGAGAATACATGTGTTTTTTGGTTCAACAAGTGATAAAGGAAACAAGTTTGAAACTTGGGTGTGAAGAACTAATCCAGAGATCCACAGCAAGCATAGCAGAACAAAGCAGAAGGCCTAGGAAGGACTACAGGAGGGGTACAGGGGGAGAAGAGGAAAGGAGTGTAGGATTGGGAAATGAGGGAGGGGTCCACAGCTGGCAAACAAAGTGAATAGATTGTAATAAATAAAAAAATTAAAGTTAGTAAAGGTTAACAGTAATTATCAAGTAGACGGGTTGTAAAAATTACTGAAATTAAAAGTATACAGGTGAAGAATCAATTTAATTATGATAATTGAGATGGAAAAATCCCCTTTTAACTGATTGTACCATTCCCTGGATTGGGACTCTGAACTGAATAAAACCTAGATGAATAAATAAATAAAACCTAAGTAAGTCCAGTTAAAAAAAAAAAAAAAAAAAAAAAACAAAGAAAAAAAAACAACTTTATTGCCTTGGTTGGCTTTAATTGTCAGTTTGATATCACCTAGATTCATCTGAGAGAAAAGCTTAGATTAAAGATTTATCTAGATCACTTTGGTCTGTTTATATGGCTGTGAGAGATTATTTTTATTATTAAGTTACACAGGATGTCACAGAAAATTTTGGCCATAGGGATATATATGGAAGTGGTCCTTTGTAGACAAATGATAGCTAAGTATAAGGGAGCCAGAGTATGACCTGACCGAGCAGAAAGCACATCCCCATGATTCTTCCCTTTGGTTTTCTGCCTTGTCCTGACATTCCGTCATTGACAGATTATGACACAGAAGTGTAAGTCAAAGAAATGTTTTCCTCTCCTGGTGCCTTTTTTCAGAACGTTTTGCCGTAGCAGTGGAATGAAACTAAACCAATTATATTTGAAAAACTAAATAGTATGTGTTTATGGGGACTACATGACAAGGTAATGGGTTTCCTAATGCACTTGAGCCAAAGGTAGCCCAACCAATTAATAAACATATTTATTCACTTTGCATCTTGATAGTAGCCCCCTCCTTCTCTCCTCCTGGGTATGCCCACCATTTCTCCTTCTTCTCCATGTTCCCTCTTTCCTACTTATCATAAAAGGGGAGCTCCTCACCACCACCAACACACATCAGCACATGAGGTCACATCAAGAGTGAGTGAACCTTCTTTTTTTTTTTTTCAATGCAGTTTATTCAGGAACATTGAACAATCCTCGGACCCCGGGGAAAGCCAGCCCACAGCTTAAATAGCCTCTGGGTAGCCAACCCAGGCGTGCCACGGGGGCAATGCAGATAGGTCCACATACATGGAAGCAAGCCAGATCCTCGGCCTTAGCCAAATGTGGAGTTGTGTGAGTGAACCTTCTTAGAACACTGTCAACAGAACAAGAGGGTAGCCTACAGACTGGGAAAAGATCTTCATGAGTCCTACTTAGAACAAAGGACCAATATCCAAAATACATAAAGAACTCAAGAAATTAAACACCAACAAACCAAATAATCCAATTTAAAAAATAGGGTACAGGAACAAACAGAAAATTTACAACTAAAGGAACTCAAATGGCCTAGAAGCATTGAAATGTTTAGTCATCAGGGAAATGTAAATCAAATCAACTCACAAAAGCTAGGATAAAAAAGTCAAATGACAGCACAAGCTGGCAAGGTTTTTGAGAAAGGGGAAACTCCCCAATTACTGGAGAGATTGCAAACTAATACAACTACTTTGGAAGTCAAATTGGTACTTTATCAGAAAATTGGGAATAGATCCACCTCAAGACCCAGCTGTACCACTCCTGGGCATATTCCCAAAAGATGCTCACCATACATCAAGAACATTTGTTCAACAATGTTCCTAGCAGCTATATTTATATAGTCAGAAACTGGAAACAACCCAGATGTCTCTCATCAAGAAAATGTGGTACATTTACACAGTGGAATACTACTCAGCTCTTAAAACAAGGAGATCATGAAATTTGGAGGCAGAGAAAGAACTAGAAAATATCATCCTGGGTGACATAACCCAGATTTAGAAAGGCACTCACGGCATGTCCTCAGTGAATTTTAGTCAGATAGTACAGGATAAAAATATTACAATACACAGACCCAAAGAAGATATTTAACAAGAAGGACCCACAAGAGGGTGCATAAATCTCACGCAGAAGGGAAAATAGACAGCAGCAGAGTGTGAAGAGAAGGAACAGGGTAGGAGAGCAAGTGTGGAGAGAAATGATGGTGGAGATAAGACATGGGAAGAACAAAGATGGGAGGACAGAGGGCTTGCAGTGGGCAGGGGAGTCTCTGTGACAAGATGCTAGCTCAATATTAAAGCATTCTGGACAGAGGCACTGGGACTCAAGATGAAATAAGAAACCCTGGTAAAGATACCCTAAATCAATTGGAAAAAAAGTGGGGAACAGCCTAGAACTCATTGGCACAGGAGACAACTTCCTGAACAGAACACCAACAGCACAGGCTCTAAGAGCAACAATCAATAAATGGGACCTCATGAAACTGAAAAGTTTCTGTAAAGCAAAGGATACTGTCATCAAAACAAAACGACTGCCTACAGATTGGGAAAGAATCTTCACTAACCTTTATCTGACAGAGGACTAATATCCAGTATATACAAAGAACTAAAGAAGCTGAAAAGCAGCAATCCAAGTAATCCAATTAAAAAATGGGGAACAGAGCTAAACAGAGAATTCTCTACAGAGGAATATCGAATGGCAGAAAAACACTTAAAGAAATGCTCATCCTCATTAGCCATCAGGGAAATGCAAATCAAAACGACCCTGAGATATCACCTTACACCCATCAGAATGGCCAAGATGAAAAACTCAAGCGATAACACATGCTGGAGAGGTTGTGGAGAAAGGGGAACCCTCCTCCACTGCTGGTGGGAATGTAAACTGGTACAACCACTCTGGAAAGCTATCTGGCGCTTTCTAAGACAAATAGGAATAGTGCTTCCTCCAGACCCAGCTATACCACTGCTAGGTATATACCCAAAGTTTGTTCAAGTACACAAAAAGGACACTTGCTCAACCATGTTTATAGCAGCTCTATTTGTAATAGCCAGAACCTGGAAACAACCCAGATGTCCATCAACGGTGGAATGGGTACAGAAATTGTGGTATTTTTATACAATGGAATACTACTCAGCAATCAAAAAGGAGGAAATCATGAAATTTGCAGGCAAATGGTGGGATCTAGAAAAGATCATTCTGAGTGAAATATCCCAGAAGGAGAAAGACAAACATGGGATATACTCACTTATATAGACCTATAAGATATGATAAACATAATGAAATCTATACACCTAAAAAAGATAATCAATTGAGCGGACATGGGGTAAGATGATCAATCCTCGTTTAGAAAGACAGATGGGATGTGCATTGAACGTATAACAAGAGTCTACTGAGCGCATCTGAAAGACTCTAACTAGCAGTGTTTTCAAAGCAAAGACTCATGACCAAACCTTTGGCAGAGTACAGGGAATCATAAGAAAGAAGGGGAGTTAGTCTGATGGGGAAATGATAGGAGCTCCACAAGGACCAAATATATCTGGGCACAGGGTCTTTTCTGAGACTGACATTCAACCAAGGACCATGTATGGATATAACCTAGAACCTCCACTCAGATGTAGCCTGTGGTAGCTCAGTAACCAATTGGTTTCCCAAAGTGAGGGGAACAGGGACTATTTCTAACAGGAACTCAATGACTGGCTCTTTGGTCTCCCCACCCCCGAAGGGAGGAGCACTCCTGTTAGGCCACAGAGGAGGTCTTTGCAGCCAGTCCTGAAGATACCTGATAAAACAGGATCAGATGAATGGGGAGGAGGTTCCCCCTATCAGTGGACTTGGAAAGGGGCACGGTGGAGATGAGGAGATGAGGGAGGAAGGGAGGGACTGGGAGGGAATGAGGGATCGGGACACGGCTGGGATACAGAGTTAATGAAATGTAAAAAAAAAAATAAAAAAAAGAAACTGAAAAAAAAAGAAAACAAAAAAACAAACAAAAAACAACAACAACAAAAAAAAAAAAAAGTAACCCTGGTAAGTGCTGAATTACATTTGAGCCATTCTTCTACTGTCTTGAATGTTAGCCACTGGATTCTTCCACGTGAGTGTCTAATCTCTATCGAACATAAACTGGGATATATGTTCTGCAGTCTGAAAAGGTGTTTTTCACTATTTTTAATAATGATAAAACTGCCTACATCTTTATTTTCTGCTCTTTGTTGCTTACCGATTCTATCTTTAAGTTATTTTTATTGTTGATTTGAGTAGTCAAGAGCAACCAGGTGACTCCTTTAACCCTTTGCTTAGATATTTCTTTGGTCAAATATTGGTCCAATATCCAGTTTTAGCATCCACAAGTTCTACTTTGCACAGAACACTAGAACCACAACACTCTTCAGCATGTTTCCTGATTTTTAAATATTTTTTTATTTTTAAATAATTTTATACATCCACTTGTATCCCAGCTGTAGCCCTCTCCCTTTTTTCCCTCCCAATCCTCCCCTCCCTCATCTCCTCCATGCCCCCTTCGCAGTCCACTGAGAGGAGGTGTCCTCCTCGCTTTACCTCTGGCCCCAGCTTATCAGATATCTTCAGGATGGTTGCAATGTCCTTATCTGTGACCTAGCAAGGCTGCTCCTCCCTCAGGGGGAAAGGGAAAGCTCATTAGTTCCTATCAGAAACAATTCTTGTCCCCCTTACTAGGGAACCCACTTGGATACTGCGCTAACATGGGTTATGTCTGAGTAGGGGTTTTAGGTTATATTCATGCATGATCCTTGGTTGGATAAACAGTCTCATAGAAGACCCCTGTGCTCAGATATATTTGGACCTTGTGGGGCTCCCTGTCCCCTCTAGGATATACTAATTTCTCCTTCCTTCATATGATTCCATACACTCTCCCAAATGTTTGGTTATGGGTCTCAGCATCTGCTTTGATACACTGCTAGGTAGAGTCTCTCAGGTGCCTTCTGTGGTATGTTACTGTCCTGTTACTTGTTTTCTCCTATTTCCAATGTCCATTCCCATTGTCCTTCTAGATGATCATCTTAAGGACAGGGATTGATCATCTTACCCCTGGACCTCTTTCTTGTTTATCTTCTTTAGGTGTTCATATTTTAGTATGTTTATCATATATTATAGGTCTATACAAGTGTGTCTTTCTGCTTTTGGGATACCTCACTCAGGATGATTTTTTTCTAGATCACACCACTTTCCTGCAAAATTTATGATTTCCTTGTTTTTAATTGCTGAGTAGTAATCCATTGTGTAAAAGTACCACAATTTCTGTATCCATTCCTCTGTTGATGGACATCTGGGTTGTTTCTAGTTTCTGGCTATTACGAATAGAGCTGCTACACACATGGTTGAGCAAATATCCTTGTTGTGTACTTGAGCAAATTTTGGGTATATGCCTAGGAGTGGTATAGCTGGATCTTGAGGAAGCACTATTCCTAATTGTCTGAGAAAGCACCAGATTGATTTCCATAGTGGTTGTACCAGTTGACATTCCCCCCAGCAATGGAGGAGGGTTCCCCTTTCTCCACAGCCTCTCCAGCATGCATTATCTCTTCAGTTTTTTTATCTTAGCCATTCTGATGTGTGTAAGGTGAAATTCTCAGGGTCATTTTGATTTGCATCTCTCTGATGGCTATGGATGTTGGACATCTCCTTATGTGTTTTTGTGCCATTCTATATTCTTCTACAATGAATTCTTTGTTTATCTCCATATCCCATTTTTTAATTGGGTTACTTGAATTATTGCCTTTTAACTTCTTTAGTTCTTTATATATTCCAAATATCTGCACTCTGTCAGATGTTGGGTTAGTGGAGATTCTTTCCCAATCTGTAGGATGTTGTTTTGTTCTAAGGACACTGTCTTTTGCTTTACAGAAGCTTTTCAGTTTCATGAGGTCCCATTTATTGATTGTTGCTCTTAGAGCCTGTGCTGATGGTGTTCTGTTCAGGAAGTTGTTTCCTGTGCCAATGAGTTCTAGGGTCTTCCCCACTTTTTCTTCTAACTGTTTTAGAGTGTCTGATTTTATATTGAGGTTTTTGATCTACTTGGACTTTAGTTTTGTGCAGGGTGATAAATACAGAACTGTTTTCATTTTCTGCACGTAGACATCCAGTTGGACCAGCACCATTTGTTGAAGATGCTATCTATTTTGAATCGTTTTAGCTTCTTTGTCAAAAATCAAGTATTCATAGGTGTGTGGGTTTATTTCTGTGTTTTCTATTTGGTTCCATTGACACGCCATTCTGTTTCTATGACAGTACCAAGAAGTTTTTATTATTATTGCTCTGTAGTACATCTTGAGATCAGGGATGGAGATTCCTCCAGAGAATCTGTTCTTGTACAGGATTGTTTTGGAAATTCTGGATTTTTGTTTCTCCATATGAAGTTGAGAATGTTTCTTTCAGGGTCTATAATGAATTGTGTTGGTATTTTGATGGGAATTGCATTGAATCTCTAGATTGCTTTTGGCAGGATGGCCATTTTCACTATGTTAATCCTACCGATCAATCCATGAGCACGGGAGATCTTTCCATCTTCTGATGTCTTCTTTGATTTCTTTCTTCAGAGACCTGAAGTTTTTTTCAAACAGGTCTTTCACCTGCTTGGTTAGAGTCACCCAAAGGTATTTTATGTTGTTAGTGGCTATTGTGAAGGGTGTTGTTTCCCTGATTTCTTTCTCGGCCCTTTTGTCTTGGGTATACAAGAAGGCTTCTGATTTTTTTGTGTTAATTTTGTATCCAGCCACGTTGCTGAAGGTGTTTATCAGCTGAAGGAGTTCTCTGGTTGAGTTTTTGGGGTCACTTAGGTATACTATCATATCATCTGCGAATAGTGAAACTTTGACCACTTCCTTACTTTCTGACTTTTTAATCCTCAGGCAACCTTATCTTTAATCCTCAACAGGCAGTTTTAAATATTTATAAATGATATATCATCAGAATACACTTAATTATGTTTAGGTTATGAACACATTCTCTGGAAAGCACAGGGATACTTTCTGCTGACCCTTCTTTCGGGGTCTAATCAGTATTGTCCATTATTTCCTGTTCCTAATGTAATAGCATTTTATGACATAAGCCTGAAAGTTCCTTTTCATTCTAGCCATTCAACTGATCTCAGAACATTTCTATAATTTTATGTACTTTTTACAAGACTGCCCCCACTTATTGGTACACATGTATTTGTAGCACTGTCATTACTGCCAAAGAATAACATGGATAGCATAAAGAATAATGTATGGATTTTTTTTTTTTTGGTTGTTGTAACCAAATAGCCAACAGAAAAACTTAAAGGTGGCAGAATTTATTTTACCTTATATTTTTTTCTTATATTTTAAAATTCTTTAGTTTACCATTTGCCTTTCTGAGTGAGGATTGATCACCTTACTCAGAGTCATCCTTCTTGCTTAGCTTCTTTAGGTATACAGATTTTATTATGATTATCCTATATTATATGTCTAATATCCACTTACAAATTAGTATGTATCATGTGTGTCTTTCTGCTTCTGAGATACCTGACCCAGGATGATCTTTTTTAGTTCCATTAACTTGCCCGCAAATTTCATGATTTCCTTGTATTTAATTGCTGAGTAGTATTCCATTGTATAAATGTACCACAATTTCTGTACCCATTCCTCATGTGAGGGACATTTGGGCTGTTTCCAGATTCTGGCTATTACAGATAAAGCTGCTATGAACACGGTTGAGCAAATGTTCTTTTTGTATACTTGAGCAAACGGAAAAGGGAGAAAACAGGCAACAGGACAGGAGCCTACCACAGAAGACTCAGCAAAGTATACACAGCAAGGTATGAAAGCAGATGCTGAGACTCATCCAAACATTGGGCAGAGTGCAGGGGATCTTATGAAAGAAGTGGGCAATAGAAAGACCTAGAGGAGACAGGAGCCCCACAAGGAGAGCAACAGAACCAAATCATTTGGGCATAGGGATCTTTTCTAAGACTGATACTCTAACCAAGGACTATGCATTGGAAATCATCTAGAACCACTGCACAGATATAGCCCATGGCAGCTCAGTCTCCAAGTGGGTACCCTAGTAAGGGGAAGAGGGACTGTCTCTGACATGAACTCAGTGGCTGGCTCTTTGATCACCTGCCCCTGATGACTTGGGGAAGGCCATGGAAGGAGACGAGTGCAGAAGGGTAGCCTTCAGATGGGGCTATAGCTGGAATACAAAGTGAATAAACTGTAATTTCTGAAAAATTAATTAATTAAAAATATCTTTAGTTCACAATTTTTGTCCCTGTTCAGTCTACCCAAGGTGAGTGAAAAGCATATAAAAGATGGTGCTCTTCACTTCATGGTGCCTGGAATGCACAGAATAAGGAGACTCAGAGCTAGGGATAACTTAAATACATCACTTACCAAGTTCTCCAGCTTTTCTCTGCCTCCTTAAGTTTTCACAACTTCCCCAAATAGTGTCATCAAGTGGCAACGAAGCTGAACCTGTGGGAAGAATTCATATACAAACCAGAATATATAGATTTACATTTCTTACTATTCCAGAGTTTACCACTTCCAACATCAATATATGTGCTGATGGAGTTTTAGGTGAGGATCTGTCTTCTGCTTCACAGAAAGAGAGCTTTCACTTCTTTGTTTGTTTGTTTTGTGGTTTTGTATGTAAGTTTTTGTATGTTGCTAAAGGGACTGTGCAGATCTCCAAAGTATCATTTATAAAGAAAAAAATTACTGTATGTCACATATTTTAAGATGTTATCTTGAAATATCACATTGTATATTATGTTGCAAGTATGGGCTTTGGATGGGGAAATAAACATTCTATCCATGGTGGCTTGCATTTCTTATCCATTAGCATTGTAAAGATCCTATGACAAGTTATCTTAATGACTTTTTAAGTATAAAAATAAGTTTTGCTAACTATTTTTTTCATCATCACTTTTCTATTTAAAATTTAAATGAAGTATTTTCTCTTCAAAGAATTATTATTTTATCTTCAGTGTAGGTCAAAGTGACCCCAATTATTTCTTCTTTTGAGAACAAAAGAGTGTGCAGTTCTTGTATGGAAACTTGTAGAACTTTTCTACTGTTCCATATTTGAGAGATCTTGAATATAGAAGAATTTCTCAGACAAAGAAGGGCTTTAAAACTCAGTTTTGCTGTTGAAAACATTACTGTACATATTCTGAGGGGAAAGACACAGCTTGAGTTTTATCAGTTTTTGACACTTGATTGACATAATGCAATATATTGGTAAATTAGATTGATAAACTACATAAATTAGTTTTATTTCCTATTCAAAATTTTATTATTTTGATTTTAAAAATATTACCCAAGGGTCATCTTTGGTTTACAGGAAAGCAAATACATTATAACCAGTGTTTTCATTAGTAAAAAATGATACAACTCATATTAGTGAGGCAATGGAAGGATGGAAATTTAATAGGATTGATGTTGAAGAAACAGGTAGGCTTTAACTCAAATAAATATGTTTCGAGACAGAAAAGTAAATTCAGGCTTAGTAATCAAGCATGTCGAAATTTATTTAGGAGAACTTTGTACACATAAGATGTTGAAGCTCAGTCCTGAAAGAGATGCAATCCAAGTTTCCGAAATGAAATAACATATTTTTATGAGTTGTGAAAATTTTTCAAAGGATAGAGCATCTGGCAGGAAAGGGAAATTCATTGAGCTTACAATAATTTCAAAATAACTATTTGAAGTACTATTTACAAGTTTATGTTTTGGATTTCAATGAACCAACAAGGCGACATTGCCATTGCATTTTTTAAAAACTGCTATCTTATATTTTATTAAACTAAAAATGTAGATTTCTGTCTTTAAGAAATACAAAACCCCAATAATGCTTTAGCATGAATAAGAGCTGCCAGATGCAGTTTTCAAGGCTCTGGTTGCAATAAACATTTTCTGAAGCAATGTACATTTACATTACTATCACCCTCTTCTTCCATAAGACTCTGCACTCTGCCCAAAGTTTGCATTTGGGTCTCTGCATCTGCTTTGATCGTCTGTTGGGTGGAGTCTTTCAGAGGACATCTGTGGTATGTTCTTGTTTTGTTCTCTTTCTACAATGGGAAAGAATGTTTGCCCTTCTGAGAGATTTAAACAGCCTCCCTAGAGTCCTCATTGTTGACCCCTACTGAAATGTAACCCATGGGCAGCTTAGTCTCCAGTGAGTTCCCTAATAAGGAGACGAGGGGCAGTCTCTGACATAAACTCAGTTGCCTGCTTTTTCATACTTTCCCCTGTCAGAGTGGCCTTACCAGACCACAAAGGAAGAAGATCCTGACAATCCTGATGAGACATGATATTCTAGGGTCAGATAGTGGGGGAGGAAGACTCCCCTTTTCAGTGTACTAGGTGAGGGAAATGGAGTTCAAAGAGGGAGGAAGTGTGGGACAGAGAAGAGATGAGGGAGAGGAGTGACAATCAAGATACAAAGTTAATCAATTGTAAAAACTTAATAAAAAGATTTTTAAAAAAGAAACATAGTCTTTCTTCATCCCTCTCTCCTTTTTTTATTTCCTTGTTCCTTCCTCTTTAACTCTGGGCAAATAATGAAATAATCTGGCTGTTTACTTCTGATAGTGAAATTAAAGGTGAGCTTTCCTGTGCAGTTTTATGTTCCTATTTTGTTTTATAATAATCTTGAATTTGATTTGAATTAAAATAAAAATTCATAAGCCATTTTTAATTTTCTCAACATTGTGCTTTTTCTACTTCTGAAAATGTGGACTTATGTTATTTATATTAACTAAAAATTTTTATTTTCTTACCATGAAATAGCAAATGATTTTAATCAGATATTTTATAAAGTCATTTAATTTTACTCTTAAAAAGACTATTATCCAAAGATGAATACTACGTGTACATGTTGTGTGTACACACACTTGTTAGTCTTTATAAGTCTTTGATGAAATAATACACTCATCCACATGTATGTGTGCACTCATGCACGTGCGCGCGCACACACACACACACACACACACACACACACACAAGCATATCATATCCTACCCAATATTTTCCAAATTTCAATGATTAACCTATTCAGCATTGATTGGCTAACAATTCCAGTTTTAGGTTATTTCTACATAAATATATTGGTCTATTATCTATTAACTCAGAGAATCAAGGACAAGATTGTAAGATGATTCTGGAAATATACTTCATAGAAGTATATATGCTAATTGTTGGATTTTGTTGCTAAAATTTAGTTATTAGCTTCCTTGGTGTGTGATACTCTGGCAAAATACAGTGGGGTTGGCTAGCTTAAATAGTAAACAGTAACCCTCACACTTCTGGAGTCTGAAAATAGGCCAACATCAAGACAATGGCATATTCAGGGTCAAATGAATGCCTGTTGATTTTCAGATGAATGCCTTTCCACCATATCTTCATATGGCCTGGAGAGGAAATAGGCCTTTCATAAATTATTATAAAGAAAATAATTTCATTGATTATTTCAAATTTTTTATTTCACCTAATCCCAGTTATGTCCCAAAGATCCTTTTTTTTTTTTTTTTTTTTTAAGTCTGCCATATTAGGGACAAGGCATTTAAAATCAAGCATCTGAGAATGGGTGAGGGTAACAACCATGAAAAAGTAGTTGTGATACAGGGTAGAAACCAAATATCTGATTCCTGCAAGGTATGTGAACCACCTTTCTAGTGATATTTTAGTTTCCACCATAATCAATACATAGGTTGCAATAATAGAGTCTAGCCGGGTGCAGTAGCACATACATGTAATCCCAGAACTCAAGGAGGCAAAGGCAGAGGCAAGTGGAACTCTGTGAATTCTAGGCAAGCCTGGTCTACAAAGTGAGTTCAGGAAAACCAGTGTAGAGAAGCCATCTCAGAAAAACAAAAACAAAAAAAAAAAAAGAAAAAGAAAATGAACAAAAGACTCTAATAAGCAATGGCAATGAAGTTCAGTAGCTTAAAAGGAAATATATTTAAATTAATAAAATTCGATGAGTTATGTGTTGGTGTAAAATAGCAGTAGTCAATAAAGATTCAAGTTGGAAGACATCATTCATTCATTAAAAGAAAGCCAATACCATTGGAGAATTAGAAATAAAAACCAAGGACTGAAATGTATATGTATTAGAGTTTAGAAGAGAGAATGTTCTGAGGATACTCCACATTCTTTTCTTTTTCCCAGCTGTAACCCCTTCTGTCATCCCCTTCCAATCCCACCCTCCCTCCCTCAATTATTTCCATGCCTCCCCCAACTCCCCAAGTCCACTGATAACGGTGGACCTCCTTTCCTTCCCTCTGACCCTAGTCTATCAGGTCTCATCAGGAATGGCTACATTGTCTTCCTCTGTGGCCTGGTAAAGCTGCTCCCCATCAGGAGGAGGTGATCAAAGAACCAACCACTGAGTTCATGTCAGAGACAGCCTCTGTGCCCATTACCAGGGAACCCACTTGGATACCGAACTGCCATGGGTTACATCTGTGTAGGGGTTCTAGGTTATATCCATGAATGGTCCCTGGTTGGATAATCAGTCTCAGAAAAGACCCTTGTGCCCAGATTTTTTGGTTCTGTTGATCTCCTTTGTAACTCCTGTCTCCTCTAAGACTTTCTATCTCCCCCCTTTTTTTATAAGATTCCCTGCACTCTGCCCAAAGTTTGGCTCTGCGTCTCACCATCTTCTTTACTACCCTGTTGGGTAGAATCTTTCAGAGGCCCTCTGTGGTAGGCTCCTGTCTGGTTGGTTTCCCGTTTTCTCCCTCTTCTGATGTCCTTCCTGTTTGCCTTTCTGAGTGAGGATTGATCATCTTACCTAGGGTCCTTCTTCTTGCCACATTCTTATATATATATATATACATATATGAGGAAAAATATGTATCTTTGGACTTGAACATACTTAATTCTGTGTGTGTGTGTGTGTGTGTGTGTGTGTGTGTGTGTTTCTTTGGGTTTAATAGAGCAAAGCTCTGTCTTTTTTTAAACTTCATTTTATTTACCTTACATCCCAAGGCTGCCCTCCTCTCTTCCTAGTTACCCCTCCTCTCCTTCCCCCTTTAGCTCTCCCTTCCCCCCTAGAAAAGGGAAGCCCCCTTCTCCTGTATCAACCCTCTCCAGCAAATAAAGTCACATCAGGACTGAGCATATCTTCATTCCCTGAGGCCAAGAACACTTAATTCTTTTAGAAAGATACCACTTGTAGAGCCTCATCATTGTTGTGGCTCATAGGCATTATACCTGGCTAGGTCTGCTGGTTGCTTCCCTCCTTAGGAAGCTTGCATGGTGTAAATCTAGCTTTATTTTTTTTGAGACAGGATTTCTCTGTGTAGTCTTTCCTGTCCTGGAACTCACTTTGTAGACCAGTAGACCATGCTGGACTTGAACTCAGAGATCTGACTGCCTCTTCCTCTAGAGCTCTAAGACTAAAAGGTAGCACATTTTTAATGTAGATACAAATATTCTGATTCAGTAGGTCATTTCACTCGTGCTCTACATTGTTGTAGGCAACAAGTCCAAAGGTAATTGAATGTGTTAAAAAAAAAAAAAGACTTTTCTAGATGTTAACTTTGAAGTTTGTTACTTGGCATTTATTAGTTTTAGCTATATCAGTCTTTTTCTATAGGTACAGTCTTTCTTTGTAGGCACATATGGTGTTTGAGCTAAATACGTTATGCCTTCTTAAATTATAATTTTCAGAACATAGAAACTGTCGTTTTATAGAAAAACAGTTTGAAGTTGTAATCTTTTTACACTGGTCCTGGGGGAGTGATACATTAATAAACAAATGCTGAAAGCAAAAAAAAAAAAAAAAAAAAGAAAGATACCACTTGTTACTTTTGAAGAAATCGTCTCTGTGTTTGATATGTCAGTGTCACCTCTTTCAATTTATCATAGTACTTCTCTCTGTGAATTATAGACTATCTTATCACATAGGCTGAGAGTGATGGAACATGGCAGACCTCACTAAACTTTGTCCTGTAGAGAGATGATTGCTAAGTTTATAATTGCATTTGTTTGTCTGGAGACACATGATTTGATTCTCTTCACAGGCCTTTGGAAAAACAAATTTTGTAACCTATAAGTAAATTATTGTAAATTGGAAGGACTAAACTTTTTTCTTACCTTTAAACAATTATTACTTATACACTTATTTTATCTATTACATGTATGTTGTATACATTTACTAATATGTTGAAATGAAATGCATTTTAGAAAACCTTATTTTATGATGTATATATAAGGATTATTTAGATGGACACACTGATAGTCTGCTGATGAATAAAAGGAGTTACTAGACTGACTCTCACAGTACTGGTCGAGTAATACAAAAATGTCTGTCTGTACAGTAGATGATATTGGAACCTAGAAGCCTCTTAGTCTATGAGGTTGAATGCCTTCACTGGAAGGCCTGGAAGGCCCAGTCTGTTGTGGAAAGCCCCTGGTCTTCAGTCTATGTTGTCAAACCATAAAATCTGATTAGAGAATGGTGTGATCAGAGAATGGTGACAGCAGCACAGAAGCTCCTAAGGAAGTGTACTTAATAGCAGGAAGTGGAGATAGGTATGCAAATGTCCCACTGCTTTTTTCTTTGACATCTTTGTATATGGACTTTCCAAAGAAAATGTTTTCCACTCTGGGGAATAGTCCTCTCTCTTGCTAATCCTTTCTAGCAGTGCCCTCCCAGGTATGGCTAGAGGCCTGTCTTAATTGATCCCAGATCAAAATAAGTTGAAAACATGATTAATCATCATATAGGTTTAATACAAATGATAGTAGACAACTTTATAGGAGACTATTCCATGAGAGCATGAATAAATACTGACTATGAGCATACCTTAGCACTATATACTTTGTCTAGTGTGTTTATGTGTACATCTGCTCACCAAAATGCTCCAGTGTCAGAAAATAACAACACTGAAAACAAGTCTTTATCCAGTAAGGAATCCCAGGAATCATATGTGGCATAAAATTAGCCAAAATTAAAATATTTTATTTAATGTACTCAATAATGTTTAAATAATTTTATACATACCTTTTTGGTACAATGAAATTATAATGAAAATCTATTATATCATTCATTGCAACTCAATACACAGTGCGAAATCTAAGATTTTGGCCCTTTACAATTTAAGATTTAATTGGTAATGAAGTTACAAAAGCAGTACTTGGCTCATTCATGCTTTTGTTACTCCCATAATGTGAAGATACAGATTCATCATTTTCAAATGCTCATCCAAAGCTGCATTGAGGAAACTGATAAAATCATGCTCCTGAACCTTAGACACTCCTGCTTTTAAGACAATGAGAAATAGAATCATGTACTTCAAGTTACCCAAGTTTTATATGTGAATTACAACAAAAAATGGAATAAGCAGTTGGCATTTGTTGTGGAAAAAAAAGGCTGAGATATTATTCTGTTGTCTTATGGGAGACAAAAGGGTCCTTCTGATGTGATGGAAGACAGAAGAGGTAATAGTAAAGAGTCTAAGATCTTCTGTTGTGCCTGAGCATTTATAGGGGGTAATTTCTGTTAACTTCTAATGTCTATTGTTCAATCATAGTGTTGTTAAATAAGGTATATTACACTTTCTGATGCAAATTCCCATTTTAATTTTCTCTGTAGTAATCAGATTCTGTCATTTTTGCTACTTACACATCTGACCAATCTCTAGGTTTGATGCTTTTGCTAATTCTGCTTTTTGTCACATTTCTTTCTTTCATCTCCTGTATTACTTTGCTAGGCCGTTAAAAATATATAAAAAAAGAACTTAGAAATAAGTTATACCTATATTGAGAAGGTTCATCCTTCAGTCAGTCTTCCACTGCTGTGTGTGAGTAGTGAGGGGGCAATGGATGGGGCTCAGAGTCTTAATAAGTAACCAAAGAGGGGTTGTTTTTGCTGAATTTTCTCTGGTTTCTAGCCTACATCACGATGTTAGCACTTGGTCAGAACTTCAGATTTGAGCCTGAGAAGTCTTTCGAACACATTCTAGGGTGGGATGGGAGCTTTCTGAGCTGTGGGAAGCCTCGCTCTGCCTTACAGTGAATCGCAGGGTCAAGGTCTCCTTAGGTGTTTCATCTAAAGTGTAGACCTTTCCTCCTAAAGTCAGGAGGGCGTCATAGGAATACCTCTCCGAGCTGTCTTCTTTCTCTTAAATCCTTCCTCTGCCCTCAAGTTCTTCTCACGTTTTCCTCAAGTAAATCTTACTCAGCAGTGCTTCCCGTAGCTTGGAAACTTGGATGAAAGCTCAGAAACATTCTAGGAGTTGAATTCTGCCCCAGACTCTTAGTCCTTAGCAGTACAGAAAATCTAAGGTAGCATATGCCTCATCCCTCAGCTCTCTTGGCCTTCCCCAACTCTAAGGTATGAAGAAAGATACTGAGCGTAGGAGGCAAGATGGAAATTGGATGTGAAGGCTTATGTAGGGGTTCTCACCAGCTGAGGATGTTTTCCTGGTACTTATCCTGAGAGCTACTTTTGCTCCACCCGCTGTGCCAAGGTGAGTGCCTTAGGGTTGTTTATTTCCTCATCACAACATGTTTTAACCCTTGGTGTTTTAGTTCATTGTGCCTTATTTTCTTCAGTATCATCATCGAAATTTCTTTTATTTGACTTGTTTTCATTATTAGATTAAAAGTAACATCTTATCAACTTTTATACCTAAAATTAAGGTGAAGCCTAACATTATATTCAAAAAGTACATCAACCTCATCTTCATTTTCTTTGTCTCTTTGTATTAGATTACATTTTTAGGTTAGGCTCATTAGCAGGTTTATGCATTTGTGTTGTTCCATTGTTTGATTTTGATTCGCAAACACTTGAAGTATTACTTAACCATATATCCCTTCAATTGGATATGCTACTGCACTAACTTCTCTGACCAGAAAGGAATGAAAATCTCTCAGATACAGTTAGTGGTAACACTGATTGGAAACAAAGTAAACGCACACATTAAATGCTTCAAGTTAGAAAATGATTTGATGATATTATTTTGACTTATGAATATTAACGGGGTGTATGTGATGTTTACACCTACGGTGCACTGGCCATGCACATCCTTTCTATCTGGGCTCCTAATTAGCTCTCTTTTTAAAATATAATTTTATTAAAATTTACTCATTTTGTAGCCCAGCTGCAGCCCTACTCAGGTTCCCTCCCAATGCCACCCTCTCTCCCTTCCTCATCTCTTCCCATGCCCCTTCTCCAGTCCACTGATAGAGAAGGTCCTCCTTCGCCCACCCCAGCCTGACCCCAGCCTATCAGGTCTCATCAGGACTGTCTTTCATAGCCTTTCTCTTTTTCTCTTTTTTTTTTCTGCTCTTTGTCAATGTTTTATTTCAACAACTTACAGCAAACCAGAGCATAACTGAAGTCCTTGCCAGTGTTTGTTTCAACGTGACTATATGGAGGGAGCCCAGTCTCTAACAGAGATTTGGAAATACAGGAAATGAGAAATAAATTGTTGCTGCCTTGCTACAAGTTATGGAGTAATGGAGTTTTTTTTTTTTTTAAACTTTATTCACTTTGTATCCCCCCATAATCCCCTCCCTCCTCCCCCCACGATCCTACCCTCCCTCCCCCTTCTTCATGCATGCCCCTCCCCAAGTCCACTGATAGGGGAGGTCGTCCTCTCCTTCCATCTATACAACCACTCTAGAAGTCAATCTGGCGCTTTCTCAGACAACTAGGAATAGCACTTCCTCAAGATCCAGCCATACAACTCCCTGGCATATATCCAAAAAAGGCTCAAGTACACAATAAGGACATTTGCTCAACCATGTTTGTATCAGCCTTGTTTGTAATAGCCAGAAGCTGGAAACAGCCCAGATGCCCCTCAACTGAAGAGTGGATGCAGAAATTGTGGTACATCTACACAATGGAGTCATTCTCTTAATGTCCTTCAATCACACCTTAGAAGAGTCTTCAAGAGTTCTTTTACACTGGGTACTTATCAAAATTGTCCTTGTTCGGCTAGACGGTCAACTAACACTGACCTTATTTAATTTTTGATTTATGGTTTCTCACTCTGTCTTTCTACATCCATTACTACAGTGTAATTGTCAGTTGGATAACCACATTTTTTTTTCTCCTCAAGACTTCTTATTCTTTTATTCAGTGTCAACATTCCTTGGCACTGATCAGCCTTTATTCCCTGTCATCTCTCACTTAGTGCTCTCTAACACAAAGCATAATGTCTGCATTACTCAACTGAATTTTCTTCTGTCTGAAAAAGCACCTAGATAATTGCTTTAGTATTTTTCAATTTTTTTTGTGATGATTTACCTTTTTGTTAGTGTTTCCTCATGTTTTCTCAAAGCATTGGCTGACAATTTCTCAAGAACAGCTCTTTCTAGCCCTTTCTTTAAAAAGACAGCCCCCAGAAAAAGAAAAATAATATTTTCATGGTAATACAAGAGAAAAATAAATGATTTCTTCACGTTGAGTGCCTTATAAACTATTCAGTTGTTGAATTAGTAATACACAACTTTTAGCATTAAGTCATATATCATAAAGTATAAATTGTAACTTCAAAGCTGGTTATGTTTATTTCAGCATATGTAAAATTTTACATGAAAATAATCCACTGAAGATATATCTGTGCCTAAAAATACTTGTACTTAGCATATGAAGAAAATAATAGGAGAGTATAAATTATCTCTTTCTCTCTTCTCACTTTTCTCTCTGTCTCTGTCTCTCTTTGTCTCTTTTGTTCTCTCTGTCTCTGTCTCTCTCAATGTGTGTGTTTCCTGGCTACAGTCTATCAAATCTAATATAATAATAAATACTCTTATTCCACAAGTCATGAATCTCAAACTTCATAAGTTTAAAATCAAAGTATGTAGTAATAGTGATTTCATTGCACCCAACTTCCTTTCCGGAACTGTGGGAGCCATGCCTTCTTAAGAAGGCAAACTTCAAGATTTTCAAGGTCTGACCCTATGCATCATAAGTTAATGTATTATGCACAGAATGAGTAGAAATGGGCTATTTTATTGAACAAACGGCCCTGAAAGCCTTACAAATAAAAACAATGGTATTTTCATTCTTTATATTCAAACTCAAACATTTCAGATATCGAAGCCTGTAAAACTGGAGATTTTTGTTCTGAAGGGAACATAAAGTTGCTTATTATAAAGGGAGAGAAAGTCCTAGGCAGTTTTTCTTTGTTTGTTTGTTTTTTGCAGATATGTAGTGGATTTCATCCTTTCATGACAATAAAAGAGAAGAGTTTCCTGCTGAATATCAGGTGATATAAAATACAGAAATAAAGAGAAGCAAGCAAAAGCTCTCCACACATTTGGAAGGTAGCCCTTACCAACAACACTTTACAATTTTTAATCTGACTTAGTTGTACCCTGGGGCAAAGATGGGTAATTAATGCTACTGTCTGAGTGTCCACAGGTACCTGCAAATGCAATAGGACTAGCAACAGTGACTACCCCTGCCTTTGAGTACATGCTTAGCTAATACGTTGCTGGTACTAACTGACTCTTTTCTTTTACCAAAGATTATTCCTCATACAATCTTGTATTTTGCAAAAGACTACACATGGGTGGTGGTGTTTGTTTAAAACTGGCATTTGTGTGTCAATATTTTAAGTTAGACATTCCATGCTTTTATCTTGATATGCTTTCATGATTTCCTTCTATGGGAAAGGTAAATAAATGACAGTGCTGTATTACAGTTTAGATAATAAATGTCCCTAAGAAGCTAGTCTAGCAGGTAAGGCAATATTGCATAGGTAGTAAAAATCATCCAAGCTGGAGTCACACATGTGAATGAAAAGGCAGTCACTGGGTAAAATGCCCTTTGAGGATATACTGAACTCCAGATTCATCCCTCTCTTTACTTACTTCTCAGTGTGTATGAGATGAACACTTTGCCTTGATGTTGCCTAAACAGAGGTACAAAGTGAAAGTCCTAAGTAGTGATGGTCTGAGACCTCTGAAAAATTGCTCAAAAAAAAAAAAAAAAAAGAAAAAGTTTGCTACTTCAAGCGAATTATTTTCAGATACAGCATCACAGTCTTGGGAAACCAACTGTCACATGGTTTCAAGGGAAATGAAAAGCAAAAACAAAAGTGATGGTTGAAAGCTTGGAATTCTTACTATTTCATCATTACTGTATACAACATAATACACACACCCCAAGTTAAGCACTGTGATTTTCCATATGTGATTGAAAAAGTAAACATGCAATGGAATACGAGGAGGATTCTTTTTTTTATAATTTGGCATGTCATTTTATTAAACACACTTTTAAAAGGTTGTGTATGTAATACCATAATTGTTACAAAAGACATATGCCCAGCCATCATGCTTGATGATAACAACAGCAGCAACAACACACACTACAGATCTATGTACAAGTACCTACTATGAGCTATGAATGTTTTAAACATTCCCCATTAGAACTTTGCTATGCCTAGTACTGTAGATGCTGAAATTGTTATGTAGAATCTTTTATTTAGAGATCTTCTGGACATAGGGCTGTAGTGGGTTAACACTTTCTTATTCAAGTGCTTTGAATTTAGTCTTTCTTGTTTGTTTGTTGAGATTATAATTTAATGACATTTCTCCCTTCCTTTTCATTCCTCTAAACCCACCTATACACTCTTCCATATTTTCCTTCAAATTCCCGGCCCCCTTTTTCACCAATTCTTATTTTATGCATATATGTATTTGTATATACATATAATTCATAAATATAACCTGTTGGGTCAATATAAGTAACTTATATGCATGTTTTCAGGACTGACCATTAGGCACTGGCCAGCCAATGGCTGTGCTCTCTTCTGTAAAAGACTCTATCTCCTGCTCCCAGCTTTACTCAGTTGTCTGTAGTTCTTTATGTAGGGTTGAGTTTTTGTGAGCTTTTTGTGGGCCAGTACTACTCAGCAATCAAAAAGGAGGAAATCATGAAATTTGCAGGCAAATGGTGGGATCTAGAAAAGATCATTCTGAGTGAAATATCCCAGAAGGAGAAAGACAAACATGGGATATACTCACTTATATAGACCTATAAGATATGATAAACATAATGAAATCTATACACCTAAAAAAGATAATCAATTGAGCGGACATGGGGTAAGATGATCAATCCTCGTTTAGAAAGACAGATGGGATGTGCATTGAACGTATGACAGGAGTCTACTGAGCACATCTGAAAGACTCTAACTAGCAGTGTTTGCAAAGCAAAGACTCATGACCAAACCTTTGGCAGAGTACAGGGAATCATAAGAAAGAAGGGGAGTTAGTCTGATGGGGAAAGGATAGGAGCTCCACAAGGACCAAATATATCTGGGCACAGGGTCTTTTCTGAGACAGACATTCAACCAAGGACCATGTATGGATATAACCTAGAACCTCCGCTCAGATGTAGCCTGTGGTAGCTCAGTAACCAATTGGTTTCCCAAAGTGAGGGGAACAAGGACTATTTCTAACAGGAACTCAATGACTGGCTCTTTGGTCTCCCCATCCCCGAAGGGAGGAGCAGTCCTGTTAGGCCACAGAGGAGGACTTTGCAGCCAGTCCTGAAGATACCTGATAAAACAGGATCAGATGAATGGGGAGGAGGTTCCCCCCTATCAGTGGACTTGGAAAGGGGCACGGTGGAGATGAGGGAGGAAGGGAGGGACTGGGAGGGAATGAGGGATCAGGACACGGCTGGGATACAGAGTTAATAAAATGTAACTGATAAAAAAAATTAAAAAATTAAATAAAAAAATAAAAAAGGGCTTCATGCTTGAAGGCAGCTACACATGGAATGTCATCTTTGCCTTCGTCCTTGATTTTTACTGGTACACATGTGTTTACATGTGCCGGTAGATGACATGTAAAGCTTTTATGAGGAGGATTCTATTGTAAATAAAAACACACAAGAAGAACAACCTCCTATTAGATAATAAAGACAATTGTGACCCTGCACAATACAGAATGGCTTGTAGTTCTTCATGCAAACTAAAGCATTCTTTTTCAGAGACACCCAGGGGGAAAAATGTGTTAATTGCATTAAGGAAGACAGACTACCGACTTGTTTGCATGCATGGTATAAAATCACTACATTTCTAACTACTGCCAATGAGAAGTCACTACATGTCTAGTTGGCGAGTGGCTCAACTGGGGCTTTCTTGTTAGAGCTTAGCAGGTTTGCTCTCTGATGCAGCTACGGGAGCTCTGAGGAAGAGCAAGTTTGCTTTCTTAATAGTTCGGGAGTTTATTGTGGTCCTCTCTCTAATCAGTGCTCTGAAACTGAAGTGCTTTGAAAAAAAAAAAAAAACAGAGAAGAATAAATTGGACTTTCTTTTCATGAACAATCTGTCACTTTTGATGTCAAATCTTTACTCTCTACACCTGGACATCCCACAATTAACTCATTATGCCTTATAGAATCACATTTCTTAAACACTAAGACAGCAGTGTGTCTACATTTATCAGTGTCCATGAAATTAAGATACACACCTGAGATTATTTTTTTATAAATAAACCACAATACCTTCATGTTTCATGGTGCTTAGACAACAGTTCCATATGTTAATAATGACTGAGCATTAAATAACTTAACTTAGATCGAAGTCTGAGATTGTGAATCTCAGAATACATCTCTACATGTAAAGTGAGTTAACATTGATTCAATATTTAGGACAGAGTGTGTTCATTTATTTTTAGTTTTGTTTTGTTAAACATTTAATGACTTGACTACATTTAACTTAATTACAAATCATAACAGTGTTTGTCTGTGTTGCCTATCTCAGTTACTGTTCTTATAGTCATACTGAATTGGATTCCCATCCCCCCAAAAAGCCCCTCCAAAAGTTTTTTTTTTTTTTCAATGCAGTTTATTCAGGAACCTTGAACAATCATCTGACCCTGGGGAAAGCCAGCCCACAGCTTAAATAGCCTGTGGGTAGCCAACCACAGCGTGCCATGTGGGCAATGCAGATAGGTCCACACACATGGAAGCAAGCCAGATCTTCGGCCTTAGCCAAATGTGGAATTGTTCCTGACAGAGAGCACTCACCATCGGGAAGGTGGAAGGCGGAAACCAGATCCATCTTTAAGGCACAGCATTCCGCAGCTCTCTGCAGTTCCCCCTTTTTGTTTTAGACGCATCAGGCAAGAGTAGGGGTCTGATCTCTGATATTAGAAATAAATTGGGACTTTGTACTGATGTTCATTTAGGTGTCATCCACCCAAAGAGCATCAGACCCGTCCAATACCTTTTTCTCAGAGGCGGGACCTGGGGCATCAACCCGCATGCAATCAGACATGCTCTTCTCTGGGTCCAAAGCAGCTGACCCTGAGTGCAGTGCTTAGCCTCGCATCCTGAGTGTAACATTTTAGCTTTTTATGGTAGCCAACCATGCTTGGGGAGACTGTCCTGCTTCAATGGCTGTAAGGCCTGAATGGTCATGGCTGCATTACTCTGTTGTGAGACTCTAATCTTGCATTTTTACCACAGGCAAACCAAGGAGACCAACACCAGAAGGCCTGCTAATGCTCCCATGCCCACCCATTCCTTCAGATGATTCATGGCTGCAGCAATCCATGGTGATAATCCTGTGGCTGGCTAGTCCTGCGTCCACTCTGGTAGAATTTACCGTGACAGTGGCCACTCACAGCTGCTCCATCGTAGTATCGAATTCTCCAGTCCAATTACCTAAAATATAGCTAGACAATTGTTTAGACAGATTTGCAGCAGGGGAAAAATTCTCATATTGTATGCTAGTGACACAAAGTCCAGCATACTTCCATTGACAGCCAAGTTGAGCAATTTGCCATAGGGTATCAATTTGCTCCTGCACGAGGTCAATCCTCTGATTGAACACCATCAAGCCTCCTTTTAGTTGAGCATTAATTCCTTTTTGTACATCTAAGGCATGAGCTACATTGGCTAAAAGATTATTCAGGGTCTGAGCAGTCTGCCCAGTATGACTCATGGCTAATGCCGGGGTGGTAGCTCCAACAGCCGCCAATGAGATGGCAGTAACAATGGTGGCTGTAGTTCCAAGATCCCTTTTCTGTCTGAAGAGAGTCATAACGTGAGGGGCATCAACGGCACAGGCACCCAGCGAGGCATGCGAGTAACCAGGGCATACCTAAATTCACTAGCATTCCAGCATTGGGCAAAAAAGCAAGTATCATTACCACAATTACTTGGTTCTATCTGGCTAATAATGAATAAAAATGGGGGATATAAACAAACAGGTGTGGGTTTATAGGAAATATTATGAGAAGCCTTAACCCCCTCGTTGGAACATCCTGCATCAGTTCTAGAACTAGCAGTGGTGGAGTCTGAGGTCTGAGTAGGTTCAGGAGACCATTGCCCCCAGGGGCGAGACATGCTCCATGTAAATTGACTAACTCCATGTTTTCCTCCACTTTTGAAAGTTATTTAGGGTTCTTAAATTATTTTTCCCTTTTTTTTCTAAAATTTTTCATCAATTACACTTTATTCATTCTGCATCCCCCCATAAGACCCTCCCTCCTTCCCTCCCAATCCCACCCTCCCTCCTCCCTCTGCTTGCATGCCACTCCCCAAGTCTACTGATAGGGGAGGTTCTCCTCTCCTTTCTGATCTTAGTCTATCAGTTCACATCAAAAGTGGCTGCATTGTCCTCTACTATGGCCTGGTAAGGCTGCTCCCCTCCAGGAGGAGGTGATCAAAGAGCAGTTCAGAGTCCAATTGGGTTACATAGTAATGTGAAGAGGGACTGCCTCTGACATAATCTGATTGGCCTGCTCTTTGATCACCTCCAAAAGTTTTAAAATAAAAATTATGTATTTTTTGTTTTGTATGCAGATTTTAAGTTTTAATTTAAATGTCTTAAACAATATGTTTTGATCATGTTTTCCCTTCCTATCAGATCTCTCCACTTTCCTAACCACTGAACTTTATGCAATTGATTTCTCTCTTTCTTTCTAAAGTACAAAAAAAGAAACAAAAAAATAGAAAAATCTCTCCTCAAAGTAAACAGAAAAATCATGCAAGCACCAAAAAACAAAACAAAACAAAACACACAAAGAAAAGCCAAAGCAAAGCAAAACAATAGACAAAGTCCACAAAAACACTACTGATTTCATTCTGCTTTGTCCATCTACACCTGGGAATGGGGTCTGCCCCGGTGTGTGATTGCATATCCACTGACATTCCTTTGAAAAGACATATGATTTTCCCTTTGTGGGTGGGTATTGGCTGCAGACAGCTTCTGGGTCAGGAGTGGGACACTGTTATTTAGGGTACTGGAATGCACTTTCATGCTAGCAGAGGAGAAAGGTTAATCATCAATATCACTTATTGCAAAGCCCATGACATACAATAGTGACCTTCTGCCAAGACATACTAGCACAATAGTGGCAAAACTCGTGTGGGAGAAACCAACCATAATTTTACTGGAATCATGGTCTACCCAATGAGATGGAACACATATGTGACACTGCTAAAGGACCAAATACCTAAGACTAATTCTGTAATGAGCACAGGGGATACAAAGTTATGACTTTGCTGAAGTGACAAAAATAATTAAATGAATCATAATGCCATACTGAAGTACACTTAAATTAGTGTCTCCCTCAACCACATCAGAGAAGCTTCTTCTTGCACTAGATGGGTATTAACAAAGATACCTACCACTGGATGATACATAGAGACTAAGAGACTTTGGAATGCTCAGTCCTAAATTGAGTATCTCATCAAAACTGTCCACTAACCAATCAAACAAACAAACAACTATCCTCTCACAGATCAGGGACCCATGAGGAGAAGGAGGCAGAAAGGTTTTAAGAGCCTTAGATAACGGATGACTGCAAGGGAAGTGTATCTTTCAGACACAACAGCACTGGTGCACATATGAACTCGTAGCAACTGTGGGAGCACACAGAGACAACACAGAATTGGTCCCAGCACTGAGACCAAAAAGAAAATGTTCAATACCCATCCTGAAAGGCAAAGAGGATGGACATCAGAAGAAGAAGAAAACAGGAAACAACCTAGGAACCTACTACAGAGGGCCTCTGAAAGCCAGAAGAAAACAGGAAACAATCTATGAACCTGCCACAGAGGGCCTTTGAAAGCCTCTGCCATGCAGACTGTGAAAGCAGATACTGAGCCTGATGGCCAATTGACAGGCAGAGTGAATGGAATTTTATGTAAGAAGTGGGAAATAGTAAGAGCTGGAGAGGACAGGAACTCCACAAGGAGAGCAACAGAACAAGAAAATTTGAACACAGGGAACTTCCCAGAGACTCATACTCCAACCAAGGACTATTCATGGAGACAACCTAGAACCCTGACAATGCAGCCACTTCTGATGAGAACTGATAGACTAAGATCAGAAAGTAGGAGAGGAGGACCTCTCCTATCAGTGGACTTGGGGAGGGGCATGCATGCAGAGAGAGGGAGGGAGGGTGGGACCGGGAGGGGAGGAGGGAGGGGCTTATGGGGGGATACAAAATGAATAAAGTGTAATTAATAAAAGTTAAAAAAAGAACCATGTATACTTAAATGCCTACTGCAATCATTTTTATTACACTTCAACCCTTTCATTTTAAATAAATTTAGGCCCAAAGGGTTAACAGTTTTCTGTACGTCTAATATTAACTTCTATAAGTAGAATATGATTATTAGAGCCAACAATTTCATATTCCTAACAAGTTAATTATACATGGTATTAAATCACAAGTATCCTCACAATGGAGAGAGATCACAGATGTTATAATTTTATAATTATCTGTTATCTACTGAATACACATGGTCCTCATTTTTATGTTATAAACTGGACTTTTCTTGCTTGTCATTATGAAGGAGAGAGAAGGGGAAGCCAGGATGAAGATAGATGAAGGCTACAGTAAAATAAAAGGAAAGGAGAAAAAAATGGCAGATAAAGGAGAATTAGAAAAACCTCAGCATTGTTTGTCTAATTTTGTTATTTCCTGTATCGTACTTTGGGACTATTTCAGGTAACTATGGATTGACTGTATGTCTGCACCTGTGCACTGAACAATTATCATAGGGTAACAAGTGACAAAACACACAGACAAGAACACACCATTTCTTTCTTTAGGATTTAACTGAGCAGATTGCTAGCTAAGTGAGTTGTAAATGTTGTATTCAGCCTTCTCTGAGCTTTTACATAAAGTCAAGGACAGGCTACAGTTCTCTGTCTTTTAACATAGATAACTACTACCTGAAAGAAAGGCAAATGTTTTCCTAATGTCACATATTAGATGTTAAATTTTCCTTCATCTTTTGAAAAAAAAAATGTGTATGTGTGTGGAAGGATAACTTCCCGGTTTAATTTTTTTTTTCCTTCCGCCAGTTAGGTCCATAGCACGGGTCTCAGGTCATCAGGCTTGCAGCATGTGCTCTTAACCACTGGGCCATCTTCCTGGCCTCTTTACAAATGACTTCATCTAGATACATTTTAATCTAGACTTCTGAAAAGACTGTGTTCTAAATTAATACACTAGCATTGTATTTTGTTTGTTTTTTAATTCTTTATTAATTACACTGTATTCACTTTGTATCCCCCCTGTGGTTCCCACCCTCCTCCTGTCCCAATCCCTCCCTGGGGAAGGGGCATGTATTTTGTTTTTTGAGACATTAGTGAGAACCATCAGGCAAAACTTGCTTTCTGTGGGTTATGAAAACATATCAGGATAATAGCAATTTGAATATTATACTGAAACTTATTAAAATGTTATTACTTACAAAGGTACAGTGGGAATTTCCTTAGAATTAACAATCAAGGCTTGTTGCAAAAGCTTAATGACTGTTGACTAATCAGGCTGAGAACAAAGGGTATTAGCATACATCTCAGTGGTAGAGGGCAGGGCTCTTGGTTTGTTTCCCCAGTGCCAATGCTGTTAAGGGAATAAATTAATAAATGTTATTATTCATAAGTTTAGAGGTATCATATCCAGTGTGTCTTGATTATTTTTCCTTTGTTGTAATAAAATATCTGACAAAAGCAATTATAGGAGAAAAGCTTTATTTTGCCTACAATTCCAGCATGCAGTCCATCATGAGAGGAAAATCATGGCAGTAGGAGCTTAAGGGTCCTGATTCTGTTGTGCCCAAGTCAGGAAATGGGTAACATTGAATGCCATGCTCCGTTTAGCTATCATTTTCCTTTTGATGTAGTTCAAGGCCCAAGCTTAGGGAGTAATTGCTCCTATGAAGGATCCTCCTAGCACAATTATTCTGAACAAGAAAATCATCTGCAGGCATGCCCAGAGGCACAGTTCCCATGTGACTCTAAATCTTATCAACTTGACAATGAATTTATATATCACAGAGTGAAACTTGAGTACATTTAACACATTTTTGCCATCTTTCATTGATGTATTTATTATCTTTATCTATCTATTGACCAATCGAACCTCCTACCTCACTATCAGCTATCTCTCTATGAGACATTTATCATCTAATCATGATGGCTGATGAGAATGGGAACCAAATAAGAGTAAAACTAATGTGTCACCTCTTTTATTCTCTTTTTCATAAATTAAACAATTTTGTTGATAGAATGGTTTTGATCTTGCACTATAAATTATAAAATTATAGGAATCAACAAGATATGAATTAAAGGAATTGTTTTGAAGATGCTGATGAGTATAATGTGTATAATGAGTAGAAAGATAATGTAATAAGTATAACTTAATTATTATTAATATAATGCCATGCTACTGAGAATATATTTGACTTATAAAAGGTATGCTTTTTCTAATTCACAGTCAAAATGGAAGAAAGGATGTCACAAGACTGAAGAAAGTCCTAGGTCTTTGGTACAACCAGTTCCTCACTATTTCAAAAGATTAAAGAATAAGAAAATATTTGTCTCATAGCTAATGCCAGATAAAGAGACAATGAAAAAATACGAGAATGTTAGAAATTTTGGACATATGACATTGATGGTACTAACATGTATACAGAAAAACATGCAGCTCACTGACATTCTGATTTCTGAAACTAGAAAAGGCTATGTTATTTCTGGAAGATAAGATTGATGCAAGAGGGCTTCTTGCAACTGAAATAGAACCTTCACACAAACAAGTGGAGTGATGTCACCAAAATCTGAAGATAATACAGTCTTTGTAGAGCTAGAGTCTAAATAAGTATAAACCCAATTAGTTATTTTCTTACACTATCTTAATATTTCTACCCTCATCTTATAGTCCTCGAACATTAGGATGGATTCACTGATAGGCTGAATAAAATGACTAACAGAACATTTAGCTGAGGAATAATTCTCCAGTGTGAAACAACTGTGGAAGCTTGTTATAACTAAGAGACTGAAAAAAAAAAAACAAAACAGCATTACAGAAATTTTAGTTATTTTAGTTGTCTTTCTCATTTCAATTAATTATCTACAAGTGCAATCAACTTAGCAGGCTTCCTTCAGAAACCTCTTCTTGAAGGTGCTGTGCCACAAAGCAGACAGTTTAACTGGATGGTTTTATTAGGAAGCAATTAACACTTGGATCCCAAAAAAGCATCCAACCCATCTTTTCATTTAGCACGAGGAAGGAGTGCAACATAAGACTTCCACAGCAATGCTCTGATTGAGGAGCTTTGGCAGGAGGTCTCCTTCAGTGGCAGGAAATCATACTGAAAAGAAATAATGAAAATCCTCATGCGTGCATAAAAGTAAGTTTGATAGTACAAAATCTATAACCTTTGCATTTCAAAGACAAAGCTCGGTATTTTACCCACAATTTTAGGAACCGCAGGAGAATCCTCTTTGTAAGTTCTAACTGACGTGTTTCTCCAAGTGGATTTATCAAACTATGAAACACATTGTAGGGCTAAATGACACCATAAACTCTGATAGCACTTGTAATTTTCTTTTGACTTAAGAGTTTGAGTTTACGGTTCTGAAGAATTTGTTAATTAACTAATTTATTTATAAATTGCAATTTATTCACTTTGTATTCCAGCTGTAGCCCCCTCCCAACTCTACCCTCCCTCCCTCACCTCCTCCCCAAGTCCATTGATAGGGGAGGTCCTCCTCCTCTTCCATCTGACCCTAGGCTATCAGGTCTCATACAGACTGGCTGTGCTGTCTTCCTCTGTGGTCTGGTATGGCTGCTCCCCGATCAGGAGGAGGGGATCAAAGAACTAGCCACTGAGTTCATGTCAAAGATAGTCCCTGTTCCCATTATTAAGGCACCCACTCAGAGACTGAGCTGTGATAGGCTGCATCTGTGCAGAGGTTCTATGTTATCTCTATGAATGGTTCTTGGTTGGAGTATCAGTCTCAGAAAAGACCACTATGCCCATATTTTTGGTTCTCTTGCTCTCCTTGTGGAGCTCCTGTCCACTCCAAGTCTTTGTATCTTCCACTTCTTTCATAAGATTCTCTGCACTCTGCTCAAAGTTTGGCTATGAGTCTCAGCCTCTGCTTTGATACCTTGCTGGGTAGAGTCTTTCAAAGGCCCTCTGTGCTAGGCTCCTGTCTTGTTCCCTGTTTTCTCCCTCTTCCAATGCCCATCCCATTCATTGGCTTTTCTGAGTGAAGATTGATCATCTTACCCAGGGTCTTCCTTCTTGCTTAGCTTCTTTGGGTGAACAGAATTTCAGAAAATTCTCAATAGAGGAATATCAAATGGCAGAAAAACACTTAAAGAAATGATCAATATTTTTAGTCATAAGGGAAATTCAAATCACAATGACCCTGAGATTTCACCTTACACCCATCAGAATGGCTAAGGTCAAAAATTCAAGCTCCCTTGTGGACTGGTTAACATCCTTAACAGAAACTTCAGGACATTGCATCTTTTCCATAAGAGGATACCACACCTATCCCTTCAAAGGAAAAGAAATGCAGTACTGTGGAAGCAGGGAACATATTCTGACCTATATATGATGTAATATATACCAGCAGATTTGGGGAAGATGACTGACAGAAGATACAGAGCAGTTCTGAAGTGATTACCAGAAAGACCCTCCATTTTTGTGAACAGACAAAGGATTAATAGGATGAAAAATAAAAAAAAAGAGAAAAAAGTCTCAGTATTAGAGATCTTTTGGCTTGTTTAAACAGGATGTATAGAGAAATATAGAGATTAAAAACACAGGAAGAGTCCTAGTGGCCTATGAGATCTTGTGGCTGGCTGCCTACGGCTATGAAATCTCTCTGATTCTTCTATTCCAATAAAAATTTCCTTTTCTGCCTCAGCTGTGTGAAAGAATTAACCATGTACAGCTGTTATGACAGTACCAGAAGGCTTGAGCAGCAAGCTTTCTCAGCATGCATGTGGTGTTGAGTCTTGGAGCTCTGGGTAAGGATTTCAAAGGATACCTCAGAGTGTTTTGAGGACTAGAGAGAATTTTACCATGGAAATGTGACCACAGTTGCCCCTTTCCAAGGCCCCTAGTCAAATTCCAGTGAAAGTCATAGGATTTGAGGGAACAAATAAAGATTGTTGTAAGTACATTGGTAAAGGGATTTATGGGTTCAGAACTTCCTCCAAAGAATTGAAAAAAAAAAAAAAAAAGCCCTGTTCATGTAAAACTTTCCTCTAAGAATTTCAGGTGCACCATTTTATCTTTTGTCAGATTTAGAAGGGCTGTACAAAACAAAACAATAGACGCATAGTTGCTTAAAACTTGGCAATCAAGTCCCCAAACTGAAGTATCTATAATTAGACAAAGCAAAGATTGTTCTTAAACTATTACACTCTCAATCATGATCTATGGGAACACCCCTGTAATCCAGGCATTAGAGAGATAGAGGCAGGAGGATCAAAAGTTCAGGGTTATTCTTAGTGAGTTTGAGGTCAGGTGGAGTTACTTGGCACCTTGCTACAAAATTTATAAACAAATCACAATAAAATAGAATAAGAAAATCATAAACCCAGGGATCTGGAAGCCACAAGTAATAGCATGAGAGTGAAGTATATGAATCTCAGGATTCTGTGGTAGAAGTATATGGTATGTGAGACTGAGAATACCCATTAAGTTAGTCTTTCACAAGCCTATGTAGAATTCTACATTCTACTCTGGCTGGTAGTCAAAGGAATTCTGGGAAAGCACTGGGCTAATGTCACTGACGCTTTCTTGGTGAATGTATTGATGGCAGATGTCCTTAGCAGAATGGTCTCTTTACACATTGCAAGAGTGCAAGAGAAATATTTTCTATTCTGGAAATAAAAGTAACTTTTGGCTGTAAAAATGGCTCAATCACATTCCTTTGAGGAAAGATAATAAATCTGTATGAATTTGTCCCTGAGGAAAAATTTTCATTTTCAGAGCTCTTTGCCATTTTTATAATGGGAGAAAAAGCAATAAAAATGCTTGTGGAAATACAGCAATTCGGAACTGTACTCTCTGACTTCTTTTGAACCAAAGTTGATGGTGTCACTAGAAATTGCTCTTCTCATTTGGACCTTACAGAATGCGTGGTATTTCCTTTTTTTTCTTCTATTAACTGGAATAATGATATTTCAGCTTTGAGAAAGAGAAATATATACAGTTGTAATATACCCTCACCTCAGGTTTCATTTTAATGACATAATGAAAAATATCACATATTTGCAAAGAAAATATGTTGCATATTTGATTAGTCCTTAGAATGATAAAGTACAAATCCTTCATTATGAGGAAACAATCTTAATAAACATCATTGTGAATTATACCTTCCACTTTCTTGTTAGATATGCTTGAATCTGTGAACAAATGATTTAAACATCAATCTAGCTTTCTTGTACGGATAAAAAGAGTTCATTATCCTATATCCATGTTATGGCATTGATCATAGTTTAGGTCAGAGTTCAGCAAGAGTGCAGACTTCTACTTGTAAGAACAGCTTTATTGAGATATGGTCAGGATCACTTATTTACATATTTGTTAAATGACTTTTTCATTCCAACATCAGCTACGTCATGAATGAGACTATGCATGCCACAAACTCAAAAATATTAACTATATAGTCCTTAGGAAAGTATGAGCACATTTGTCTCTACTGCTCCTAGCATTTTATCCCCAAAAAACACTTCTTTGCTCATCGTAAATGGTTTATTTGTATTTGGACAAAGGTGACTCTATAAACGGTGGTTAATTATCAAAGAGATTTCACTGTCTCTGTTCTTTCCCACATGTTGGTCTCACATTACAGTCCTTTCCTGGATCCCTGCTTGACAGAAATTGACACATGCATTCTTATATCCTCATGAACATGAAAGCGTCCTTGTAAGTATGTCTGTGTATAAACTTAATACAACCTCAGCCAGAGGCTTTCAATAGTAATGAGAAAGCAAACAAATGAATCATACTTCTGTCTTTTTCTCATTGTCTCATAAAACAAATGATCAGAAAGTTTACAGATTCTGGTTCTATTTCTAGAAGATTTTAGAATACACAACATAATTTTATTCAAGAATAGATTTTTTAACCTCAGAGAACAAAGGATATTTCTCTGGCTTCTTGCTGACCTACTTTGTATTCACTTAGAGGAAAACGAGGAGTTTTATTAATGAGTGAATTGAAAGTAATACAGGATTTCTCATTGAGTGTCATATTAAGTCTGTTGATGATAAGGAAATATGTAAATACTACAATTGAAATTCTGTCTCAAATCATAAGCAGTAAAAATGGTTATGGAACTTAAAAAAACACATATAGATGGCCTTTATGAGATAATTTGAAATATTTTGCCTTACAGTCAAGTAACATTCAGAATGCATAAAGATTATCAACATCAATGTTAACCAAATGATTTTCCCAGACCTTGAAGCAGATGCAGATGCGAATATATACCCTTATCATATGTGTTTATAAACCCTGTATAGAAATTTTGTTTGCAGCTGTGTTGAGTCAGTCTATGATGGAACACAATAATTGTATGACATATTACACAATCATTTTCAAGGTAGGCATTAAGACTCAAAGTTGTAATTACAGTACCCAGGAAGGAGAATTTGTAAGTTCAAGACATGCCTGCACTGCATAAGGTGTTATACAATTTGTACTAGGATATACACTGAGAATTAGTCTCAGAACCCCAGAACAATTTTTATAAATGCATATTTGTAACTTTAGATAGCAACATTCATGCATAAATATTTATTAGTGCTTTTTTTTCTATTATACCTATATGTCTTTGATTAAGGATTTGATTTTTTTATTCTTTTTTTAATTCTTTTTTTAATCTTTTTTTATTTTTATTAATTACAGTTTATTCACTTTGTATTCCGCCATAAGCCCCTCCCTCCTCCCCTGCCAGTCCCACCTTCCCTCCCCCTTCTTCACACATGCCCTCCCAAGTCCACTGATAGGGGAGGTCCTCCTCTCCTTCCTTCTGATCTTAGTCTATCAGATCCCATCAGGAATGGCTACATTGTCCCCTTCTGTGGTCTGGTAGGGCTGCTCTCCCCTCAGGGGGAGGTGATCAAAGAACAGGCCTATCAGATTATGTCAGAGGCAGTCCCTCTTCCCATTACTATGGAACACACTTGGATACTACGCTGTCATGGAATACATCTGTGCAGGGTTCTAGGTTATCTCCATGCATGTTCCTTGGTTGGAATATGAGTCCCTGGGGAGGCCCCTGTGTTCAAATTTTCTGGTTCTGTTTTTCTCCTTGTGGGATTCCTGTCCTCTCCAGATCTTACTTTTTCCCACTTCTTACATAAGATTCCATGCACTCTGCCCAACAGTTGGCCTTAAGTCTCAGTGTCTGCTTTGATAGTCTGTAGGGCAGAGCCATTCAGAGGCCCTTTGTGGCAGGTTCCGAGGTTGTTTCCTGTTTTCTTCTTCTTCTGACGTCTATCCTCTTCGCCTTTTGGGATGGAGATTGAGTGTTTTAGTCAGGGTCTGCTCTCTTGATTAGTTTCTTTAGATGTTCAGGGTTTTAGTAGGTTTATCCTATGTTATATGTCTATATGAGTGAGTATATACCATGTGTGTCTTTCTGCTTCTGGAACAACTCACTCAGGATGATCCTTTCCAAGTCCCACCATTTACCTGAAAATTTCATGATTTCCTTATTTTTCATTGCAGAGTAATACTCCATTGTGTAGATGTACCACAATTTCTGCATCCATTCTTCAGTTGAGGGGCATCTGGGCTGTTTCCAACTTCTGGCTATTACAAATAAAGCTGCTACAAACACGGTTGAGCAAATGTCTTTATTGTGTACTTGAGCCCCTTTTGGATATATGCCTAGGAGTGGTTTGGCCGGATCTTGAGGAAGTGCTATTACTAGCTGTGTGAGAAAGCTCCAGATTGATTTCCAGAGTGATTGTACAAGTTTACATTCCCACCAGCAGTGGAGGAGGGTTCTCCTTTCTCCACAACTTCTCCAGCATGTGTTGTCACTTGAAGTTTTCATCTTGGCCATTCTGATGGGTGTAAGGTGAAATCTCACAGGCCTTTTGATTTGCATTTCCCGAATGGCTAAAGACGTTGAGCATTTCTTTAAGTGTTTCTCTGCCATTCGATATTCCTCTACAGAGTGTTCTCTGTTTAGCTCTGTTCCCCATTTTTTAAGTGGATTACTTGGTTTGCTGCTTTTCAGCTTCTTTAGTTCTTTATATATACTGGATATTAGCCCTCTGTCAGATAAACGGTTGGTGAAGATTCTTTCCCAGTCTGTAGGCAGTTGTTTTGTTTTGATAATGGTGTCCTTTGCTTTACAGAAGTTTTCAGTTTCATGAGGTCCCATTTATTGATTGTTGCTCTTAGAGCCTGTGCTGTTGGTGTTCTGTTCAGGAAGTTGTCTTCTGTGCCAATGATTTCAAGGGTATTCCCCACTTTTTCTTCTAACCGATTTAGAGTGTCTGGTTTTATGTTGAGGTCTTTGATCCACTTGGACTTCAGCTTTCTGCATGGTAATAAGTATGGATCTATTTTCATTTTTCCAGTTAGACCAGCACCATTTGCTGAAGATGCTATCTTTTTTCCATTGTATGGTTTTGGCATCTTTGTCAAAGATCAGTTGTCTATAGATGTGTGGGTTTATTTCTGGGTCCTCTATTCGGTTCCATTGATCCACCAGTCTGTTTCTATGCCAGTACCATGCAGTTTTTATAACTGTTGCTCTATAGTACAGCTTAATATCAGGGATGGACATACCTCCAGAAGATCTTTTATTGTATAGAATTGTTTTAGCAATTCTGGGTTTCTTGTTATTCCATATGAAGTTGACAATTTTTCTTTCCAGGTCTGTAAAGAATTGTGTTGGTAATTTCATGGGAATTACATTGAATCTGTAGATTGCTTTTGGTAAGATGGCCATGAAGTCCTTGCTAGAACAATAAGACAGTTGAAGGAGATCAAGGGGATACAAATTGGAAAGGAAGAAATTAAATTATCACTATTTGCAGATGATATGATAGCATACCTGAGTGACCCCAAAAACTCTACCAGGGAACACCTACAGCTGATAAACACCTTCAGCAAAGTGTCCGGACACAAAATTAACTTCAAAAAATCAGTAGCCCTCCGGTATACAAAAGACAAAAGGGCTGAGAAAGAAATTAGGGAAACAACACCCTTCACAATAGCCACAAATGACATAAAGTACCTTGGAGTAACCCTAACCAAGGAAGTCAAAGACTTGTATGAAAAAAAATTATTCTTTATTAATTACATTTTATTCACTTTGTATCTCCCCTGTGGTTCCCTTCCTCCTCCTGTACCAATCCTGTCCACCCTCTGAATGCAAGCCACTCCCCAAGTCCACTGAGAGGGGAGGTCTTCTTTTCCTTTTTTTCTGATCCTAGTCAATTATATCTCATCAGGAGTGGCTGCATTGTCTTCTTCTGTGGTCTGGTAATGCTTCTTCCCCCTCAGGGTTAGTAATTAAAGAACAGGCCAATCAGTTCATGTCAGAAACAGTCCCTGTTCCTATTACAATGGAAGCCACTTGGATACTGAACTGCCATGGGCTACATCTGTGCAGGGGTCTTAGGTTATCTCCATGCATAGTCCTTGGTTGGAGTATCAGTCTCAGGAAAGACCCCTGTGCTCAGATTGCTTTTGGTTCTGTTGCTCTCCTTGTGGAGTTCCTGTCCTCTCCAGATCTTACTTTTTCCCACGTCTTTCCTAAGAGTCCCTGCACTCTGCCGAAAGGTTGTCCATAAGTCTGAGCATCTGCATTGATAGTCTGCAGGGCAGAAACTTTCAGAGGTCCTCTGTGTCAGGCTCCTGACTTGTTCCCTCTTTTCTCCTTCTTCTGATGTCCATCCTCTTTATCTTTCTGGATAGGAATTGAGCATTTTAGCAAGAGTCCTCCCTCTTGATTAGTTTCTTTAGGTGTACAGTATTTTAGTAGGTTTATCCTATACTATATTTCTATATGAGTGAGTATATACCATGTTCATCTTTCTGCTTCTGGAATAGCTCACTCAGGATGATCTTTTCCAGATTCCACCATTGGCCTGCAAATTTCATGATTTCCTTGTTTTTATTGCTGAATAATATGCAAATCAAATGACCCTAAGATTTCACCTTACACACATCAGAATGGTAAAAATAAAAAACTCAAGAGACAACACATGCTGGGGAGGTTGTGGGAAAAGGGGAACTCTCCTCCACTGCTGTAGGGAATGTAAACTTGTACAACCACTATGGAAAGCAATCTGGCTCTTCCTCAGACAACTAGGAATAGTGCTTCCTCAAGATCCAGCTATACCACTCCTTGGCATATACCCCAAAGTATGTCAAGTATACAATAAGGACATTTGCTCAGCCATGTTTGTAGCAGCCTTATTTGTAATAGCCAGAAGGTGGAAATAGCCCAGATGCACCTCAGTGGAGGAATGGATGCACAAATTGTGGTATATCTACACAAAGGATTTCATGCTTAAAGATGAAATATGCAGTTAATTGCAATAATCCATAAATATATGTATGTTCTTATTAAAATAAATGAACAGAGCAAAACATCTAAATAGGTAGTGAAAGAGTAAACACATTACCTTTCATGCAGTTATTCTTCTTATTGGGTCTTGTGGAAAAGTAACATAGCCATAAAAATGACTCCTAATGATATTCTGCTATATTCCCAGATCAGTGCCTTGCCCTTCTTTCATCAGAAAAGTATCATCCTGCAATATATGAGAACAAATACTGAGATCTACATTTGGACAACATGCAAGGAGTGAGGACACTTTTGCTAGCTCTGTCTTGAACAGGATATCTACATCAAATTCCTTCCCTCAGGGCTCCACAAATTCTAAAATGAGGAAGCAAAATGGTTGTGAAAGCCAGAAAAGATGGAGGTGAAAGAAAACCAGACACATTAAATCAGCTAGAAAAAAAAGTGGGGAATACCCTAGAACTCATTGGTACAGGAGAAAACTTCCTGAACAGAACACCAACAGCACAGGCTCTAAGAGCAACAATCAATGAATGGGACCTCATGAAATTGAAAAGCTTCTGTAAAGCAAAGGACACCATCATAAAAACAAAGCGACTGCCTACAGATTGGGAAAGAATCATCACCAACCCTTTATCTGACAAAGGACTCATATCCAGTGTATATAAAGAACTAAAGAAGCTGAAAAGCAGCAAACCAAGTAACCCACTTAAAAAATGGGGAACAGAGCTAAACAGAGAACACTCTGTAGAGGAATATCGAATGGCAGAGAAAGACTTAAAGAAATGCTCAACCTCATTAGCCATTAGAGAAATGCAAATCAAAACAACCCTGAGATTTCACCTTACACCCATCAGAATGGCCAAGATCGAAACCTGAAGTGACAACACATGCTGGAGAGGTTGTAGAGAAAGGGGAAACCTTCTCCACTGCTGGTGGGAATGTAAACTTGTACAACCACTCTGGAAATCAATCTGGAGCTTTCTCAGACAACTAGGAATAGCGCTTCCTCAAATCCAGCCATACCACTCCTAGGCATATACCCAAAAGAGGCTGAAGTACAGAAAAAGGACATTTGCTCAACCATGTTTGTAGCAGCTTTGTTTGTAATAGCCAGAAGCTGGACACAGCCCAGATACCCCTCAACTGAAGAATGATGCAGAAACTGTGATACATTTATACAATGGAGTATTACTCAGCAATGAAAAATAAGGAAATCATGAAATTTGCAGGTAAATGGTGAGACCTGGAAAGGATCATCCTGAGTGAGTTGTCCCAGAAGCAAAAAGACACACATGGTATATACTCACTCATATAAGCATACAACATAGAATAAACCCACTAAAATCTGTACATCTAAACAAACTAAGCAAAAGAGAGGACCCTAACTAAAATGTTCAATCCCCACCCTGAAAGGCAAAGAGGATGGACATCAGAAGAAAAAGAAAACAGGAAACAACCTAGGAACCTGCTACAGAGAGCCTCTGAAAGCCAGAAGAAGAAAACAGGAAACAACCTCGGAATGTGCCACAGAGGGCCTCTGAAAGCCTCTGCCCTGCAGACTATCAAAACAGATGCTGATCCTGATGGCCAACTGACAGGCTGCATGAATGGAATTTTATGTAAGAAGTGGGAAATAGTAAGATCTGGAGAGGACAGGAACTCCACAAGGAGAGCAACAGAACAAGAAAATTTGAACACAGGGAACTTCCCAGAGACTCATACTCCAACCAAGGACTATTCATGGAGACAACCTAGAACCCTGACAATGCAGCCACTTCTGATGAGAACTGATAGACTAAGATCAGAAAGAAGGTGCGGAGGACCTCCCCTATCAGTGGACTTGGGGAGGGGCATGCTTGCAGAAAGGGGGAGGGTGGGACCGGGAGGAGAGGAGGGAGGGGCTTATGGGGGGATACAAAATGAATTAAGTGTAATTACTAAAAGTTAAATAAAAAAATTAAAAAAATAAGAAAAACATTGGCTACTAAATAGCTGGAATGACACACATATGAGCTCAGAGAGATTGTGATAGCAATCTGGGTCTCCTCAAGATGAGTTCCCTGCACTGAGGGAAGTGGACACAAGCCCCCATCCTTAAGCCAGAATCTGTCTTCAACTGATAAACACTCAAACATAAAAATGTGTTCACTGCAAGGAATGTCACTGGAATGTCAATACATTCTTACAGGCAGGCCCCGTGCTAGAAGTAGAGGTCCAACACAAAATAAACCCAGTAGCATCTTTGTAAGTTCTTTGTCTCATAATGTTTTGTCATGGCACTTTTTAAAAATATGCCTTACAGGTCCTTTTCAAATATGTTATTGTTACTAGTTGTGTGTTTTTCTGTGATTACTTAGTATACAAATGAATGTGTCTGTGAGTCTATGTTTCTTACGCATTTTCTTTGGCTCTTTCTCTTTTGTTTGTTTTGTCATATTCCAGTTTGTTTTTATTTTGTCTAATTTTATAATTATTCTTCAGATTAACGTTTGCTTATTTTTTGGGGGAGGTGATACTGATTTATTTTTATTTTACTCAATTTTTTATTATTTTTTTCTTCACAAATTTTTCTTTATATATCTCCATTGAAACCCCCGCCCTGTTCCTCTCATCCCCTTCCATTAGTCCACTGAAAGGGGGAGTTCTTCACAATTTCTGTCTGTCCATAGCTTGTTAAGTCTCATCAGGACTGCTTGGGTCCTCTTCTTCCGTGGCCTGGCATCATCAGGGACAAGTGATCAGAGAGCAGTCAACTGAGTTCATGCTAAACACTAGTTCTTTAAACCCAATACCACTTACCTTTAATGCTGTTAATATTTCTGAACTTTCAACCAGCAAGTTGTTTTCCTAAAATCCTGAAGACTGGCCTTCAGTGGCCAACTTTCCTATTACATTGCTAGTAATGAATAAATTTCTGGACATGGGGCATTTGTTCAGTGCTGAAACCAGGAAAACACTTGAGGTTAAAAACCAAAAACCAAAACAAACAAACAACAACAACAAATATATATATATATATATATATATGCCTCAAATATATACTTTTGTGTGGATATCCAAAGCCTGGGTATCAAAGAAAACCATTCTGTGTTTAGGGTCACTAAGGTTTGTGGAATATGGGCCCTGGAAGAGTCTTATGTCCCTCAGTGTCCTGGCTCACAGTTTCTGACTGATACCAGAATCTCCTGTAAGTATCTCAGCTTGAATAGCCTCAGTAAAGGTCAGAAGTCAGCAGGAGGCATTGCAGCAACTACAAAAGCTGTGCTTCTTGGCTTTGGTGTAGCTGTGTCCACTTGCAAGGATGTGACTATCAAACTCAGCTTTCAGAACATTTCTCACATTGCTAATCAATACCCTGTATGAGTCAAAATGGGTGTTTCTGAATGTGAATGTTTGCTAAAAATGAAACACAAAAAGTGTGATGATTCAAAGGAGTTGAAGAGAAGAAGCTGTAATCAGAATATATTGTATGAGTAAACATCTATTTCCAATAAATTAAAAAAAAACAGAAAAAAGACTAGGATTGTGGAATTAATAAGGTGTTAAAATGATGAAAATATAATATATACTCATGTTCAATAATTATGTACTCAAATTATTCATTTAAAAGAGAGTTACATGTACAGTAAAAAAATTAGCACTTCAAGAATCTATGTGAATATATGTAGAAAACATGTTCTTATTTTCTTATTTAAAAATCATCAAATGTTGTATTTCTGGAACTACTCACTAAAGAAAACCTGAATAAAACAAGTATTTATGAATAAAAAGAACAAGAAAAGTTAAAAAGCTCTTGTTTTCATTTGTGTTATCTGATACTAAATAAGCATCAGAAATTTAAATTACACTTGGAATTAAATAAGTCATAGGGCATAAAACAGTTAATATAATCTCAAATAATTTTCTTTGAAAAACAGTAAAAAAGAAATTTGAAGCCAGTATAATTAAAATACTAACATTGTGTGATTGATGGTTGTTGTTGCATTACACTATTTTCTTTACATTTTAAGTATGTCAAGGCAAGTTTAAATTTTTAAACTTTAATTGACTTTTTAAGAGACAAGTCTTATAAGTAAATTTATTGAATTTCTCCATTAATTGGGAGGTTGATATAGTCCTTCAAGAAAATGGAAAGTTTCCCCAGAGACCAAAATAAACTGTAGCACACAGGAATGCACCTTATCACTTAGGAAATGAAAGGGGCATGTCATTCTTGCCAAAAACTAGAACTGTGGTTCCAAGAAGTCTAAGAATTTGAGTGCCGAAACGTCCTCCACTAAAGGTCATTTGAAGAGAGACATTTCCAAGCTGTATGGTCCAAATATATTCTTTACCAACACAGTTATAAAATTATTTTATGTGGGAAATTATTTTTTAAGGACAAAAATATCTTCACCAAGAAGGCAAGTGTTAAATTTGGAACAATGAAACTAAGTGCATGAAAATCAATGTAACAAAGTCTCAAAATGTTTGCAGTCAGTGTATGCAGTTCTTTAAGTACAGGGGAAAAAATGTGAGTGACTACAAACACAGTGTTTCTCCTGTTTTCTATTTGCAGGGTGGTCAGGGCTCTATGATGAAAGCACCTTCACCAATGGAGGGCTCTACAGAGTAAGAGCACAGACAGCAGTTGTTACTTGTGCTGTTTCCTCTCTTCCCTTGTCCTGCTGATCCAGCAAGTCCCGTGTAGAAGCAGAAGCACTGTCTGGGATGTCACCTTCTAGTCATATTATTGCATTAGGAAAGGCCCCTTCATCTTGATTCTGCTCTCTGAAAGAGGTGATCACATTAAAATTGTCTCACCATTACAAGAAAACAGCATGCTGTTTTTAGGAAGAGAATAAAGCTGAACATATCTTTTATTGTGTTCAAATTCGGTATGCATAGGTGCACACAAGTATTCATGATAGAAAACTGGAATATAGTTAGTACATCTATATATAAAATTATACTTTGACCCTGAGATTTAACCATGGGTGTAATTACAGAATCTCTCCCTTTCTTGCAGCATAAAAGTTTTATTGATTGTTTGCAAATTTTACATCATGCATCTGGATCACACTTACCTCCAAGTTCTCCTAGGTCTTCCTTCCACCCTTGTCAGCCCTCCACCAAAATGAAGAAGGAGAAGGTGAAGGAAGAGAAGGTTAAATTTGTGATTTTGTGGGAGCAAGGTCAAATTCCCAGTGCCCCATCCTGTTACAGAAAACTGAGTTGTTCCCCATCTGCAACCCTGCCAGAAGTAATGAATTGTGGAGAGCTACAATTCAGCACCCTTATCACAATCGGGTGAGCTATTTCTGGGCAGGGGTCTAAGTCTTCTCCATGCATGGTCATTGGTTGATGAATCAGTCCCTGAAGGACCTTCCATGGGTCAGATATTTTAGCATTCTTCACAGTCCTTGTGGGGTTCCTGTCCCCTCTGAGTCCCTCTAAACTCCCCCTTTTCCATAAGACACCCTGGGCTCTGCCAAAAGTTTGGCCCTGAGTTTCAGTACCTGCTTCAATCCAGTGTTGGGTGGAGCTTTTCAGAAGAACCTCTATAGTAGACTCCCATCCTGTTTCCTCTCTTCCTCTGCTTCTGGTATTTATCCTGTTCAATCCATTCTGAATGAGATTTAAGCACCCTCCCTAGATCCTCCTTGTTTTTTAGCTTCTTTAAGTCTGTAGATTTTAATATGGTTATCCTATATTATATAGCTGACCTGTTCCCTCTTTTCTTCCACTTCTGATTCCCATTTGATTTGCACCTCTGAACGAGGATTAAGCATCTTTCCTAAGGTCCTCCATGTTGTTTAACTTCTCTAGGAATATAAATAAATCATAGTTTGTTTATCCTATATTATATGGCTATTATCCACCGATAAGTGAATATGTACCATATGTGAATTTCTGCTTTTTGGTTATCTCACTCAGGATGATCTTTTCTAGTTCTGCATCATTTCTCTGCAATTTTTATGATTTCCTTGTTTTGAATACCTGAATAGTATCCCATTGTGTAAATGTGTCACAATTCTGCATCCATTCACCCAGTGAGGGACATCTAGGTAGTTTCCAGATTCTGGCTATTACAAATAAACCTACTATGAACATAGCTGACCAAATGGCCTTGTTGAATGGTGGGGCATAATTTGGGTACATTCCTGGGAGATGTGTAGCTGGATTTTGAGGTAGCACTATACCCAATTTTCTAAGAAAATGTCAGATTGATTTCCAAAGTGATTGTATAAAGTTATATTTTCATGAGAAATGGAGGAGTGTTCCCTTTCCTCCACATCCTCTCCACCATGTGTTGTCACTTGAATTTTTTACCTTATCCATTCTGATGGGTGTAAGATAGAATCTAAGAGTCATTTTGATTTGCATTTCCCTGTTGACTAAGGATGTCTCTTTAAGTGCTTCTCTGCCATTTTATATTCCTCTGTTGAGAATTCTCTGTTTAGTTCTGTACCACATTTTAAATTGTATTATTTGGTTTGTTGGTGCCTAAATTCTTGAGTTCTTTATATATTCTAAATATTAGTCCTCTGTTGGATATAGGCTTGGTGAAGAACTTTTCCCATTCTTAAGGGTGTTGATTTGTTCTGTTGATAGCTTTACAGAAGTTTTTCAGTTTCATGAGGTCCTATTTATTGATTGTTGATCTAGAACCTGAGTTGTTGGTGTTCTGTTCAGGTAGTTGTCTCCTGTGCCAATGAGGTAAAGATACTTTTCCAAATTTTCTTCCAACAGATTTAGTGTCTGGTTTTATATTGAGGTCTTTGATCCATTTGGACTTTAATTCTGTGTAGGGTGATAGATATGAGTCTCTTTGCATTTTTCTACACAAGGACATCCAGTTGAGGAGCACCATTTGTTGAAGATGTTATGTTTTTTCTTTCCACTGTATGATTTTCGCATCTTTGTGAAAAATAAGGTATGTGTGGTATATGGGTTTATTTCTGGATATTTAATTTATTTCCATTGATCCACCAGTTTGATTCTCTGTCCATGCCATGCTGTTTTTATTACTGTTGTTCTATAGTTCAGCTTGAGAATAGGGATCGAGATACCTTTAGAAGATCTTTTATTGCAGAGGATTGTTTTAGCTATTGTTTTTTTTTGTTGTTTGTTTGTTTGTTTTTCTATATGAAGTTGAGAATTTTTCTTTCAAAGTCTGTAAAGAATTATTTTAGAATATTGATGTAGATTGCTTTTGGTAAGATGGCTATTTTTATTGTGTTTTTCCTTCTGAGCCATGAGCATGGAAGATTTTACCAGTTTTCCATCTTCTAATATCTTCTTCTATTTCTTTTTTCAAAGACTTGAAGGTTTTTTTGTTTTGTTTTGTTTTGTTTTGTTTTGATACAAGTCTTTCACTTGCTTGGTTAGAATTACACCAAGATACTTTATGGTTTTTTTGTTTGTTTGTTTGTTTGTTTGTTTGTTTGTTTTTTGGTGTGTGTGTGTGTGTGTGTGTCTATTGTGAAGGGTGCTGTTTCCCTTTAGTTCTTTCTCAAACTATTTGTCTTTTGTATACAAGAAGACTACTGATTGTTTGAGTTTATTTTGTATTCAACTACGTTATTGAAAGTATTTATCAGCTGTAGGAGTTCCCTAGAAGAAATTTTGGGAATGCTATCATATCATGTGCAAATAGTGATGCTTTGACTTCTTTCTTTCCTAACTGAATCACCTTCATCTCCTTTAATTTTCTTATTTTCTAGCAAGGACTTCAAATACTATGTTGAAGAGATACAGAGAGTGTGGGCAGCACTGCTTTGTCCCTGATTTCAGTGTAATTGACTCACAATCTGTTTAGTTTGATGTTGGCTATAGGCTTGCTAAATATTGCCTTGAATACGTTTAGATATATGCCTTGTATCCCTGTTCTCTCCAAGTTTTTAACATGAAGTGGTCTTGGATTTTATCAAATGCTTTTTCAGCATCGAAGGAGTTGATCATCTGGGTTTTCTTTCTTTTATTTTTTTCAGTTTGTTAATATGGTGGATTACATTGATGGATTTCCATATATTGAAGAACCCCTGCATACATGAGATGAAGCCTACTTGGTCGTAGATGATATCTTTGATGTGGTCTTGGATTTGTTTTGGAGGTATTTTCATAAGTATTTTTTCATTAATGTTCATAAGAGAAATTGTTCTGAAATTGTCTTTCTTTGTTGGGTCTTTTTCAGTTTAAGTATCAAGGTGACTGTGACTTCATAGAATGAGTTTGATAATGTTATTTCTGTTTTTATTTTGTAGAATAATTTGAAGGGTAATGGTATTTCCTCTTTTTTGATAGTTTGTTAGAATTCTGAATTCTGTGCTGACCATTTGCCTCTGGCCTTTTTTTTTTATTCAGCTTTGGTAAGTGGAATCAAGCAAGAAAATTGTCCATTCTGTTAGATTTTCAAATTTGTCACATATAGGCTTTTGAAGTAAGACCTAATGATTGTTTGGATTTCCTCACTGTCTATTATGTCCCTTTTTTCATGTCTGATTTTGTTGATTTGGATAGTGTCTCTCTGTCTTTTAGTTAGTTTTTCTAAGGGTTTGTCTATCTTGTTGATTTTTCTCAAAGAACCAGCTCTTGCTTTCATTGATTCTTTGAATTGTTTTATTTGTTTTTAATTTATTGATTGCAGCCCTGAGTTTGATTATTTCAAACCATCTACATCTCTTTGGTGTGTCTGCTTCTTTTTTTCCCTAGGGCTTTTAGGTGAGCCATTAAGTTGCTTGAATGAAATGTTTCGAATTTCTTCTTGAAGGCACTTAGAGCTATGAACTTTCCTCTTAACACTGTTTTCATTGTGTCCCATAAATTTTGATATGTTGTGCCTTCATTTTCACTTAATTCTCGGAAACCTTTAATTTCTTTCTTTATTTTTTCCCTGACCCAGCTATCACTGAGTAGAGAGTTATTCAGTTTCTATGCATGTGTAGGCGTTTTGCTATTTCTGTTGTTAGTGAGGCCCAGCTTCATTCCATGGTGGTCAGAGAAGCTACATGAGATTATTTCAATCATGTATCTGTTGAGGCTTGCTTTGTGACTAACTATATGGTCTATTTTGGAGAAGGTTCTGTAAGGTGCTAAGAAGAAGGCACATTCTTTTGTGTTTGGCTGAAAAGTTCTTTACTTGTCCATTTGATTCAGGAAATTTGTTGGTGTCATTGTTTCTGTTTAGTTTCTGTTTTGTTAACCTGTCCTTTGATGAGAGTTGGGTGTTGAAGTCTCCCACTCTTAATGTGTGGGGATCTATGTGTGGTTTAAACTTTATTAATGCTTCTTTTACAAATGTGTTTGCACTTATATTTGTGGCATACATATTTAAAACTGTAATGTCTTCTTGGTGGAATTTACCTTTGATGAGTATGAAGTGACCTTCTTCATCACTTTTGATTATATTTTGGTTAAAAGTCTATTTTATTAGATATTTGAATTGCTGCTACTGCTTGCTTTTTGGGTCCTTTGCTTTGGAAAACTGTCTTCCAGACCTTTACTCTCAGGTAATGTCTTCATTTGTGACTTAGTTGTATTTCTTGTATGCAGGTAGAATGTTGGGGCCTGTTTACACATCCATTCTTTTAGTCTATTTATTGGAGAGTTGAGTCCATTGAAGTTGAGAGAGATTAATGACCAGTGACAGATCCTTTTATTTTGATGTTAGTTGTAGTAGTGTATTTGTGTGTACAGCAAAACTTTGATGTTTTGCTGTAGTGACATTATTTTCTGTGTTTTCTTGGGTGTTGTTAGCTTTCTTGGGTTGTATTTTTCCTTCTAGTATCTGCATTTGTGTGTGGTTACTGTTTGAATTTGTTTTTGTAGCTGAATATCTTTTTTTCTCCATCTATGATGATTAAGAGTATAGTAGTCTGGACTGACATCTGTGTCCTCTTAGGGTCTGCATATTTGTCTAGGCTCTTCTGGCTTTCAGAGCCTCTGCCGAGAAGTCAGGTGTGATTCTTATGTGTTTTCCTTTTTCTCTTGTAGCTTTTAGTAATTTTTCTCTGTTCTGTATATTTAGTGTTTTGATTATTATGTGGTAGGAGGTTTTTCTTTTCTGTTCTAATCTATTAGGTATTCTGTAGGGTTCTTGTATGTTTGTAGTCCTTTCCTTTAAATTAGAGAAATTTTATTCTATAGTATTGTTGAAAATATTTTCAGGGCTTTGGAAATGGCAATCTTGTTTTTCCCCTATTCCTATTGTTCTTAGGCTTTGTCTTTTTATGTTGTTTTTGATTTCTTGGATAGTTTGTTTCAGGAATTTTTTTAGATTTAATATTTTCTTTGAGAGATACATCGATTTCTTTCATTGTATCTTCAACACCTGAGATTGTTTCTTCCATGTCTTTTAATCTGTTGGAGATGCTTACTTCTGTACATCCTGTACTGTTCCCAAAGTTCTCCCTCTCCAGGATTTCATCAGTTTGTGTTTTCTTTAATGTTTCCATTTCCATCTTCAGATCTTGAACTATTTCATTGATGTCCTTTGCGTGTTTGTTTGTATTTTCCTTCAGTTCCTTCACCTGTTTGTTTAAACTTTCCTCTATTTCTTTCAGTGATTTAAATATCTCACCTCAAAAGGCCACAAACTGTTTGCTTGCATCTTCTTTTATTTCTTTACAATGGCCACAATCTGTTTGACTGTATATTTCTGTATTTCTTTTCATACTTTATTCATTTCTTACATTATTATCTTCATAAGCATAGATTTAAGGTCATTTTCTTATCTTTCACTTGTGTTAGTGTATCCAGAAGTGTTTGCCCATATCTAAGCAGGTTCTGGAGATACCATACTTCTTTGGCTTTTGTTGATTGTGTTTTTATGCTGGCCTTTACCCTTCCTACTATCTCAGGCATTGGCTGTCAGTTTCTGGTACCTTCTGGAGTCCTGCGGTTGGTCTAGGAAATCCCCTTGGCAGGAAGATGGAATCACCTCAGCTAGTGTTTCTCAGGGAATTTTGGCAGCTCTCCTCAGGTATAGGATTCTGTGGGCTAACCAGTCCTTGGAAGTACAGGGGCTCTCATCTCACCAGGGGAAGTCCCAGAGACAGCAGCCTTGCCACTGGCTTTCTTGATCTAAATTTAATGAGCTTCAGCTGCTCAAACAGTGTGTTTGCTGCATGCAGCCCTCTTGAAAAACCAGGGAGCCCAGAAGTTTGGTTGGTCTCACTATGGAGATGTGTTGACCTTTGGAGGGGCATCTGGGATTCCCTGCGTCCGTAAGTCTGAGATTGAAGCTCTCTTCCCTATACCTAAAAAGTAATCAGTGGCTTGTGAGCACAGTACACTGGTGTCTAGAGTCCCCAAGTCTCTGGGAACCCAGGAACTTTTCTAAGTATTAGCTGAGTGCTCTGAGTTTGGACCTGATGATTCCTTCACCTTCACTGTGGGGTCTCCCCATGACTGGGAAACGCAGTCTGTGGTCTTTTGGGGCCCACAGTTCAGTCTGGGACAATGAGTGTAGCAGTAAGCAAACACTGGCAATGGAAGTTTTCCGGGGGCTAGCTAGGTGCCTTGAGGTCTGATCAAGGTATCCCATACCATAGGGTTTTCTCTCACCTGGGGATCACAATTGCTGGTGTTTTGGGGGCACACAGTTTAGTCTGTTGATCTCTGTGACATCACTGCTGTCCTGCTGATCAGACACAGTGTGCTATTGGCGCGGCCATCTTGAATCCTTCCCATTTAATGGCTTTCAATCGCTGCTTCATTAAGAGATCTCTGTGAGGCTACTGATTAAAATAAAAGATTATATATATGTTTGGTTTGTTACACAAATGATCATTTTTTAAGAAATAAGTTATTAGATAATAATTATTTAATAAATAATAAAGAGAAACATTCTCATTCACTGTTACTTTCTAGTAATTAAATTTGTTCTTTAATATTTTATGTATGCAAAATGCATTCTAACTATTATTGATCCCCTTCCCGCTAAAAAATCCCTAGCCCACATTCATGTCTTTTTTTTTTTCTGATCTGTGATTAGTTTTTGTTTGTTTGTTTTGTTTGAGACAAGGGTTCTCTGTGTATTTCTGGCTGCCCTGGAACTCACTCTGTAGATCAGGCTGGTTTTGAAATCACAGCGCCATCTGCCTCTGCCTCCCAAGTACTGGTATTAAAGGGATGTGCTACCGCTGCTTGGTAATGACCCACTGAGTTTAATGAAACAACTTGTGTGACAGGGATTTGCAGCTATTCACTAGATCTGGAGACAAATAAGTTCTACTTCTTCAGTATCTATTATTATTTGTACAGCATCAGAAAATAGCTATAGAATGCAGAAATTTTAACACTGATATTTTATAAGGATATCAATTAATACTATTTTCTCAACCCTTATTAAATTATTACCTATCAATAAATATATTTATTTATCTTAGTTGATCTTTAACTTGCTGAATTTTTTTGATGTTTAAAATAATAGCTTCCTGACATTTTCAGAGTTTTATAAAAGCAGACACTTGACAGGAGGATATTTCTGAAACAAGAAATGGTAAGAGTGTAAGCTTTTCTTGTGTCTTTTCTTCAAAATGTTCTGATATTCTATTCTGCATTGTTATTTTCCTTTATCAAAGCCAAAAGAAAATGATCAAAGGAACTTTTACTTAAACTATAGATGGAGCCATGCCTTTCCCATCGAAGTGAGTGCCCAGGACATCAGTGTTCTCTTCCATATCGTGCTCTATGAACTAAGCTATCAAATATGACTGATGTTAAATCCAAAAGGCCAACATCATCACTAATTAAAAAGTACACACCCTAGGCTCTTGGAAATAAAACAAACACTGTAGGAGATTGGCTCAGGGAGTCTCAGCCAATATTTATGAATTCTGTATTCTCTGAAACTAAAACAAGTAAGAAAAAAACATTAAACCCATAGAAATAAATCAGCCAAAACACAAATTCCTCTTTTACTCACATAGGAAAAGAAGTCTTATAAAAAGTTGAACAATCAGAGAATACAAATTTAGATCAGTCAGTGCTGGCTTAAAGTTTTACTACTTCAAAATAAAAAGATACTTAAAAAAACAAGAAAGTGATCAGAGAGCAGTCAGCTGAGCTCATGATACATGCAGCCTCTGCTACCTTCACTCAGAGATCCACATGGAGCCTGAGCTGCCAATCAGCCACTTCTGAGCAGGGTACTGGGTCCTCTCTATGCATGGTAGTCTATTGGTGCATCAGTCTCTGCAGGACTGCTGGGACTCAGATCTTTTAGTTTTTTTTTTTTTTTTTTTTTTTTTTGTAGATAGAGGATATCTACAGTAACTTTCTTTTTCTTTTTATTTATTTATTTATTTATTTATTTTTTATCAGTTACATTTTATTAACTCTGTATCCCAGCCATGTCCCGATCCCTCATTCCCTCCCAGTCCCTCCCTCCCTCCCTCATCTCCACCGTGCCCCTTTCCAAGTCCACTGCTAGGGGGGACCTCCTCCCCATTCATCTGATCCTGTTTTATCAGGTATCTTCAGGACTGGCTGCAAAGCTCTCCTCTGTGGCCTAACAGGACTGCTCCTCCCTTCGGGGGTGGGGAGACCAAAGAGCCAGTCATTGAGTTCCTGTTAGAAATAGTCCCTGTTCCCCTCACTTTGGGAAACCAATTGGTTACTGAGCTACAACAGGCTACATCTGAGTGGAGGTTCTAGGTTATATCCATACATGGTCCTTGGTTGAATGTCAGTCTCAGAAAAGACCCTGTGCCCAGATATATTTGGTCCTTGTGGAGCTCCTATCCTTTCCCCATCAGACTAACTCCCCTTCTTTCTTATGATTCCCTGTACTCTGCCAAAGGTTTGGTCATGAGTCTTTGCTTTGAAAACACTGCTAGTTAGAGTCTTTCAGATGCGCTCAGTAGACTCCTGTCATACGTTCAATGCACATCCCATCTGTCTTTCTAAATGAGGATTGATCATCTTACCCCATGTCCACTCAATTGATTATCTTTTTTAGGTGTATAGATTTCATTATGTTTATCATATCTTATAGATCTATATAAGTGAGTATATCCCATGTTTGTCTTTCTCCTTCTGGGATATTTCACTCAGAATGATCTTTTCTAGATCCCACCATTTGCCTGCAAATTTCATGATTTCCTCCTTTTTGATTGCTGAGTAGTATTCCATTGTATAAAAATACCACAATTTCTGTACCCATTCCAGCGTTGATGGACATCTGGGTTGTTTCCAGGTTCTGGCTATTACAAATAGAGCTGCTATAAACATGATTGAGCAAGTGTCCTTTTTGTGTACTTGAACAAACTTTGGGTATATACCTAGCAGTGGTATAGCTGGGTCTGGAGGAAGCACTATTCCTATTTGTCTTAGAAAGCGCCAGATATCTTTCCAGAGTGGTTGTACCAGTTTACATTCCTACCAGCAGTGGAGGAGGGTTCCCCTTTCTCCACAACCTCTCCAGCATGTGTTATTGCTTGAGTTTTTCATCTTGGCCATTCTGATGGGTGTAAGGTGATATCTCAGGGTCGTTTTGATTTGCATTTCCCTGATGGCTAATGAGGATGAGCATTTCTTTAAGTGTTTTTCTGCCATTCGATATTCCTCTGTCGAGAATTCTCTGTTTAGCTCTGTTCCCCATTTTTTAATTGGATTACTTGGTTTGCTGCTTTTCAGCTTCTTTAGTTCTTTGTATATACTGGATATTAGTCCTCTGTCAGATAAAGGGTTAGTGAAGATTCTTTCCCAATGTGTAGGCAGTCGTTTTGTTTTGATGATGGTATCCTTTGCTTTACAGAAACTTTTCAGTTTCATGAGGTCCCATTTATTGATTGTTGCTCTTAGAGCCTGTGCTGTTGGTGTTCTGTTCAGGAAGTTGTCTCCTGTGCCAATGAGTTCTAGGCTGTTCCCCACTTTTTTTTCCAATTGATTTAGGGTATCTGGTTTTATGTTGAGGTCCTTGATCCACTTTGACTTTAGTTTTGTGCAGGGTGATAAATATGGATCTATTTTCATTTTTCTGCATGTAGACATCCAGTTGGTCCAGCACCATTTGTTGAAGATGCTGTCTTTTTTCCATTGAATGGAATTGGCTTCTTTGTCGAATATCGAGTATTCATAGGTGTGTGGATTTAGTTCTGGGTCTTCTATGCGGTTCCATTGATCCTCCTTTCTGTTTCTATGCCAATACCATGCAGTTTTTATTACTGTTGCCCTGTAGTACAGCTTGAGATCAGGAATGGAGATACCTCCAGATGATCTGTTGTTGTACAGGATCGTTTTGGAGATTCTGGGTTTTTTGTTTCTCCATATGAAGCTGAGAATCTTTTTTTCAAGGTCTGTAAAGAATTGAGTTGGTATTTTGATGGGAATTGCATTGAATCTGTAGATTGCTTTTGGCAGTATGGCCATTTTCACAATGTTAATCCTACCAATCCATGAGCACGGGAGATCTTTCCATCTTCTGATATCTTCTTCGATTTCTTTCTTCAAAGACTTGAAGTTTTTCTCAAACAGGTCTTTCACTTGCTTGGTTAGAGTCACACCAAGGTACTTTATGTTATTAGTGGCTATTGTGAAGGGTGTTGTTTCCCTAATTTCTTTCTCAGCCTTTTTGTCTTTGGTATATAGGAGGGCTTCTAATTTTTTTGAGTTGATTTTGTATCCTGCCACTTTGCTGAAAGTGTTTATCAGCTGAAGGAGTTCTCTGGTTGAATTTTTGGGGTTGCTCATGTATACTATCATATCATCTGCAAATAGTGACACTTTGACCTCTTCCTTTCCGATTTGTATCCCCTTGATCTCCTTTAGTTGTCTTATTGCTCTGGCTAGGACTTCAAGTACTATGTTGAAGAGATATGGGGACAATGGACAGCCTTGTCTTGTCCCTGATTTCAGTGGGATTGATTTAAGTTTCTCTCCATTGAGTTTGATGTTAGCTATAGGCTTGCTATATATTGCCTTTACTATGTTTAGGTAAGTGCCTTGTATCCCTGATCTCTCCAAGACTTTAAACATGAATGGGTGTTGGACTTTGTCAAATGCTTTTTCGGCGTCTAAGGAGATGATCATGTGGTTTTTCTCCTTCAGTTTGTTTATGTGGTGGATTACATTGATGGATTTCCGTATGTTGAACCACCCTTGCATGCCTGGGATGAAGCCTACTTGGTTATGGTGGATGATATCTTTGATGTGTTCTTGGATTCGGTTTGCAAGTATTTTATTAAGTATTTTTGCGTCAATGTTCATAAGAGAGATAGGCCTAAAGTTCTCTTTTTTTGTTGGGTCTTTGTGTGGTTTAGGTATTAAGGTGACTGTGGCTTCATAGAATGAGTTTGGTAGTGTTCCTTCTGTTTCTATTTTGTGGAATAGCTTGAGGAGAATTGGAGTTAGCACTTCTTTGAAGGTCTTGTAGAATTCTGTGCTGAAGCCATCTGGTCCAGGGCTTTTTTTGGAGGGGAGACTGTTAATAACTGCTTCGATTTCCTTGGGAGATATAGGGCTATTCAGTCTTTCTACCTGATCTTGACTTAGTTTTGGTAGATGGAATCTTTCAAGAAAATTATCCATTTCATTCAGATTCTCAAATTTTGTGGCATATAGGCTTTTGTAGTATGACCTAATAATTGTTTGGATTTCCTCAATGTCTGTGGTTATGTCCCCATTTTCATTTCTTATTTTGCTGATCTGGATAGTTTCTCTCTGCTTTTTAGTTAGTTTGGCTAAGGGTTTGTCTATCTTGTTGATTTTCTCAAAGAACCAGCTTTTTGTTTCATTGATTCTTTGGATAGTTTTATTTGTTTCTAGTTGATTGATTTCAGCCCTTAGTTTGATTATTTCCAGCCGTCTGCTCCTCTTGGGTGTATCTGCTTCTTTTTTTTCTAGGGTTTTCAGTTGGGCCATTAAGTTGTTTGTATGTGATGTTACGAATTTCTTCTTGCAGGCACTTAGTGCTATAAATTTTCCTCTGAGCACTGCTTTCAATGTGACCCATAAATTTGGGTATGTTGTGCCTTCCTTTTCATTGAATTCTAGGAAGTCTTTAATTTCTTTCTTTATTTCTTCCTTAACCCAGCTGTCATTGAGTAGTAAGTTGTTCAGTTTCCATGTGCGTGTCGGCTTTTTGTTGTTTCTGTTGTTGTTGAGGTCGAGCTTTAGTCCATGGTGGTCAGATAGTATACAAGGGATTATTTCAATCCTTTTGTATCTGTTGAGGCTTGCTTTGTGGCCCACTATATGGTCTATTTTGGAAAAGGTTCCATGCGGTGCTGAAAAGAAGGTGTACTCTTTTGAGTTTGGGTGAAATGATCTGTAGACGTCTATTAGGTCCATTTGATTTAGGGATTCTGTGAGTGCTTTTATTTCCCTATTTGGTGTCTGTCTAGTTGATCTGTCCCTTGATGAGAGTGGAATGTTGAAGTCTCCCACTATTAAGGTATTAGGATCAATGTATGATTTAAGCTTTAATAATGTTTCATTTACGAATGTCGGTGCTCTTGTATTTGAGGCATAGATATTCAAGATTGTGATGTCCTCTTGGTGGATTTTTCCTTTGATGAGAATATAGTGGCCCTCCTTATCTTTTTTGATTAACTTGGGTTGAAAGTCTATTTTATTAGATATTAGGATGGCTACTCCAGCTTGTTTTCTGGAACCGTTTGCTTGAAAAACAGTTTTCCAGCCCTTTACTCTGAGGTAGTGTTTGTCTTTGTTGCATAGGTGTGTTTCTTGGATGCAACAGAATGTTGGATCCTGTTTCCTTAACCATTCTGTTAGCCTGTGTCTTTTTATTGGTGAGTTGAGTCCATTGATATTGATAGATAATAGTGACCAATGCATGTTAGTTCCTTTTGTAATGGAGTCGATGATCTAACCCTGTTTCATTGCTTGTTTTCTTTTCATTTTTGTTGGGACATTATCTGTATGCCCTGTTTTCTTGGGTGAATTTGTTTTCATTGGATTGGAGTTTTCCTTCTAGTACCTTCTGTAGGGATGGTTTGCTGTGTAGATATTGTATAAATTTAGTTTTGTCATGGAATATTTTGTTTTCTCCATCTATGTTGATTGAAAGCTTTGCAGGGTATAGTAGTCTGGGTTGACATTTGTGATCTCTTAGAGTCTCCATGATACTTGCCCAGGCCCTTCTGGCTTTCATAGTTTCTGATGAGAAGTCCGGCGTGATTCTGATAGGTCTACCTTCATATGTTACTTGGCCTTTTTCCCTTGCTGCTTTTAATATCTTTTCTTTGTTCTGTAGAGTTAGTGTTTTGACTATGATGTGACGTGATGTGTTTCTTTTCTGGTCTAGTCTATTTGGAGTTCTGTAGGCCTCTTGTATATTTATGGACATCTCTTTCTTTAAGTTGGGAAAATTTTCTTCTATGATTTTCTTGAAAATATTTTCTGGACCTTGGAGTCTGGAGTCTTCTTTTTCGTGAATTCCTATTATTCTTAGATTTTGTCTTTTCATAGCATCCTTGATTTCTTGGATATTTTGTGATTGGAACTTTTCTGATTTTACTTTTTCTTTGAGAGAAGTATCCATTTCTGCAAGTGTGTCTTCAGCTCCAGAGATTCTCTCTTCCATCTCTTGTATTCTGTTGGTGATGCTTACTTTTGTTGTTCCTGATCTTTTCTCCCAGTTCTCCAGCTCAAGGGTTTTCTCATTTTGTGTTTTCTTTATTGATTCTAATTCTGTTTTCATGCCTTGCACCATTTCTTTCATGTGTTTGAATTTGGATTCCTGTCTCTCTACGATGGCCTCTATTTCTTTTTTCATTTCCTTCTTATATGCCACTAATTTTTCCTCTACTTGTGTATTTATTTGTTTGGCTATGTTTGCCTGTGTTTCTTTAAGGATATTGTCTATTTCTTCTTTCTTTGCCTCCAATTGACTGGCCATCTCTTTGAAAGACTTGTTCATTTCCTCCTTATGAGCCTCAAATAATTGGGCAAGCATGGCTTTAAAATCATTTTCCTGTGCTTCTGCTGAATTGGTGTATCCACCGGTTTTGGGGTTTGCTGGTGAAGTCATGATGTCCTGATTTATGTTGGAAGTGTTCTTTCGCCTACCTCTGGCCATATCTGAAACCTTCCCTGTTTGTTTTTGGATTCTGCAGATCAGACTGGTGCTGTCTCTCTCTGGTGTCTGGAGAGTTCTTCAGGAAGCTGAGTACTCTCAGCGTGTGCTGAGGACTAGCTGTACCTGTGGGAGGAAAGTACGCAAGCGCAAACGGGGCAAATGCAAGCGTGTGTGTGTGTGTGTGTGCGCGCGCGCACGTGCGTGTCTGTGTGTGTAAGTGTGCGTGGATGAGTTTCTCGAGGGACAGAGTGATGGCTAATGTTGAACCCTTGAGTGTGTGGGAGGGGCTCTGCACTGTATATGTCGCAGGCGCTAATGATGATCGCAGCACAATTTCTGGCATTAACTGTCTTAGCTCCTCAATCAGGCCCACAGGGCAGGAACTTCAATGCCCCTAGTGCCCCTCTGTTTCCCAAAGTGGGTATGTGGGTGGGAGGGGTGTTCGATGCCTGGCTTCTGATTTAGAAGGACCCAGGATCTGGGGAACTGCAGATTCTCAAGGATGCACTCACTTACAGGCAGGTCTCTTGGCCGAGATCGTGGTATCCGGGGCTCTCTGCTCTCTGGTTTGGCCCTGCTTCTTTGATGTGTTCCGCCAGTTCTGTGCTGCTGTCACTGCCAGGTTCTGAGGTCTTGCTGCAGCTGGAGATTTCAGGGTGGTCACTTCAGCAGGGATGGGGTAATCAGGCTCTCTGTTCTCTGGTTTGGCCCTGGTTAGTCTTAAACTGGAGGGCTGTGGTGCCCCACCAGTTCAGTGCTGCTCCACCTCCACGTCCCCCTGTAACTGGAGACTGGGTTGCTAGTCCCAAAGCTTTCTGGGAAGTCCTGGGATCTCTTCGTTGTGCTCTCCAAGCTTGGGAGGCCCAGCGCCTGGTGTGTCCAGGTTGTATGACATTTCTGCCTGGTTTCGGTGAGTATATAGCGTATTCTCTGTCACTGTGGGATTGGGCGGGCCGCACCTTCAGTGATGGCGATCCTGCGGAGCTAGTATGGTGTCTAGCAGATTCGTGCCCTGGGAGGATGGTGCAGCCGCTGTGCGAATCTGGGAGTCCGGGGCACGTACTGATGGCTTTTGTCTGCCGCTAAAGTGCTTGGGGCTCCGTCTCAGCGGCTGTATACCCCAGGCAGTTAGGTCTGCGCTGAGAAAGATGAGTCAGCTGTGCCGCTGTGCCGAGGAGGAAGGAGGTCTGGGGGAAGGGAGTGCCGCAAGGACAAAGGATCATTTCTCTCCTTCCCCAAGCAAGTCTCCGGGTGACCGGAGGCCAAAGTTTTCACCTCCTGCGATGTTCTCTGGTGTTCAGAAAGCCTCGCTGTGGTTTTCCTGGGTTGGGGGTCCTTCCATTCTCCAACTCAGAAGATCAGGTATCCCACCGCTCAGAAACTGTGTGTGCTAGTCACCATCTTGGCTCCGCCCCCCCAGATCTTTTAGTTTTGATGGTCTCCTTGTGGGACTTCGAATTGTGAATAAAAATAAATAAATAAATAAATAAATAAATAAATATCCAGTATATATCAAGAACTAAAGAAGCTGAAAAGCAGAAAACCAAGTAATCCAATTAAAAAATGGGAAACAGAGCTAAACAGAGAACACTCTGTAGAGGAATATCGAATGGGAGAGAAGCACTTAAAGCAATGCTCAACCTCATTAGCCATTAGGGAAATGCAAATCAAAACCACCCTAAGACTTCACCTTACACCTACCAGAATGGCCAAGATGAAAAACACAAGTGACAACACACACTATAGAGGTTGTGGAGAAAGGGGAACCCTCCTCCACTGCTGGTGGGAATGTAAACTTGTACAACCACTCTGGAAAGCAATCTGGCACTTTCTCAGACAACTAGGAATAGCGCTTCCTCAAGACCCAGCCATACCACTCCTAGGCATATATCCAAAAGAGGCTCAAGTACACAAAAAGGACATTTGCTCAACCATGTTTGTAGCAGCTTTATTTGTAATAGCCAGAAGCTGGAAACAGCCCAGATGCCCCTCAACTGAAGAATGGATGCAGAAATTGTGGTACATCTACACAGTGGAGTATTACTCAGCAATGAAAAATAAGGAAATCATGAAATTTGCAGGTAAATGGTGGGACCTAGAAAGGATCATCCTGAGTGAGCTGTCCCAGAAGCAGAAAGACACATATGATATATACTCACTCATATAGATATAACATAGTATACACCTACTAAAAACTGTACATCTAAAGAAACTAAGCAAGAGAGAGGACCCTGACTAAAATGTTCAATCCCCATCCTGAAAGGCAAGGAGGCTAGACATGAGAAGATGAAGAAAACAGGAAACAACCTAGGAACATGCCACAGAGGGCCTCTGAAAGCCTCTGCCCTGAAGACAATAAAAGCAGACACTGAGACTTATGGCCAACTGTTGGGCAGAGTGAATGGAATCTTATGTAAGAAGTGGGAAAAAGTAAGAGCTGGAGAGGACAGGAACCACACAAGGAGAGCAACAGAACCAGAAAACTTGAACATAGGGAACTTCCCAGAGACTCATACTCCAACCAAGGACTATTCATGGAGATAACCTAGAACCCCTGCACAGATGTAGCACATGATAGTTCGTGTCCAAGTGGGTTGCATAGTAAAGGGAAGAGGGACTGCTTCTGACATAATCTGATTGGCTTGCTCATTGATCACCTCCCCCTGAGGGGGGAGCAGCCTTACCAGGCCAGAGAAGATGACAATGCAGCCACTCCTGAGGTGATCTGATAGACTAAGATCAGAAGGAAGGAGAAGAGGACCTCCCCTATCAGTGGACTTGGGGAGGGGCATGAATGAGGAAAGGGGATGGAGGGTGGGATTGGGAGGGGAGGAGGGAGGGGCTTATGGGGGAATACAAAATGAATAAAGTGTAATTAATAGTAAAAAAAATAAAAAAATAAAAAAGGAAAAAAGAAGAAAAAATAAAGAATGTGGAATTTAAAAACATTTCAAGGTGTCTTTCATGCCACTAATATTTGTTTATCATATACTTCATATTAGAAATTACATGATGTATTAGAGACACAACCATGAACAAAATAAAGCTGAAGATAAAAATAAATAGCATATTTACATTAACTGAGAATAACCATAACATAAAGAATAAAAACAAGGGCATTGAAGGCATAGTTCTCTTCCAAGTATTTTTTTAGATTTCTTTTCTTTTCTTTTATTATTTATATTAATCACAGGTCATTCACTTTGTATCCCAGCTTTAGCTCCCTTCCTCTTTCTCTCCAATCCCACCCTCCCTCCCTCATCTCCTCCCTGCCCCCTTCCAAGTCCAGTGATAGGGGAGAACCTCCTCCCCTTCCATCTTACCCTAGCTTATCAGGTATCATCAGGATTGGCTGCATTGGGTCCTCTCTATGCATGGTAGTCTATTGGTGCATCAGTCTCTGCAGGACCGCTGGGACTCAGATCTTTTAGTTTTGATGGTCTCCTTGTGGGACTTCGAATTGTGAAGACTTAAAATTAAAGAAAATACAATAAGGAAGATCACTTAGTTAGTGATCTTCCTTATTGTATTTTCTTTAATTTTTAAATCCATTATTTTAGCTGTCAAGGCTAGTGTGAAGAGGAGAAAGATAATTTTGAAAATTAATAAGTAAGCCCAGGATGGTTGCTTAGTAAATAATGACACTTTCCAGCATAGTAGATAGGACGCACAGAATAGAAGGAGAGAACTCATTGCACAAGTTGTCCTCTGTCCCCCACACATGCATTGTAGCACGTGTCTCAATAACTAACTGTATATAAAAATTAACAAGTACAGAAATCACTATCCAATAAATTATGTTTAGAAAGAACTATGATATAGGGTAAAATAAAAGAAAGGATGGTATGTGATAAGTGGTCCATATCTTTTTGGAGCTACTGAGCTAGCAGGAGTGATCTTAGCTAATACAACAAAGAGAAGACAGGTATATACCTATGGGGATATTACTTCCTAAAAATGAAGTAGTCTACTCTTACTTGAATGCTGTAAATTTGAGGCAACAACATATTTGGAAATGATTCCAAAATGACAATCAGAACAAATGAATGCAAGACCTATGCCGTAGAGAGATGATTAGATATTATTTTTAGGAAATCAAAGGGACTTTTTTATGTTAAGTAGGAGTGCAATGCAGTCTAACTTACAACTTGATGCAGCCATTTAAATTAAGGGTAAAATCAGAGACCCTAAGTGTTTTCTTTCCATAATAGCTAAACAGAAAATGATGCGTAGACTCTGAAACCAGATTCATGGAGGCAGAGTTATAATTCACTTCAAAGACATTACTAAGTAGTTAACTCAACTGGGAAATTATAGGAAACTTTTTGAACAAAGAAGAATTGCAAACTTTGTCTTTAAAAAGATTAGTGTTCTGTGGAAAAGGCAAAGGCAGGAAATGCTGTGAGGAAGCTTCTGAAGCATTCAGGTGAAAATGTGGTGGCCACAAGCCACTGATTCAAAAGCTATTTTTGAATTAGAAATAAGACTTCTGGAAGATGAGATAGATGATCTCAGAGAAGAGGTACACAGTGAATGATTCCCAGGTTGTTTTCACATAACAATGAAATGCACAGTTCAAAGGAGACTGGATTGAGATGGAAATTTGAGTAAAATATTTTTAATATTTAAATATTTAATAAGATATGTGCCTTAACTACCAAATACATAGATTTGTTTTTAAACTTGGAGTAGTGAAGAAAACAAGAGCCTCAATAGACTAGATACAATCCCATATAACAATGATCGACGTAGTCTACTATAGTCAAATATACATTGTTTCTTGTCAGAGCATAGTTACCATTTTATTTTTCTGTTTGGAAATTTGTACATGCAGTCTGTGAGACATTTATCATTTAATCTCTATTTTTTTTTAAAGTTTATTAGTTAAAAGAGCAAGAAAACATTTGCTGATTATCAGTATTGTGATGATAAAATGTACTGACATAAAGTCATCTATTTATGACCAGGCCTTGAGGACTGCATTTCTTTTCTGATGTTACAGGAATATCCTAAATATAATAACGTAGGTAACCCAATGCCCTGGTATGAACATTTGATTCTGAATGCTCCTCGATATGCAGACTATATAAATTGTCTGAATTCAGATAGCAACTTTCTCTGAGACAGGAACATGCTCAAATATGAAAAGGTGCTCTTATGAAGTAAATGCATTGATTTGTCTCTGAGTCTTAGGTTATGCTTCAGCCATTATTCTTGAAAAAAAAAAAAACAAGTGTGATTTATCATTAGTGTGATTTAGAGTGTACTACTTTCCCCCTCACTCTACAATACAGTGATTCTATGCAAACTTAATGCTTTCTAAATTATATATGTATGTTCATCTCATCTTCCTGTTTCATCTGACAAGGGAATAAATGGTTCAATCATAACACATTAGCATGGAACAAAGTGGCCATATGTTGCACAGCCTACCTGAGATAAACAACTCTTACCACCTCCTTCTCTGATATTTTTTACATATATTCTCCATCTAATTCCACCTGTCAGATGAACAAAGCTCGAGTAGCATGCAATACTATTTTGCCTGGGTTAAAGTCAGTTTATTCATGCAACACATTGGATAGTCTAAAGCTTGTCTGTCAAAAAGCTGGAATTAAGAGATGCTGGGTTTCAGAGCCTCACAAAACAGATACACTGATGAGATTTCTGATTCCTTTTTTTCTCAAGACTCTTGAATAGCATTTTCTGTCTTTTCCCAAAGACCAAATGCGGAATTCATAATGAAAGTGGAAGACTTGATGATGGCCGTCACTATTTACAGTGCTGAAAGCATTTGATTCACTGTGAATATCTTCTTGGTTTCTGCATTTCAGAATGCCAAGTGTTTAGTAGTCAGAGTTCATGAGGTTTTATGTGTTATTTATATTCATTGTCATGAACTAAACCTAAGATCCTTATTGCCTCATATTTTAAGGTTTATTATTTGTTTTCTAAGTGAGAGAGAGAGAGTAAAATTATCTTCTGAAAGACAAAGTAGTCATAGCTTTGTACTTCAGGGTTTTTCAAATTTTGTGAGTTCTGTGCATAATCAACTTTCAGTGTATTTGAATTCTTGCACCTCACAGTGTACAACCTTTCAATTTTATTTCTTGACTATACACATATGGGTTACATGATCAAAAGATATAAGAGAAACATTGGATTTTTTTAAATGATTTTCTTGTTTTTTATCATTAGTGGCTTTACATAAACATCATACATTCCCCAGGTATTTGTGTTGTTGTCACATCATTTTGTAAACATTTTATCATTAATTGTTGTGTCATAATTTCCTAATATGCCAAGAAGTGTTTCTATCTCTATTTGATTAATTACATTTTCTCTAAGGTATACTATCTCTTTTGTAAAATTTATTTTTTTTTAGTAATTACAATTTATTCACTTTGTATTCCAGCTGTAGCACCCTACCTCATCCCCTCCGAATCCCACCCTCCCTTCTTCTTCTCTTCCCATGCCCCTCCCCACGTCCTTCTCCCCTCCATCTGACACCAGCCTATCAGGTCTCATCTCCAGGTCTTTCATCTCCCCTTATTTCATAAGATTCCCTGCATTCTGCTCAAAGTTTGGCTATGAGTCTCATCATCTGCTTTAATATTTTATTGGGCAGATTCTTTCAGAGACCTTCCGTGGTAGATTCCTGCCCCGTTCCCCCCCCCCTTTTTTTTTCCTCTTCTGATGTTGGTCTTCCTTTTTGAATGAGGACTGAGCATTTTACTCAGGGTCCTCCTTATTGCTTAGCTTCTTTAGGTGTACATATATTTGTATGTTTATCCTATATTATATATATAATATCCACTTATAAGTGAGTATATACTGTGTCTGTCTTTCTGTTTCTGGGATACCTCACTCAGGATGATTTTTTCTAGTTCCCATCAAATGCTTGAAAATTTCATGATTTCCTTGTTTTTAATTGCTGAGGAGTATTTCTTTATGTGTTTCTCTTCCATTTGATATTCCTCTATTGAGAATTCTCTTTTTAACTCAGTACCACATTTTTTTAATTGGATTACTTGATTTGTTGCTTTTTAACTTCTTGAGTTCTTTATATATACTAGATATTAACCCTCTGTCAGATAAAGGGTTGGTGAAGATCCTTTCCTAGTCTCTAGTCTGTCATTTTTTACATTGTATGGTTTGGGCTTCTTTGTCAAAAAATCAAGTATCCATAGGTTTGTGGGTTTGTTTTGAGGTCTTCTATTTGATTCCATTTATCCACCATTCTGTTTGTATGCCAGTACTATGCAGTTTTTATTACTATTGCTCTGTAGCACAGCTTGAGATCAGAGATGGTTATACTTCCAGATGATCTGTTGTTGTATAGGATTGTTTTAGCATTCTGTTGTTTTGTTTTTCCATATGAAATTGAGAATTTTCTTTCTTTCAAGTTTAGAAAAGAATTGTGTTGATATTTTGATGGGAATTGCACCAAATTTATAGATTGCTTTTGGCAGGATGGCCATTTTCACTATGCTAATCCTACTGATCCATGAGCATCAGGGATCTTTCCTTCTTCTAATATCTTCTTCAATTTCTTTCTTCAAAGACTTGAAGTTTTTCTCAAATAGGTCTTTCACTTTCTTGGTTAAACTCACACTAATTACTTTATGTCATGTGTGGCTATTTTGAAAGCTGTAGTCTCCCTAATTTCTTTCTCAGCCCTTTTGCCTTTCATATACAGTAGGGCTTCTGAAATTTTCACCCAAACCCAAAAGAGTATACCTTCTTTTCAGCCCTTCAGAGAACTTTCTCAAAAATTGACCATATAGTCAGGCACAAAGCAAGACTCTAACAGATACATGAAGATCTAAATTATCTCTGGTATCCTATCAGACTGCCATGGCCTAAAACTAGACCTCAACAACAGAAATACAAGCCTATGTACCCATGGAAACTAAACAATTCTCTATTTAATGATAGCTGGGTCAGGGAAGAAATGAAAAAAAAAATTAGACACTTCCTAAACTTCAATGACAATGAAGGCACAACTTACCCTAACTTATGGGACATAGTGAAAGCAGTGTTAAAAGCCTTCATAGCACTAAGTGACTCCAGAAAGAATTTTGAGACATCTGATCAAAGCAACTTAAGGGCACACCTAAAAGCCCTGGGGGCAGGGTGTGTCTGTGAAGCAGACACACCCAAGAGGAGTAGAAGATTGGAAATAATCAAACTCAGAGTTGAAATCAGTAAATTAGAAACAAAGGAAAAATTCATAGAATTAGTGAGATCAAGAGCTTGTTCTTTGAGAAAATCAACAAGATAAAAAAGAAAAAGAAAAACAAATAGACAAACCCTTAGACAAACTAACTAAAAGGAAGAGAGAAAGTATCCAAGTCAGCAAAATCAGAAACAAAAAGGGGGACATAACAACAGACACTGAGGAAATCCAAAAAACAATCTCAGGTCTTATGACAAAAGCCTATATGCCAAACAAGTTGAAAATCTAAATGACATGGACAATTTTTCTTTATAGATTCCATTTACCAAAATTAAATCAAGATCAGGGATAGTATCTCTTATTTTTTTATTTATAGCATATAAGCTGCACTGAAGTATAACAGACATAAAATTTTGAAAATTCATATAGAACATTCTGACTCATTTTTTTAATGTCCTCTCTGTGAAATCATTAGCACAATCAATATTTTTAAGACAGATGTATCACTTTGTGACACCTGTCTGAGTGTGGTAAGGATATTGTGCAGAATCACTATATGGCAGAGAGAGGGAGGGGTATAGAACATTTTGTTTTAATTCTTCATGAATTACACTTTATTCACTTTGTATCTCCCCTGTGGTTCCCTCTCTCCTCCCGTCCCAATCCCTCTCTTCCTCCACCCTCTGCATGCATGCCCCTCCCCAAGTTCACCTATAAGGGAGGTCTTCTTTTCCTTCCTTCTGATCCTAGTCAATTAGGTCTCATCAGGAGGGGCTGCAGTGTCTTCTTCTGTGGCCTGGGAATGCTGCTTCCCCCTCAGGGGGAGGTAATTAAAGAGCAGGCCAATCAGTTCATGTCAGAGACAGTCCCTGTTCCTATTACAATGGAACCCAGTTGGACACTGAACTTCCATGGGCTACATCTGTGCAGGGGTCTTAGGTTATCTCCATGCATGGTCCTTGGTTGGAGTATCAGTCTCAGGAAAGGGCCCTGTGCTCAGAATTTTTGGTTCTGTTGCTCTCCTTGTGGAGTTCCTGTCCTCTCCAGATCTTAGTGTTTCCCACTTCTTTCCTAAGATTCCCTGCACTCTGCCCAAAGTTTGCCCATAAGTCTCAGCACGGAAGAAAGAATCTCAGGTGTGGAAGATACAATGAAATAAATCGATGTATCCGTCAAAGAAAATAATAAATCTAAAAAATTCCTGACACAGACCATCCAAGAAATCAAAGACTACATAAAAAGACAAAACCTAAGAATAATAGGAATAGAGGTATAGAACATTTTAAATCACCCTTATGATAAATTACACTTGCTTTGCAAAACATAGAATATATTGGAACACTCATCCTTAAATCAGATGTCTCCCTGAAAACCCTCCTCTCAGAACTTAGGGAAGTATTTATATAGACTGTGGCTTATTAGGTTCATTTATTTTATTTTATGTGTATGAGCATTTTGCCTGTATACTTGTGTGTGGACACAGTGTGCATGTGCATTGCCCACAGACATCAGAAGAGACTGTTAGATCCCCTGCAATGAATTAATTACACATAGTTGTGAACAGCCATGTAGGTGTTAGGGATTTAACCCAGTTTTCCTGAAAGAGTTACAAGTGCTCTTGGTAGTGAGCCATCTCTTTAGCCCCTATTTTAGAATGTTTTAAGGCATATAGTTTAAGATTTTAAGGCTATCATATTCTCAAATACAATAATTTCCTATCAAAAACAATTAGAAGTTTCAAAACCACCTAGCATTTTCATCAGTTAGCTTATTTTGTACTAGTTGATTGCCATTGCTCATTCTTTTTCTAGTATTTTAAACTAAGAGAATTTCCATTTTTTTTTTTTTTTTACTAGTGGAGAAAACATGGAGAATAAAACTGTGTAGGAAAATGAGGGCAAGAATGATTGGTCAGTGGCTGAGTCCACTGTGCAAACCTGAAGGGCTGAGATAGGAAGACCCTCGGACGCCCAGCTAGCCATCCTAGTCGAGAAGACCACAGTGAAGTTAAGTTTCATTGAGAAAACTGTCTCCAGGAAATGAAGCTGAGGGTGGGAGGGCAAGACAACTGATATACTGCTCTTTTCTCCTTGGGTGTACACACCTGTACACTCATTCACACACCACACATACATACACACATAACACAGGGATAGACAGAAAAGTTAGGAGACACAAATTTCAATTTTTATGAAAACATCGTTTTAGAGTTCATGTGTCAAATATTTTAGATTATAATAGATGTACACATGGCAATTAATAAGATGTTCTTATGGGTTTGCCATGTGAACCTCTATTTCATAGACCTTATAATAGTGACATAGCTGTCAATCAGCTGCATTCAAATCATACCTTCATATATATGTTTAATTTGATCAATTAAAATTGAGTTTATTTATCTAACTTGCTCCATTTAAGTTTGTTACTACAGCCTTTAGCTTTATATCAAACTCATACATTTTATTTAGGTAAGTTTTTACAAAGAATAATAAATACCTTTAAGAGTATACTACATCTAGTAATCACTATATCCTCTCTTATTAGATAAACATTTAAAGTAAAACTTGAAAATGTTCTGAAATTATGCAGTTATGCTTACTAAAATAAAATATAACACTATAACAACAGCAAAATAATCACTTTGAAGATATGAATTAGATGCTCTTGAAATCAAACAGATGAAAACAACAAAGAAGCTTGGATTGAGGCTCAGTGGTAGAGCACCTGCCTATTACCTACAAGGGCCTGGGTTCAATTCCCAGCACACACACACACACACACACACACACACACACACACACACAACCAGAACCAAATATAATCATTGACTGATGATGCATCATTTAGCTTTGCAATTCTTTTGGAAAGTTCATATGTAAATTTATTTCATATGTAAATTTATGTGTAAAATTCATATGTAAATGTTAAATGTAAATTTAAATAGAAGTAAGTGACATGGTCTTTCGAAGCCTAAAGCTCATCTAGAATATATTTGAGAATAGATAGGTTATTCTAAGGGCAACCTGTAATTCTTTTTTTTTTCTTACATTTAGATATGAAGTGTTTTCTAGAATAAATTGTTTATGCAATTAAAATCCAGTAACAAGTATTTTACATAATTTTAGTAGAAGGAAACATAATGACTAATTTTTATTGTAATAATATGTTCCGTTTCCTGAAAAATTACAAGTTTTTTCAAAAAGAAAAGTATTATGTCAATAAAAGCTTTCACTGGCCTTTCTTAAAACTTCATTAATGTTCCATCTTGCAATTTCCTAAAGAAGTGAACATCCTAAATGTATGTGTACTCTACAGAGCCTTAGATACTCTCTTTCCACATGTGGGCACAAGAGGCCTCACCATATTCGGTAAATAGGCTTTAAGGGTAATTTCATTTACTGGAAACAAGACAATTTTCTTGGAACATTTGAAATCACTTCTAACAGAACATCTTTAACTTACATGTGCTTTCTGATGTGAGAAGTACTTTTTCTTAATGGATGCTTGCTCACAAATCTGTACTGTGGCTCTCACGGCCACAGAGAGAACAGGTCAATAGACAAATAATGACAAGTCTTGAGGATCAAGTCAATGAGTTTCTATTTCAATGATCTTTGCCCAGTCTGAAGGAAGACTGCAGTCTCAATGAGCCAGTGTATAAAATCTTCTACGATAAGGAAACATCTTTGTTCATCAAGTGCTCTGAACATGCATACATCAAGTCAGTTTTAGAATAATAATTTCTTTACCAATGAAAGCATTCAAATGTATGAAATTTTCAGTTTATTTGAGAAGGAAATAGCTTATTTTAGGAGTTCATTAGGACTATAATTAAACTGGTGAAGAAATGCCAATGTCTTCCAACTAGATTTTCTATAGATAGGCATTTATTTAGAGAAGAACAGATTAATTTATTTCATTTTGTTATAACAATGTAAATGATAATTTATAAGGCCAATTATAGAACAACAAAGCAGCTCTGGGATACTGAATCCACCTCTCTAGCTATGTGCTTGCAACATCGTTAGGGAAAATTAGCCACTAAAAAATACAATTTATCTGATGTTCTTTTTAGGTAACGTGTAGCTAGTCTTATTGCAGTTTGACACACAAACTAGAGTTATCTGAAAGGAGAAAATCTCAGCTAAGAAAATGCCTTCGTAAGATCAAGCTGTAAGGCATTTTCTTTCTTTTTTAATTAATTTTTTTATATTTTATATTAATTATATTTTATTCACTTTGTATCCCAGCTGTTGCCCCCTCCCTCATCCCTTCCCAGTTATACACCCCCTCCCTCATCTCCTCCTATGTCCCTCTCCAAGTCCCCAGATAAAGGAGGTCCTCTTCCCCTTCCATCTGATCCTAGCTTATCAGGTCTCATCATAACTGGCTGCTTTGTCGTCCTCTGTGGCCTGGCAAGGCTGCTCCCATATTAGGGGGAGGTGGTCAAAGAGCTAGCCACTGAGTTTGTTTTCCTAATTAGTGATTGATGGGGGAGGACCCAGCACATTGTAAGTGGTGATCCTGGGTTCTATAAGAAAGCAGGCTGTGCTTTTTGATCACTTTCACTTGATGGGCCTTCCCTACTAGGTTACAGGTAGGAAGGGGGGCTCAGTCCTCATGTAAATAGATGAGCTGGGTTGTCTGAATAGGGGGCTTCCTATTTTAAGAAATAGGGATGAGGAGATGGGGGTGGGAGGGTGAGACAGGAAGGAGAGAAGGGAGAGACTTATGAATGAGATGTAAATTGAATTAATAATAATAAACAGAAGCAGGAGCAGGAGGAGGAGGAGGAGAAGAAGGCTGAGTAAGCCAGCAAGCAACAAGCCTCCATCAGCTCCTGCCTACAGGTTCCTGTCCTGACTTTTTTCAGTGATGTACAGCACCAAACAAATCCTTTCATCCTCAACCTGCTTTTTGGCCATAGTGTTTAATTGCAGTAATAGAAACCCTATTACTATATAGATTAACAGTCAGTTTATCTACAGTAACAAATAATACCAGATAATTGATGATATATTTACAAAGTTCCTTTGTTTCCATATGTGCTTTTGTGTGTCTGTGTGTGTTTGTGTGAGAGAGACAGAGACAGAAAGAGAGATAGAGAGAGAGAGATACACACAGAGAGAATATTGAGATACCTTATACTTGAATCTAAGCTTTAATGTGAAAGGCCGTATTACATTTTAGCATGGAAACGTAGTCAATAACCCTGAAGTAAATTACTTTGAACCTAGTTTTGCGTTGGGTGTTGATGAACATTTGTGGCTAGTTTATGTGTGCACAGCCTGTCAGACTCTTCCATGGCCACAGCCACAGGAGGTCTGGGATAAGATTATGGTGAGTTTTAATATGAAGACAATGAACAAGCTATTTCAGTCCTCACTGACTATCATGGGGAAGGTCATAGTCTCAGAATGTCAAAGGCTTAATCAATCTATAAACATTTTCTAAAAAAGAACATTTCTACTTAGCTACATATTCACCATACTCTCGGCATATTCCTTGGACACAAAATTGAAGCATCTTAGGTGTTAGTTGGGCTTCTCAGCGGTTCTGAAAATTAAAGATAAAGTGGTGCAGAGACTTAGGCCAATCATTTTCTTCAATTACTTTCTTTTCTCTAAAGACTATAAGAAATGAGGTGAATTTGCTAAGTCTAATTTATACAATGATATTTCTGATGTGGATATATAAATAGGCTTCTATATAAAAGAAAGCAAATTAATAAGTGTCTTCCATGTGTAGAAAAAATTTGTCATAGTTGAGATTCCGTTAAATTAAGAAAAATCTGGTTTTCTGTATTTATTATTCTGTTTTGCTTTAATCTTCCATTCATTTTAAACAATCAATGTTTTTGAAGTCCGTAAAAACTGAAAATATTACTTGAAACGTTTGAGATTTTTGAAACCCTAAGACAATCAAAATAGTGAAGATGAAACTATCAAACAGTAATGGAAAAGATCATGTGTCTGTTTTTGTTGCTATTACAAGTGTATCAAAAGCAGAGAGACCTAACAAGTGCCTCTTGACTTTCAAGTTTTCCTTTTTAAAATTCTGCATTCCAAACACCTTCTGCTTTCAGTGTTCTATGCAAAGTAGCACTAAGAACTCTCTAAAAGCTGTTTTAGTTGGAAAGTTGACGCCAGTAAGAGCAAAGGAAGGTTTCATTTGTGTAATCCTACAGTAGTATGTATCTATCTACAGCCACAGCTCAGACTGTTAGCACACGGCAGTCTTTCTTCCTAATTGTGCATTTCTAGATATCAAGTGAGAGGAAAATAAGTGTGTGTTGATCTCCTACTTGATGTGTGTGGGTTTGTACATGTCTCAGAGAATCTGCATGTGAGCATGCATGTGGAACATGAGTCTGATGCCTGTTATTGCCTGTGAAGTGTTTTGTTTTTATACTAATTGATGATCTCTCCATTCTAGACATAAATATTAAGACGCTCCAAATTTGAGGGTTTATTTAATTTACTCTGTGTCATACTGTCTCACTGTATTTGGGAATGAGCTTCTGAAATAATTATAATAAAGCAATGTTTATCAATATAAAGCATTGGTTAATGTTTTAGATTTATTAGTGTTGAAATGATTTTCAGCTATTCTTTCTCCACATGAGACTGAGCATGATATTTAATTGAGGATCATATCAGATATCCTTTTACTTTCTACCCCTATTTTCTCATAAAAACAAGTAGCCACATTCTAACATCTACATCAACTTTCAGTCATAATCCTATTTTCATTATGTTCCTGTTTTGTAAGAATACAGATGCCTTTTCTAGTCATTTCCTAGTATAACATACACTGTGTGATGTAAAATGGACAATTATATTTGCTCTAAATCTTGCTCTTTGGGGGATTTCTAGATCTTAGGTACACAGTAGAAATATAAGAAGAGGGAGATAGAAATACCTGGAGGTGACAGGAATTCCACAAAGAGAGCAACAGAGTCAAATACCTGGGCCCATGAGAGACTGCAGAGGCAGATACTCCAAGCAAGGTCCATGCATGATGAGCACCTAGACCCATTGCTCAGAAGAATCCCATACGCTGCTCAGTTTCCAAGTGGGTTCCCTAGTAAGGGGAGCAGGGGCTGTTTCTTACAGGAACTCAGTGTCTGGCTCTTTGATCACCTCTCCCTGAAGGGGTGCAGCCTTGCCAGGTCACAAGGAAGATGATGCAGCCAGCCTTAATGAGACCTGATAGACTAGGGTCAAATGGAAGGGGAGGAGGTCTTCACTAACAGTGGGCTAGAGAAGGTTCATTGGGGAAGAAGAGTGAGGGTGTGTGGGACTGGGAGGAGAGGAGATAGGAGGCTATAGCCAGGATACAAAGTGAAAAAAATTGTAATAAACAATTAATTAAATAATTAATTAAATAATTAAAAATGAAATACACCTATAGAATCAAGAGTGTTCTTCTGACAAATGGAATTTCCCTAGCAGATCACTTTACCTTTAAAGTTAATTAGCATAAGTATATACTTACATATTATCATGGTGAAATTACTAAGAATTTCTGTTTACTGAAGGTAACAAAGTGTTATGAGATGTGTATAACATTAAAGTAGAGGTCAAAGTTATCTAGAATTAGAGGTGAGAGGGATGTGTGGAGTGGTGGGTAGTGGCAGAAGAAGAATAAGAACAGAATACCATGACACATACATGAAAACGCTAAGCAAGACCCATTATCTTAGAATTTAATGTGAATAATTTGTTTTAAAAATGAAAGAGAATATTGCACAAAGAAAAAGAAACACAAAGAAAGCATTTTTTTGTATTTAGTGTATTAAATATCTCAGTGGTTTTGTTCCTAATTCAAAATTGTAGTATAAAAATAGAATTTATCTTAAGTTGCTGGATAATGAAGATAACTTTTAGTGAAGAAATTTTAAGATTTTTGAAATTTCTTTTTTAAATAAAATAAATTGTTTTTTAATTGAGCACAGGAAAGGCAAAACAATGAAAAACAGGATGAGAGTGATTGAACTAAATATGGGCAATGTTATACCTCACAGACTCATAATTATGCAACAAATCACTGTATATATATATATATGTGTGTGTGTGTGTGTGTGTGTGTGTGTGGAACGATGGAGGATGGAGGGGGCTGATATCAGGTTGTAAAGTGAATCAATCAATCAATTAATTAAAAAGATTACTAGATGCTAGGAGATCTGGGAGACGAGGAGAAACAGGGAGGCTGAGAAATGAAATAGAAAAACAGAGATAGATGGGAGTCGTAAGTTATAGTATTCGGCAACCCACAGGATGACTGCAGTTTACAGCAAACTCTTCTCTGCTTTACGACAACCTAGAAAGGACAAAATCTCATCAGGTCTGATAATCTATCGTCAGCTAGAAGGGGAGGAGGTCCTCCCTTGTCAGAGGACTAGGGAAAGGGCATAGGGGGACAAGAGGGAAGGTGGGTGGGACTAGGGAATGAGGGAGGGGGCTGCAGGGGGGACACAAAGTGAATAAATTGTAACAAATAAATATATAAATAAAATGTAGTTAAAAAATAAATAAAGACTGTCAGTGTACCACCTTAAAAAAAGAGAAAGGACAAAATCTAAAGTCTCAAGTGTGAAGACTTGCTAAGGCCTCAGAAATGCTCATTACCCTGACTTATCAATATACACACTCTGTGGGTAGGGCACTATCATGCCTCCCATAAACATGTACAATTATGATGCATCGGTTAAAAAGACAATTAAATACAGAAGAAAAGGTGGTAACACTATCTCATGCCTCCTTAACAGCAAAAATATGGGCTATGTGACAATATCCTTCTGAGAAAGCCTAGAGCTCATCCCAGGGATTCAAGTGTATAGTACCAAAAGTCAGACATCCTTATATTGTTAACTCAGTGGTGGGCTTTGTATTGGCCTATTATGTTTTCAAGGAGATCATTATTAATATTATGTTTATTATTATATTTATTCACCAAGTTTTACCTTTGTTTTTTTTTTTAATTTATTCACTTTACATCTCAATCTTAGACTCATCCCTTGTCTCCTCCAAGTGTCTCTCTCCATCTTCCCTTCTATCCCCCTCCCATAGTCCTTAGAAATGGGGAGACCTCCTCCCCTACCATCTGACCCCGGCCCAGCAGGTCTCTTCAGGACAACCCGTATCTTCTTCCTCTGTGGCCTGGCAAGGCTGCATTGCCAGGGGAAAGTGATCAAAGAGCAGGCAACAGAGCCACTGCTCCCCTGACTAGAACCCACATGGAGACTGAGCTGCCTATGGTCTACATCTGAGCAGGGAGTCTAGGTCCCCTCCATGCGTAGTCCCTTGTTGGTGCATCAGTCTCTTCAGGAACCCCTGGGCTCTGATTTTTTTTTTCCTTTGTTGGTCTCCTTGTGGAGCTTTTGTCCCCTTTGGGTCCTTCTATCCCCCTAATCTTCCATATGACTCCCTGAACTCTGCCTAAAGTTTGGCTGAGCATCATTAGCTGCCTCGATCCCTTGCTGGGTGGAGTCATTCAGATGACACCAATGGTAGACAGCTCCCATCCTGTTCCCTTTCCTCACCACTTCTGGTTTCTATCGCATTTGTCCCTCTGAATGAGAATCAAGCATTCTCCTTAGGGTCCTCCTTGTTATTTAGGTTCTTTAGGTCTATGGATTATAGCCTGGTTATCCCGTATTATAGGGCTAATATATGCCTATGAGTATAGGCAAATTCATTTAAAATGCATGGATTTACTTATATTTTGTGCCTGTACGCTTATGTGTATTCATGCACATTCCATGGAAGCCAAAGTCTGTTTTCTCCTTCTACATTGTGTATTCTGAGACTCCATCACAGGGCATCCCACTCGGCAGCAAGTTCTAGGACACACTGATGAATCTTTTCAATGCCACAATAACTAACATCTTTCTTAAGATGACCATTTTCTTTAAAAGTATATTTTCTTTTTCAAGTCGAGAATATACAAGAACAAAAAATATTCTGTTGAAATACAGTAAAACCTAACTGTAATAAGTGACTAATGGGAAAAAAATCATCTCATATTTCCTATGGAATTAGACAACCAATAACTAGAAGTGACAAGAAAAAAGCTAAAGCAATGACAAACACTGGATGTGGGCTGGTTTGCCTTTCCACACTGATGTCTTTGCATGTCTAAAGGTGATATCTTTTTTGGTTCTTGACCTACAATGTCTACATTGTGCTTGTAGAAAAGTTCTTGTAGAAAAGTCTCTAATACTACTGTACAGGGACGTGGAGAGAGACCGTGGGTGACACTGTATGTTAAATCATATTGGAGATTTATGAGATGTTCTCCATGTTTCAATTTTTTCAGTTTTTCTTTTAACTTGGAGAATTCAGTGGTAAAAGAACTATCACTTGAACAATTTAGTACTTTAGCACATAAAAATACTTGATAAATGCCATATTTGAGTTCATAATTTAATCACCATAGACAGTATTTTAAAGAATATATTTTATTAATTATTTATGTGACTATGTGTGGTTTTCTGTGTTGCATGTGTGTGTATGCCTTTGGAGGATTGAACCGGGCATCATATGCCCTGAGGCTTGAGTTAGAGCAAGTTGTGAGCTACCTGAACTGAGCATTTGGGAGCAAACTCTGTTACTTTTAACCAAAAAGGATAGATACCCAAAGCAGGGGAAGAGAAGAAACAGGATGGGAACCTACTATAGAAGGTCCTCTGGAAAGCTCCACCTAACTGGGGATCAAAGCAGATGCTGAGACACAGGGCCAAACTTTGGGCAGAGCACAAGGAGTCTTATGAAAGAAGTGGGTAGGGATAGAGGGACATGGAGGGGACAGGAGCCCCACAGGGAGACTAACAGAGCTAAAGGATCTGAGCCCAGGGTGTCCTGCAGAGACTGATGCACCAACTGAGAACCATGCTTGGAGAGGACCTGAACCTCCTATTCAATTGGCAGCTTAGTCTCCATATGGATCTCTGAGTGAGGGGAGCAGAGACTGCCTCTATCATGAATTCAATTAACTGCTCTTTGATCACTTGCCCCTGCTGATGCATTCTTGCAGGCCACTGAAGAAGAGGATCCAGGCAGTGCTGATGAGACTCAACAAGCTATGTGCAGATGGCAATGGTGGAGAACTCCCCCTATCAGTGGACTAGGGAAAGGGGATGAGGGGAAGAGGGAGAGAAGGTAGTACTTGGGGAAGTTGAGGGAAAGGGCTTTGATCAGGATATATAATGAATAAATTGTGAAGAAAAAAATTAAAATTAAAATAAAAACAAACAAAAAGAAAATACAGCATTGGAAAAAAAAAAAACTAATAAAGAGCAGAACTGTAGACTACCAGTCAATTGTCTCTGACACAAGTAGGTCATGTAAATCCTAGTTTGTCATTATATATATATAAAAAAATTGAATAGTGTGTTTGTTTTCCTTTCCCATTTTGAATGCAGACAAAAGATTTCTAATTAAATCCAACGCACTTATCAATTTTTGAGTACAAATTAGATCTGAGTTAAGATATTTCTTCACTTCTGTAAGTTCTTTTCTTTTAGTCTTCAGTTCACTTTGTATATCATAGCTGCAATCCTTAAGGGGATAAACAACAACAAAAATAAAACAGACAAACAACCTAACACTTTTTTATAGTAATAGACTTTGGCTGTAGACCTGCTTAGAGATGTTATACACTCTTTTCACTCTAAATGAAGTGGTCATTAAGTCATGAGGCCTTAGCTTTCCTGAGGAATAGAGACAAATGCAGTGAGAGCACTGTTCTTGTCGCTTGTTCAAAACTAGCTTAATTAGCTGATCATCCTCAAGATTCAATGGCCAAAGTTGGTTGGGAGGATTTGACTTCCTTGACAAATATGCTTATTTAGAGAATTACCTTAATTCCTCTCATTATTATAAGGACCTTTTGTGGCCAATCAGCAGTGGTAGCCCATGGAGGTGGGTATAACTGTCTTAATATGTTTTAGTATTTCTGATATGAATCTCATGCCTTAGGTTTTTATATTTTCTTTCTAAAAGTATAGTGACATTATATGCCTCAAACAGCTAACATAAATCTAATATCTATTTTCTATTTTCATTTATTGTAAAGAATACAATAATCTGTTCTGTCTTAGGTCAATGTGGGAGATTCAAATACCTTTTTTGATGTATTATTTTATTTTATTATTAATTACACTTTATTCACTTTGTATCCCCCCATAAGTCCCTTCCTCCTGCCCTCCCGGTTCCACTCTCCCTCCCCCTTCTTCATGCATGCCCCTCCCAAGTCCACTGATAGGGGAGGTTCTCCTTTCCTTCCTTCTTATCTTAGTCTATTACATCACGTCAGGAATGGCTGCATTGTCATCTTCTATGGCAAATACCTGATCATATATCAAGGAAAAGTTTCTTAAATTATCAATGCAAATCCATCGGCCATATTTACACCTGGCACTGAATGAATTATGCAGATAAATATTTTTACTAGCAAAACTGTATGAAAAGACTCTTCTGATAATTTTGAATATAAAAATTCTGTTTTGTTACCAGGCATTCTGGAGAAAGGTTTAACAGAAAATAAATTGTTATTTCCTATGAATATTATTTTAATCTATCGTCTGAATTTTCATTCTTTTAAGTTATAGCATAGATTGTTGTTTTTCATTTCCTCTTTGTTGTGATAAATAAAAAATGAGTGTTGGGCTATAAAATGTTTATTATTTGCCCTAATATTATCACGGCGACCTTATGTAACCTGCTATCACAAATAAGGAGATGCAGACACCTCTTAGATTTATAATCGTCTTATTTACCTTGGGCCTGGCAGATATTTCACTTACACTGTCTCAATAGCCTCACTATCCATCTCCCAGGCCCATACAGTGCCATCACCTTAACCCTGCTCAGCTGGACTACCTTTCATCCATAATCCCATGGTGCTTGCTTATCTTCTCCTTCTGGGCTTTTCAATGCCAATATTGGAGTCCTTCCTTGGCCCACATAGTGTTTTCTCCAGGCTAACCTGTCATCCTCCTCCTTCCTCCCTTCCCTTCAGTCTGTTCTCTTTCCCCTATCCTCTCTGTCCTCCAAAGCCTACCACCTTTAGCCACACCTACCCCATTCAGCAATGCCCAGGTATAGGCTGCTTAATCAACCTATCAGATATGTGTTAGGCAGGTTTTCAAAACAAAGATAGGTGTAACCAGATCTTCAGGGTCAGTAACATACATCAGATCTTCAACACTTTATCAAGTCAATAATCTTAATGCCAGTCACAGAAAGAGCAAGACAGAGAGAGAGGCAGAGGGAAAAGATGACAACAATAATGGCAATGTAAAAGAAGAAGAGGAGGAGGATCAGGAGGAGGAGGAAAACTAAGAGCCATATCATGTCTTTTATAACATTTATATATTTATTTTATGTGTGTTTTGCTTGCATATATGTATGTTCACTGAGTGAATGCTACGTACCTACAGAGGCTGAAAGCAGGCCTTGGATATCAAAGAACTAAAGTTAAAGTTATTATAACCTATCAGATGGGTACTAGGAAACAATGTTTGGTCTTATGAAAAGGAACCAAGTGCTCTTAACCATTCCCACCCTCATGGCTGTTCTTAGTAGCAGAGATCTTTTTGATTTGCTTTGGGGATTAGTTGCATTTTACTGACACAACCTTATAAACCTTCTGAAATTATAGTAAGTATCTCCACATTTTAACTAAAGAAATTATGTTTCTTTAAAGCAATACCTGTCCCAAAATGCCCATGAAAGTAAGTAAAAAACCAAAATCAATGTATGCTAAAGATTTTCAAAATATAATCAAAAGAATGTCTTTACCTAAAATTTCTCAAAATTCTGTATCTACTATTTTTCCATCAATTTTCATAATTTTTTAGTATTAACTTTGTCACTGGAAGAAGTGGACCCCACTGGAGGTAACTGTTTGTTTGTTTGTTTTTCTTTGTTTTGTCTTATTTTTTTCCTTTATTTTATGGTCATGCAGTATTTTAGATATTAAAAAACTGGGAGATTTTTATTTATTAAGAAGAAGAATATTTTATGGGCTAGAGAGATGGCTCAGAGGTTAAGAGCACTGCCTGCTCATCCAGAGGTCCTGAGTTCAATTCCCAGCAACAGATGGCTCACAACCATCTGTAATGAGATTTGATGCCCTCTTCTGGCATGCAGATGTACATGCAGGCATCACACTATTCATAATAAATAAAAGCTTTTTTAAAAAAGAGGATGTTTTAAAAATAGGAGTTTTAAAATAAAATTCAGGTTAGAAACTTAAGGAATGACAACGTTTGACAATCCTAGCCCCACCTTTTAAAATTGTCGCTGTCCACCTTTTAAAACAAAAAGTGGTAGAGGCCCTCTTTTGTCTGTCCTTGGCAACCTTGAGGCCAGAGCTCACAATCATTTGAATCTGTGATAGCTAACATGTATAGCATTGCATTACACCATTGACAGAAAGGAATAACTAACCTGTGCAAAAAAAAAAAAAAAAAAAATTACTCAGGCTTGTAGAATCATATCTTGTCACAGACTTCAAGTGCTAGTGTGATACAATTTCCACTTATCATGTACTTAAGCTATAGAAGACTTTGCTCTCGTTGTGAAAAATGCTTTGTTTAGCACTCTGGTTTTAGTGACCTCTGGAAGTCTTTTTGTGGGTTGATTTTTTTTTCTTTTTTAACAACCTGTCAAGATTTTTTACCTTGGTGAATAAATTGTATCCTCTGGAATTTACCAAATTAGAACTCTGCCCAGACACTTATCTTTTAAGTAATATTTAATATCTGACTATAGACTGGAACAAAGAAAAGTAGCTTAGAGAGGAGAAATCATGTCAGCTAAAAACCAAGAACTTCCCTAGTGACGCTGCCAATTGATTTGTTATTGCAGAATATCCTGCACATTTAACAGCAGATCAAACAATTTCAGTGGCTTTTTAGATGGGGAAGAAAAAAGTAAGTGTTCATAAATATTACCAATGGATTAAATCCAGTAGAGATTTTTTAGACTCTTATTACATATGATAATTAAGATGATTTGTTCTCACATAATGCTTTAGTATTTTAAGAAAGGTAGATCACAGATGTCTTTAACTCCAATAATGATATGGACACCTAAAACTTAAATTTTAATTTCACACAAGAACACTTTATAAACAGGTATTGTTTTTAATACTGCTGATCAGAAGCTCACTTACAAAGTATTGTACATATTACTATTTTTGAAGAAATGAGTAAATATAATTGTTTTACTTTTACAAATAAGATCTGCTTCCAAAAGATGCATTGGATTTGTACACACAGAGAACTGTAAATAATATCATTTCATTTTAGAAAATGTTAGTGCATTAGGATTTTGCTTCCACACTGGCCACAGAAGGCAACAGAAGCAAATATCCCTCAGGAGGAAATAGGTCTGGATGCTGTGTCTGTCTCTAACACAAAGCACACTAAACTTTGATCTTGTCACTGTTGTTTAGGCTGTCTTGACTCTGTTCTCATCTCTCATTCCAGTTAAAGTCTAGGTAAATACTTTTATCTTAGAGGATTTTAGCCAACAGTATTTAAGACCATTATCTAAACAATGAATTTATTGTCTAAAACATATATAATATTAAGTAATTTGCCATAAATTCTGGCTTTGTTTACATTCTTTTTTTTTTTTCAATGCAGTTTATTCAGGAACCTTAAACAATCTTCTGACCCTGGAGAAAGCCAGCCCACAGCTTAAATAGCCTCTGGGTAGCCAACCCCGGCATGCCACGTGGGCAATGCAGATAGGTCCACATACATGGAAGCAAGCCAGATCCTCAGCCTTAGCCAAATGTGGAATTGTTCATGACAGAGAGCACTCACCATCGGGAAGATGTTTACATTCTTTAAAATATCAAAAAGCATTGTTTTAGACTGAAATAAGTCAAATCATTACTGAAACATGAATTACCATAATTAAAAAATGCAGTATTTAATTTGCATAATCCTTCAGGACAAAGTGAATATAACAATTCTAAGATGTTGCAAAGAGAGACAACTGCTTTTTGTTTGTTTGTTTAGTTTTTATGGGTTTTTTTTGTTGTTGTTGTTGTTCTGTTTTGTTTTTATTAATAGCAAAGCCTGGTTGGAGAAAGACATGTAAACTGAAGGAGTGACGTGATGGTTTAAGTGTTTCAGGCACAGACTGATACTCAAACTAGAGCAAAGTCTAAGTCAAAAACACAGAGTCTGAAGGGCAGCCTTATCCAGTGAGTGGACAGTGACTGATGAGGCCACCTTCAGCAGCTGTGAACTCTCTGCCTTTGTGCAGCCTGGCTAACCTCTCTTCAAAGGGACAAAAAAAAAAAAAAAAAGATTTAGGCAGCCTGATAACTGAGAAACTTCACGGGTTGAAGGGAAAGAGAGAAGCTGAGCCAAATGGAACCTTAGTAGGCACAGTTAAGATGTGCATTGAACATATGACAGGAATCTACTGAGCGCATCTGAAAGACTCTAACTAGCAGTGTTTTCAAAGTAAAGACTCGCAAAGACTCATGACCAAACCTTTGGCAGAGTACAGGGAATCATAAGAAAGAAGGGGAGTTAGTCTGATGGGGAAAGGATAGGAGCTCCACAAGGACCAAATATATCTGGGCACAGGGTGTTTTCTGAGACTGACATTCAACCAAGGACCATGTATGGATATAACCTAGAACCTCCACTCAGATGTAGCCTGTGGTAGCTCAGTAACCAATTGGTTTCCCAAAGTGAGGGGAACAAGGACTATTTCTAACAGGAACTCAATGACTGGCTCTTTGGTCTCCCCATCCCCGAAGGGAGGAGCAGTCCTGTTAGGCCACAGAGGAGGGCTTTGCAGCCAGTCCTGAAGATACCTGATAAAACAGGATCAGATGAATGGGGAGAAGGTCCCCCCTATCAGTGGACTTGGAAAGGGTCAAGGTGGACATGAGGGAGGGAGAAAGGGAGGGAGGGACTGGGAGGGATTGAGGGATCGGGACACGGCTGGGATACAGAGTTAATAAAATGTAACTGATAAAAAAATAATAATATTAAAAAAAAGTAAAAAAAAAAAAAGAACTTAAAAAGGGAGGAGAACTCATCTTCAAAGATATGGCAAGGATTCGATTCCCAGAAATACATCAGATGAGGTACACTGAAAATAATTTCCACTAAAAAAATGCCAAAAATGCTTACTAAGAGTTTTTTTAAAGCCTGTGTTTCAGTTGTAATAAAGCTAAACCCACATCCTTCATCAATGTTATGGAAATATGTGCAGGAATTAAAAATAAATATTAAGGTGAATAGTAACCCCAAGGCAGCTTCAGAGATTTGGTACAATAGCCTGTCAGTTTCTAAGTATCAGGAGTCAGTGTTGACAAAACTCAAAGCCAGGAGAACAACACTTTTGAATGCTTACTTTTTTGTATTCTTGAATGTATGAAACTTTAACCCTTTATTTAGAAATCTCTCACCAACAGTTTTCCTCACCTTAGAGAGTTATTCCAAATTCTTTATCCTGTGGATTCAGCAGAACATGTTTCAATCCTCACCCTTCAGAAACCAACCTCAAAAATATTGTATCTGCATGCAAAACTCAGAGCTTTACATATAATCATTGCAAGGACTATAAATATATGGAATATATGTATGTGTGTTTGTGTGTGTAACGACATAGTAATATTGTCACAACTATTTAGAAATTAAGATAAAAGAATAAAAGGAAAAGTACAGTAGCTGTGACAGATTTATCCCCATGAGTTCAACTAACAGAAATACTGACTCAATACAATTTTAGACCTGGTTACTTGAATAAAATGTTGACTCTATGATAAAAAAAAAAGAAAGAAAGAAAGAAACTCACCTCTTTGTGAGGATGTTGTCCTTGAGTATGCTATAATACATCACAAACCAGTTCCACAGGTACTGTGAATTTCCTACAATCAATTGGTGGAGTAAGGCATTACCTAATGTTAGTTCAATTTACTATCCGGACATGTTGAGCAGGAAGATCCACAAGGAGCATTTCTTCTATGATGTGTTTAGAGCTACAGTCAAGTGTGAGTTGACATCTGTCTATCACAGTGTCTATGTACTGGTGACAGAAAATCACTTTGACATCTCTGCTACTGAAGCAGGAGGATTCCCATATATTCAGGGCCAGCTTGAGCACCCAGTCTCAAAATTAAGAGACAACAATAAAATAACAAATGACCAAATGAATAAATATTCACATGTGACTTGCCAGATATCATCAAGAAAATAAAACAAACACATAGACAAAGTCATACAAAAAAAGCAGATCAAGTACAGTATAGAGAAATCAGAAGAATCCCCAGCTTCCCAAGAGACACATTTAGGAGACACAACAGTGCTCCTCAAACTTTTCTGTAGATGCAACTTTCTATCTGAACTCTGTGGTATAGTTTCCACTTAACCGCAGCCTTCACCATCTGTGTTGTCTGTACTGATAACATGCTCTCTCAGCTTACAGTCTCAAATGCATCACTGTCAGTTCTGCCGTGTACTTTCACTGGATATTAGATTCTAAGTTGCCTGTCTTTCCCCTCCATGAAGTGCTTTAAAAATATCACTCCGTTGTCCACTGACCTCCATTATTTCTGACTATAAATTCTGATACCTGAATTACATTAATCAAAAAGTGCATTGAAATACAAATCCTAACGATTCCAATTTTAAAATAAATTACAGTATTTTACTTCAAAAAAATTAAATTCACACTCTTGAAGACAATGTATTAATGACTATATTTGTGTGCATGCATGAGTGTGTGTGACTCTGTGTTTGAATCCATAAATTTCAAATAAGATCTCATACAAAGCATCTTTTAAACCAATTATTGCAAATAATTTAAATTTAATAGTGAAAAGTTACCATCTCCTTGACTGGAGCCAAATCTTCTTAAATAGAATGAAGGAATTGTAAATCAATAATGAATAAAATGATTACATTAGCGTGTCATAACTGAGCATTGTTCTTCAGAGAAGGATGTGCACTATGTATTATTGCATACCCCAAATATGATTGCAAATGAGTATAGTGCAGATATCGGACATCCAGCCTGTGCAGTCTTAATTTTTCTTGCACCAATATAACTTCCACACATATCATAAAGGTGGGAAATTATTTTGGCCTGTGATTCAGTAGTCTCATCTCATATATGCTTGGGTCTATACTTTGGCCTGAATCGGTGCTTGGTATTACAGCAGTGGAAACAAGGGGAAGGGGGCACCATTCACCTGATGGGTTGTAGAAAATACATGGGGGTGCAACCATCAAAGACACATCCCCCTGTTAGGTATTATCCTCCTAGCCCCTATCAACTAAGCTCTCTACTACATCTTGAAACACTAAGCTAAGACAATGAAAATTAAAATTACTGTCAAAAAAAAAAAAATCTATTGCTATGCTGCCTGAATGGGGTTAGAATAGAAAAAAGCTGAGTAAGAAGGATCCCAGGCTCCACATATGCATGTGCTTTGTAAGCTCTTGTCTGCAAAATCAAGAAAATAATCAAGTAAACAAAAATTATTCATTATGTATTTAAGTAAGTATATACAATATTACAATAACAAGAATGCAGTAACAAAACTGTATTAAAATATATCCTATGGTAGGAGGGGGACTATATGGGAGGAGGTCCAATGAAAAGAGGCAACATAATAGCATAACTGAGGCTGAATATGATCAGTGAACATGGCATACCTAACTGAAAACATCATAATGAAAGCTTTTCTTCCATACAATGAGTGTAAGTTACGTTGCTATTTAAAAAACAGTTTACAACCTGCTTTGAAATATTTCATTTAAAATACTTAAACATATTTAAATAAATATTTTGTAGAAAATAAAAATAAATGTATAAATGTTAGGCGTTGGAGAGATGTGTCAATGGCTAAGAACACTTAATGCTCTTTCAGAGGACGTGGCTTTAGTTTCTACTACCTACATAGTGTTCCATAACCATCTGTAATTTCAGTTCCATGTTGACCCCTGGCTTCTTCTGATCTCCTATGTCACCAGGCATATTCATGGTGGACATACGTACATGTAGAAAAAAAACAGTCATACCTGTAAAAATAGCAATGCATCCAAGTTATAGAAGAGATTTATACAAACTAAAGACCAGCCAAATGTTATGGCTCAGATTAATGAGGAGGCTCAGCAGAAAAAGCCACTTGTAACAGCCCGATAGCCTGAATTAGATCCTTGGAACCCACATGAAGGAAGGAGAGAAGCAACTTCAAAAATTATACCCTGATATCTAAGTATGTATATGACATGTGCAAAGTTGCACATACACACAAAAAATTTTTAAAAACACAATGAGGTCTTACTAATTTTGTCCCTTGTTGTCCCAAGGAATAAAACAAAGAGTGTGATCCAGGAATACACCCATTTATGTGGAAATGACAGAGAAGATCATTATTGATTATCATTTGGCCACAAAGACCTGAAGTGTCCCCATATGAAGAATCCTAACAGAAATCCAAATGTGGATTTTTGCAAGATGTGAGGCATTGGGCTCATTTAGAGACACTTAAGGCACAGACTGTGAGCTAGAAGAACATTTTCTCTGCAGTAATAAAAGGTATTTTTATAAGGTACCAAGACAGTTGTAAATGAAAGTTTTCCTTTCTCACTGGGAGGAAATTAGAGCTATGCTAAGTGGACCACTAAATTAAGCTTCTAAATATAAATATAGACTTGCTAAACCACCAGTTCCCCATCAATCCATTGAGAAAGCAAGACACCCAAGAGGGAAGCTGCACTTTGGAAGAACAAGGAAGAGGATGCATGCTGGCTTTGAGTACCAGAGACACACACCTCATGACTCGTGAAAAACTTAAAGGAAGAAATTACAGAAAACTAAAGTCTGTCATAATCAGGCAGGAGCAAATTCTGGAATATACACTACTTACTGATGATTTAGGACTGAATGATGATGTGAGGGGGGCATTTGGGTCACAATCAAAAGAGTAAAAGGTGAGTGCCTGGGAAAAATAAATAAATAAATAAATAAAGTTCCACATTTTGAAGGTGGAGTTCCAAAAGTTGACATTGTATTAAGTAACTAAAATTCTGATTGTGTTCCATAGTTAATAATTGTTTAAATTTATTTTGGTTTCTTTTAAAATATTTGTTTATTCCTTGAGGATTTTATACATGCATATATATTCACCACCAATTACTCTCTAATTCTGTAACTCCCCATATACCCCTCCTAAATACATAACTTCTTTTCTTTCTCTCTCTCCCCTTCCTTCTTTCCTCTCCCCGTCCCTCCCTCCCTCTCCCTCTCTTTGGATTCTACTGAATCTGATCAGAGATGCCCTTATATGCTCTTATATTCATAGACATGGGGTCATCTACTAGAATCTACACTAAAAGCTGTCAGTCCCTCTCCTATCAGCCATCAACATCTCCTCAGCTTTGATTGGGTATTCTTGTACCTTTCACTGAGCCATGCTGAAGTGTTGACCAATTTGATCTTGTGCAGGTCCTCTGTAGGCAAGTATAACTTTTGTGAATTCATGAGTGTAATAATCAGTCATGTTATGTCCAAAAGACACTGTTTCAACCTATTTCTATTGAAACTTGCAATTTTATAGTTCTGTGCTACTCTGATGTGATGGTTGCTGAGAGCTGGTGATGAGGGAATGTGATATAGAGGTCTCCTTTGTGGCTGAGCACCGCATAGACAGATTTTCTCTGCACTTTGACAAGTTTCTGTATTAACTGTTGTGTACTGCAGAAAACTGTTTCACTGATAAGGACACCAAGACACACTAATCTATGGTTATAGACATCTGCACTATGTACATTTAGAAAAATAAAAGTAGTCGTTCCACTTCTATGAATCTGGGAACACTCCAACCACAGACTCTTGGCCTTGGCTATATTTAAAGCACAAAATAAAAGTTTCTTTATTTGGGGTAGGTTTTAAATCCAATCAGAAACTTAAATCCAAATAGTTATCACCATAACTCCCATACTTGGAAAATGAGGATTGGATTTCTAAAATTCTGGCTCTTTATTTTTCTTTATTGTTGCCTCAATTGTTAGAAATCTATCTTTCTATAAAACATGGCTTTAACTTAATATTAATATTAGTCTTCCTCAACCAGTAAGCCAAGGGTAAATTTTTTATGTTGATTGAGGACTTAGCATTTCCCAACCCTGTGGGATGGTATGATAAATAATCATACAATATAGTTCTTGTCTTCTGTGGATAGCACCAACCAGTATTACCTAAAATACTATAACACCTGTAAAGTTTTGCTGTTCTATATGACAGCTGTAAATCATAAATCTCATGTAGTTGGCTTCAATTTAGATTGACTATTAGCATAAAATTAATCTAAATTTAAGATTGTCACAAAAACATAAAATAAAAAGTTAAAATATACCACCAATGATTGTTTTAAATGAATTTATTGAATTGATAGTATTTTAGGAAATTTTTGTTAGATAAAAAGGTTTTCAAATTAATCTCAAAATTAATTTTGCTTGATTCATTTTACTGTTTTATTATGTCTACTAGAACAACCCTAAAATCTTTATTTTTGTTTTTTCTTATCTTTCTAATATACAGTTTTATCCTGTGAGAGTAAAAGTTAATAAAAGAAAAATAATTCTAGAAACACAAGATAATTATATTTTTAGTCTGGCATATATTCTAAAAACTGGGATGAAGAGAGCATAAGGTGGAGTGTATTTTTCAGCATATGCTATACTAAGATATATTCTAAGATCTTTGATGTTTCCTCATCCCTCTTTTTTGCATCACTCATTAGCTCAGAAAATACTCCTACTCCACTGACTTGCCTTCAGCAAAATCTGGTGGAAGCATTATCTCAGTTGAGGTTCCTTCTTCACAGATGATCCAGGCTTGTGTCACTTGAGGAAAAAAAAAAAAAAAACTAATCATCACAATTATAAAACAATAACTATATATATTTATAGTTGCAAAAATGGCATTTTTATATTGCATACATTGAGGACTAATCAAGTCTCAGTTATTAGCATACCCATCAATAACAACACCTGCCACTTCTTTGTGAAAAGAACATTCAAGAGCATCTCTTTTCACTCTTTTGAAATACAGGGTACACCACGACTAAACACACACAGTACATTTTTTTTTTTTTTTGCTGTAAATTACATAAGCAAACTGCTCAGTATACTCAGAAAAAGGTTATGTGAATGTATTTCAGTGTCCTAACAACAAATTGTCCTACTTTCGTGCTCACCTGTGCACAATCAGAACCTGAAGGAATTTCATGAAGATTGGCTAGAACGCTGTGAATTGACACATCAAGTGGATTTTGTACATTGTTGCATTAGTGTTCGCATCCTCAAATCTGAAGGTCAAGGTCATCCATTTCTTCCATTATTCAGCAAATTACTTGGCATTAGAGGAAAAAATGAACATTATTTCAGGATTAACATGGCAGTGTTCTGTGTTGATGGCTGTGCTCTGCTCTGTGAGTTAAGCATTCGCTCGAGAAGGATGCTGATTATTCTGCATCAGCAGTATTTGACAGAGAGCTCATGTTTGCACTGTAAAAGATGTAAGCATCTAGAAATCTGTGGTCCAGATGTTTAGTCTGCAGGGAATGATCTCTTTCAGATTAGCTTCTAACAGAGGTGACATCCAGAATGTGAACAAACTACCAGGCTCCTCTGATCCACTGGCCTTTATGTCACAGGATGCCATGCTATGAATATAAACTATGAGGCAGATAGACATATTTGTCCAGATGTAGCTGTTGAGCCAGAAATCATGGACATTTTGGCTATTAGTTGATATCAATTATTTAGAATGAGATAAAATGCCACATCTGTTTAGAATGATAGGGAAGGGTTTGCATTAGGACAAACAATTTTACTTGTTATCTGGATCTCATAATTAAGGCTCAAACTGTTTTTCCATGTTGATATTTCCTGGCATTAGACAAGAAGCTCCATGAGGACAAGTCTATTTTCTTCCATTTTAATCTTATTTACTTAATATATAATAGAATCTAACATAAAACAAATCTGTAAATGCTTGCAAAACCAAACATCATTACCTTTGTCACTTGCTCTTCATTTGTGCATATTTATTTATGGACTAGATTTTTGATACTTATCACCTTAAAGAAACCTATTTGTATTCTTTCCTTTCCATCTATCTCTTTTTCTTGTTAATTGAAAGAATTTTATTTCTTAAAATTGTGCTCTAATCTCTCTCTCTCTCTCTCTCTCTCTCTCTCTCTCTCTCTCTCTCTGTGTGTGTGTGTGTGTGTGTATGATGCTCTTAGGAGATTATGATGTGAGAGTGGATATGTAGAAGACTGAGAAAATTTTGGAGTTGTTTCTCTCCTGTCTTTCCACGGATTCTGGAGATGGAACTTCTGTTATAAGGGCTGCCTGACAAATGCTTACCCATTGAACCATGTCTCCACCCCAAGACCTCCTTCTAATCTAATCATTAAAAGAAACTGGCTACGACCTTGTGTTTTGTAGGAGATATTTTAAGTCTTTTCGTGTTATGTGATTTATTTGAGAAAAAACAAAACCCAAAAGGTCTGTCACCTATTATTGGTTTTATTATTAGTAGTAGTAGTATTTTAAAAGTCCAGTGGGTAGAAAATAAGTAGTGGCCACATATTTTACCCTCAGCCATTCTGCCACAGAGAATTGAATAACACAAGTGACAATGCTTACATTTAGTAAAATGTTATTTTTTTTCTATTTTCAGGATTGTGCAATAAATATTCGATGAACATTTTATAGTTTGAATTGGAAGAAGAAAGCCTTATCCAAAGATCAGAAAAGATTACAAAGGATGAGAAACTTGAAATGTGCTGTTTAGTTCTATGTTGTGACCACTACATAAGAAGTGAAGTGGGAGACAGAAATTATTGCTCTGAGGGAACTCTTTACCAACCTGGTAATTCTGCAGTTCATAGTATGCAAATAGCGGTTTTAGAAAAGCGTGAAACAAAACTTGCTTGTCTTCCAAATGAGAAGAAGATGATATTTTAGGCAGGAGGGTATTTGTATATATCTTAAACTTTAAAGGCTAATATTTTTAAAATTATATACAAATATCTTATAAGAATTCTCAGTTTATTGAAATCAGTTTAGCAAAGTATTTCTAGTTCCACCATATGATGTACCTGCTCAAAGATTAGCATTTTACTATGTCTTTCTTGAAATGAAGGTGTTATTTGATTTAGGACAAATTATTTAAGGACTCTTCAACATAAAGCAAGATGCTTTCAGTAACAGAATTGATTTGGTTTCGAATTTTGTGGTTTTCTTGGGCTAGCTATAAGTAGTAGATCAATTAGTTAGAGTACACTGTTTCAGAGTGTACTGGCAATCATGCATATTAAGAGATTTCCAATGTTTGATGAGTTTACTGAGATTTAATTCCATCATAAGTCATATAATGTTTATATCTCATTCTTATGCAAGGACAGGAAGAGTGACACATACACAGAGAGAGACTAGGGAGGAAAGAGAGAGAATGTGAAAGAGAGAGAGAGAGAGAAAGAGGAGGAGGAGAGATAATCTGTAAGAACAAAAGGCAGTGGGACCCCAGAGGGGCAAAAGCTATGCATTGGGCCTCATAAATATAGCACCCTTGAAATTATACATTGAGAGTTTATCCCATGTAAAGAGGGTGTTGTCTCCTAGGTGACCTAAAGGTGGGGAGGGGTTAATCTGATGCAACCTCATGTTTTCCTGTTTGCAAATGAGGAATTTTGCTAATGGATCAATTTTCCCCTGTTTTTATTTAGGTGTTTCCATTTACTAGAAGAATTTCTGTAAATGAGTCCATCATATATACTTGCAATATAACATTTTCATGATACAAAGCTTGTGACTATTATCTTAGCAAGTAAAGGTGACTAATCAGATAATTTCAACACAATATATAAATATAAGTTATTTTGAAAATTATAATTTAATCACCAAAGATGGATTTTGAGAGTTCCTGCGTTGCTTTGTTCAGGATATATTCACTACTTAGAAAAAAAAAAGAAAACTTTAGCACTTAAAGACTAAAGCAACAACTAACATGGAGTATGTCAACTAGATTACTTGAACTTACAGTGTCATTAAGGGATGTTGTAAAAGTGGAAATATGAGATAATAAGTAAAAACCAGTTTGCAGGTTGTTTTATCTATGTTCATATAGCGGCTGATAATATGTTTGTGACAATCATCTGAAAAATAGAAGTCCTGAACTTGAAAGACAGCAAAAGACTTATATGATGGACTTGAGAGGAGAAAGCAAAAGGGGAAATCATGCAATTATATTATAATAATAAAAATATCTAATATTACCTAAGGCTTTACAAGTAATCTTTGTTTCTTCAATCAAATATTTCCATTCTGATCCAAGTGCTCATTCCAAGCCATCCATGCCTATTTTGGCCATCTTGATTGGTTCTCAGCTGCTTTCTCATTATACACTGCGGACATCCATCTCTACCAGAAAACACAGCAATTTGGAAAGGAGTTCATTTGATCTGGTTAAAAGTGGGAATCTTAAGCATCACTTCTGTATGCTCGGGCAGATTCTAAGTGGTCTGGTTGCTTCTTAGGTTGGTCATATGTATGGAGCACAGTGTGGACATTGGTCTTTTTGCTTTCCTATGTGTCATTTTGCCTAATGGACTACCAAATGCTTAGATAAATCCATCAGCAATACAGTTTATGGTTCCTATTTTTTTTGAAATGCCTTCAAACCAATTTGCTAAACTATACCCACAATGAGAGTTGTCTTGCATCTCATAAAAAATTAAATTCAAGATTTTTAGTAAAATGCCATTTCTTTGAAGTGCTTGTGTGTTATGTTCAGAGATAACCATTTGAAAGAGTGTATCTTTTTCTATATTCATGAAAGGTTTTAAAAATTATAGAAATTGGATAATGACTTTAACTGTAAAAAAATAAATAAATGTTACCTTTTCACAAAATTAATCTGACACCAGAAGGAATATTTATGTATTCATATCAGAAGGGAATAGAACAGCAGTGAACAGAAGAGTGATAGCTCCTATAAAAGGTCATCCTGAAGAAATGACTCATTGGTTGTAAGTACTTGTTGTTTTTGCAGAGTTTCTGTGTTCAGCTCCCAACATGCATGTGCTCTGCTCACAACTGTGTATAATTCCAGTTCTAGTAGTTGTCATTCCAGATCTGTCACTTTTTGCTGGCCTTCTCAGTCCCTAAAAAGCATACAATACACATCCATATAGTCAGGCACTCATGCATATTCATAGGATAAAAGCTAAATAAATAGTGAAAAAATATTCTTGATCTCCCTTTGTATTATTCTATATATGTATAATGTATTGATTATATATAATTAGTTTAAATATTAAAATAGGTACATTTTAGAGACTCTTTTAGCTATTTATATCCCCTAAAAATCTCTATGAAAATGTTTTATTAATCTTATAGTACACTACCTGAAAACACACTACAGTATTTGTACAGTGGGGCGTATTTGTAATTTAACTAGAATGTGTTCAGGGATAAGAAATTTGAAGAATATGAAAAAAGTCTAATACCGTTATAAAAGACAATTACAAGGTTATAAAATATTCTAATATGAGATATAATGACTTTAAAATTTGGATTTGACAAATAACCTACAAATAACCTACATTCCTTTATTAAATTCTGTAGTGAGAAATTAAATGAAGCATGGAAAGCAGTAATTGGCAAATTACTATGTTTCTTAAGTGTATCTGTGGGGGTCTTCTTGCCCTAAGAGTGGGGAGAGGGCACACTCCAACAGACTTGTCTTTGTGAGAATGGTGTCAGCTTTTGCAATTTGCAGAATTAAACCCATGACATTACTCATACATTTTTTTTTTACTATAAGAAAATTGTAAGGCATATTTTGCCTTTTTCCTCATTATTTTTGCAGAGCACATGTGATTAAACCACTTTTTTTTTTTTAGTTTGAGAAAAGATAATTATTGCATTAGCAATTTTTAGAGCTTAAAGAGATTCATTTCTGATAGCTTTGGCTAGCATATTTTCAAATAGAAAGACGTGGAATGTTGCCTCCTTAAAATTTAGAGTTAAAAGAAAATGGAAGATCCAACGAGGCTTAACTCATAATGAATCACTCTGTATATATAATTATGATCTTAAGTTGATGTAGGGATAAAGAGAAAAGTACATCATGCAATTAGTTTAAAATAACGTCAATTCACAGCAACTGCATTTACCTGAATAAAATCCGATTAGTATCCATCCAGTCATGGTTTCATCATGACTATGTTAGAATCACTGAAGGCTATTCCTTGCAAAAAGAGCTATTGGAAATGAATGTCTGCTGATAGAGAGACAGTCATGACAGTCATTCTCTTTTGAGAATGTGGCCTTTGACTACTTGTCCTTGCCTTAGCAGACATCCCCAAACCAATTCCCATATGATCATTCAGAATTAACAGTATAATGAACAAGTTTGCATTCCCACCAGCAGTGGAGAAGGGTTCCCCTTTCTCCACAACCTCTCCAGCATGTGTTGTCACTTGAGTTTTTGATCTTGGCCATTCTGATGGGTGTAAGGTGAAATCTCAGGGTTGTTTTGATTTGCATTTTTCTAATGGCTAATGAGGTTGAGCATTTCTTTAAGTGCTTCTCTGCCATTCGATATTCCTCTGTCGAGAAATCTCTGTTTAGCTCTGTTCCCCATTTTTTAAGTGGATTACTTGGTTTACTGCTGTATGTGGACCTATCTGCATTGCCCATGAGGCACAGTGGGGTTGGCTACTCAGAGGCTATTTTAAGCTGTGGGCTGGCTTTCCCCAGGGTCAGAAGATTGTTCAAGGTTCCTGAATAAACTGCATTGAGAAAACAAACAAACAAAACAATATAATGAAAACCTTCAGGATGGTATCAGACAGCTGCTAAAGCCAGGCAATATGCCGCAGAGACGATATCTCTGAAAGTATATTAAGAGGGGCTACTGTATAAAAGTGTGGTGATGGTTTAACTGGATGTCTGTATGTAGAAAAATGCAAATACACCCTTATCTGTCACGCTGTACAAAGTTAAAGTCCAAGTGGACTAAAAACCTCAACATAAAACCAGACAGACTAAATCTGTTGGATTAAAAGTGGGAAAGAGATTTGACCTCATTGGCACAGGAGACAACTTCCTCAACAGAATACCAACAGCTTAGGCTTTAAGATCAACAATCAATAAGTCGTACCTCATGAAACTGAAAAGCTTCCCTAAAGCAAAGGACACTGTCAACAGAACAAAATGAAAGCCTACAGACTAGGAAAGGATCTCCACTGACCCTCTATTTGACAGAGGGCTAATATCCAGAATACATAAAAATATAAGAAGTTCAACACCAACAAACCAAGTAATACAATTAAAAAATGGGTTTAGAACTGAACAGAGAATTCTCAACAGAGTAATATCAAATGGTAGAGAAACACTTAAAGAAATGCTCAACATCCAATAATCATCAGGGAAATGTAAATCAGAACTCTCTGAGATTCTATCTTACACCCATCAGAATGGCTAAGATCAAAATCTCAAGTGACAACACATGCTGGAGAGGGTGTGGAAAAAGGGGAACTCCCTCCATTGTTGATGGCAGTGCAAACTTGTACAAACACTTTGGAAATCAATCTGGTGCTTTCTCAGAAAATTGGAAATAGTGCTACCTCCAGATCCAGTTATACCACTCATGAGCATATATCCGAAAGATGTTCAACCATTCAACAAGGACATTTGCTCAACTATGTTCATAGCAGGTTTATTTGTAATAGCCAGAATCTGGAACCACCCTAGATGTCCCTCAATGGAAAAAATGGATATAGAATTGTGGCACATTTAAACAATGGAAAACTACACAGCTATTAAAAACAAAGAAATTTTCAGGCAAATGTGTAGAACTAGGAAAGATCATTCTGAGTCTTTTCTGAGCCAGAATCAGAAGGAAAAGCATGGCATATACTCACTAATAAGCAGATATTAGCCATATACTATAGGATAAACATACTAAAATTTATAGGCCTAAAGAAACTAAACAATAAAGAGGACCCTAGGAACAATGCTTAAATCTCATTCAGAATGACAAATTGGATAGACACCAGAATTGTTGAAACAGAGGGAACATGATAGGAACCTACTATAGAGTTCCTCTGAAAGGCTCCACCCAACAAGGAATCAAAGCTGATGTTGAGAATCACAGCAAAGCTTTGGGCAGAGTACAGGGAGTCTTATGGAAGAGGAGGAGGGGGCAAGCTATAAAAGGACACAGAGGGGACAGGAGGTCCACAAGGAGACCAACAAAACCCAAAAATCTGGTCACGTGAGGGGGGCCTGGAGAGACTAATGTACCAACCAAGGACAATGTTTGGAGAGAACCTAGACCCTGCTCAGATTTAGCCCGTAGGCAGCTCGGTCTCCATGTGTCTCAGATTAAGGGGAGCAGGGGCTATCTCTGTCATGAACTCTTGCCTGCTCTTTGATGATTTTCCCCTGGGGATGAGACCTTATTAGGCCACAGAGGAAGAGGATCCAGGCAGAAATGAGACTTGATGTGCTAGGGACAGATGGCAAAGGCAGAGAACAACCCCTTTCAGTGGACTAGGGGAAGGGGATAGGGGGAGAAGAAAGGGAGGGTGGGACTGGGAGCAGATGAGAAGGGGAAACAATTGTGATCTAAAAATAATACAGTAAGAATTAAAAATTAAAAAAAACAGGAATGTGAAATCTAGCTGCAGTAAAGATCTCATTATGTCAGAGAAACTAGCATAATGGGATATGAGCTAAGAAATGCACCATGCAAGAAATCAAGCCATCCAAAGATAAGGGCTGCATATACTAGACGTGGCAGACTTCAGGAAAGCAATTGCTCCACCACTTCAAGCCTAGATGTTTTCCCCAAATTTGGAGGAACTGGACATTGGGTTTTTGACTAATGTTGAACTGTTAAAGGCTATTGTCCCATCTCTTAGCTTATTTTCTGTTGTGGTATAATAAGCAACTAAGGGGAGAAAAGTGTGTGTGTGTGTGTGTGTGTGTGTGTGTGTGTGTTTATTCTTGGTTCTTGGATATTGTCTGTCATTCAGGGGAAGTTAAGATGGAAGAAACTCTTGGAATAGGTAGTCACGTTTTAACCACAGGAGCAGAGAGAAATTAATTGATGATTGCATACTTCCTGGTTCTCAGCTAGCTTCCTCCACTTTTCAGTTTTGTACCCAAACACAAGGAATGCTGCCTTCTCAATGTATGAGTCATTCAACTTAAATTAATGTAATGAAGACAATCTCCACAGACATTCCCACAGGGCAACCTAATCTAGGCATTTCTTTACTGGGACTGTCTTCTAGGTAACTATAGACAGTATCAAGTTGAGAATTAAAATTAGCCATCAAAAATTGAATACATAGTGCATTATGCTACCTACAAGCCTGTGGGGACAAAGAAGAGTTAGGGCCTATAAACAATGTGTTTTTGTGTCAGATTGGCACAGGTTGTGTTGTGATGGTGTCAACTGAATGTACTAGGCATGCAAAGGATTCCCAGTCCTGTGAGCTATGAGTGTTAGCCAGAATATTATTCCTACTGGTTCTTTCCATGACCAAAGAGAAGCACATCTATATTCAGCCAATAACTTCAGAGTGCTATCCCCAAAATCTTTAATATTGTTTTTATATATGGATCCTTTTAAACCAATTCATTATATCCCATAAATTTTAAAGATTCGACCCTTCCAAACTGTAATTTATGTATCTTCAGCTCATTGCTCTATGAGAATGTAATCTGAAAACTCCTTATTAGCAATAAGCTAGGTGGTGTGGGGAATAAATAATTGTTTTATTATCCCCTGTGTATCTCAACCTATGATGTTATTTTCCTATGTCCAAAACAATTGTGTTCTAGGTTTATCACAATTTCCTTTGCCAATATTTTAATTGTTTACTGATGGATGGTAATTTCGAAGTTCTCTTCCCTTCCATGTGACTCCCTACAATTCTAAAATTGGCCTTGTATGCATGGGTAAGGTTCCGAGGCTTTTGAGGATGGAAAATCCAGGAGAATCATGGGAAAGAAGGACAGGAAGAGAGGAAGGAGGAGGATGCCATGACGGGTTAGCCTGAAGAAGAAACCACATGGGACTAGAGAAAGGACTCCAAAAATGGTGTGAAAAGCCACAGATAAAGAATAAAAGCAAGTGATTATAAGACTACAGATGAAAGATAGGATGGTTAAGGAGGATGTCACTGGATGGGGGCTGGGAGATGGATGCTGTGGTGCTGTAGACAGTGTAGGTAGGAATATCTGTGTGGCCCAAGGTAAATAAGACAGTTATAAATCTAACAGGTGTCTGTGTCTTATTATTTGTGAAATCAGGTTAGATAATACTGCAGTGATAAAAATGGAGCTAATAATAAATATTATATCATCCAACACTCATACTTCTTTTTTTATTCACTACAACGTAAAAGCACAAACAGCAGCTACAAATCTACAAAAACAACATGTACATATCGTCACATCACATCTTTAAATATTTCAGAAACAGATATGAACTTCATTAAGTTGTTCCTATTCTCCAGGTGACATAATCACACATCTGAATACCCCTGTTTAAATATGTTAATTCAAATTTAAATTGTATATTACTTAATAGGACTAACATGTTCATGACAAATCTCTGTTGTACATTTTTAGAGTCCTGGTCATAATTTAGTTCCTTTCATTGTAAAATACTTGGGAGCTTGATAAAAGAGCCAATTCTGAAGAAATATTAGTATCTCAAGCATTTTCTGTCTCTCAGGTAATGGTAGGTGGCTGTTAAACCTAACCATCTCAATAAAATGATGTGACTTATTCAAGACTGGAGACAATGCTTAGAATTCACAGCTTACTTGTCACTTCTCCTATGGGTAGAGTTTGTAAACAACCTTTTCCCACAGATACTAGCATCTCTTTTACACATCTGTCTCTTGTCTTTGTGTAAGCCATTATGAATAAGTGATAATCTTTTGACCAGTTCTGCTTAGTAAATTTTCTTGACATCTCTTTGGCATATGTTTAACTCATGCATAAGGCAAAAGTTTTATATTCATTTACAAATACCATTGATTTCTCAAAATTTCTCATATTTTCCTACCACTGAAAGTTCTAAAGTTCTAATGCTCTAAAGTTATGCTAATGAAACTTTCATAAGTATATACTCTGTTCTAAGTTTTCTCAAAATCTGTTGTTTCAGACTTCTACTCGTCCTTTTATTTTGAAAGCATTTACTTTTATGGCATGTTTTTCTTTCAGTATGATTCTGACAAGTATTCTGAAATCAATGAATTTATTTGAAACTATAGGATGAATTTTCTGGGCTTAGTGTCCTTATCTCATTTAAATAATTGCATACCTCCTTATACATTCATTACTTGTATTTAATTTTTATTTTCATTTTTATTAATTACGTTTTATTCACTTTGTATCTCCCCATGGCCACCTTCCTCCTCCCCTCCCATTCTCACACTCGCTCCACCTTCTCCACTCATGCCCCTCCCCAAGTCCACTGATAGGTGAGGTCCTCCTCTCCTTCCTTCTCATCCTAGTCTATCAGGTCTCATCAGGAGTGCTACACTATCTTCCTCTGTGGCCTTCTTAAGGTTGCTCCCTGCTCAGGGGTAAGTGATCAAAGAACAGGCCAATCAGTTCATGTCACAGGCAGTCCCTCTTTCCATTCCTATGGCACCCACTTAGACACCGAACTGCCATGGGCTACATCTGTGCAGGGGTTCTAGTTTATCTCCACGAATGGCCCTTGGTGGGAGTATCAGTCTCAGAAAAGACCACTGTGCCCAGATTTTTTGGTTCTGTTGCTCTCCTTGTGGAGTTCCTGTCCTCTCCAGGTCTTATTATTTTCTACTTCTTTCATGAAATTCCCTGCACTTTGCCCAAAGGTTGGCCATAATTCTCAGCATCTGCTTTGATACCCTGCAGGGTAGAGCATTTCAGAGGCCCTCTGTGGCAGGCTTCTCTACTTTTCCCTGTTTTCTCCTTCTTCTGATGTCCATCCTCTTTTCCTTTCTGTGTGGGGTTTAAGCATCTTAGCCAGAGTCCTCCTTCTTGATTAGTTCCTTTAGGTATACATATTTTAGTAGGGGTATCCTATAATATATGTCTAATATCCACTTATGAATGTTTATATAACCTGTGTGTCTTTCTGCTTCTGGGATACCTCACTCAGGATGATCTTTTCTAGTTCTCACCATTTACCTGAAAATTTCATGATTTCCTTGTTTTTTATTGTTGAGTAATATTCCATTGTGCATGTATACCATAATTTCTATATCCATTCCTCAGTTGAGGGGAATCTGGTTTGTTTCCAGCTTCTGGCTATTACAAATAAAGCTGCTACAAACATGGTTGAGCAAACGTCCTTGTTACGTACTTGAGCATATTTTGGATATATACCTAAGAGTGGTATAGCTGGATCTTGAGGCAGCGCTATTCCTAATTGTCTGAGAAAGGACCAGATTGATTTCCAAAGTGGCCATACAAGTTTACAATCCCACCAACAGTGGAAGAGGGTCCCCCTTTCTCCACAATCTCTCCAGCATGTGTTGTCACTTGAGTTTTTGATCTTAGCCATTCTAATGGTGTAAGGTGAAATCTCAGGGTCATTTTGATTTGCATTTCCCTGATGACTAAGGATGTTGAACATTTCTTTAAGTGTTTTTCGGCCATTTGGTATTCCTCTGTTGAGAATTCTCTGTTTAGCTCTGTACCCCATTTTTAATTGGATTATTTGGTATGATGCTGTTTAACTTCTTTAGTACTTTATATATTCTGGATATCAGCCCTCTGTCAGATATAGGGTTGGTAAAGATCTTTTCTCAGTCTGTAGGCTGTCACTTTGTTACGGCAACAGTATCTTTTGCTTTACTGAAGCTTTTCAGTTTCATGAGGTCCCATTTATTGATTGTTATCTGTTGACTGTTGGCCTGTGTTGTTGGTGTTCTGTTCAGGAAGTTTTCTCATCTGCCAATGAGTTCAAAGCTCTTCCTAAGTTTTTCTTCTAACAGATTTAGTGTGTCTATTTTTATATTGAGGTCTTTGATCCACTTGGACTTTAGTTTTGTGCAGGGTGATAAGTATGGATCTATTTTCAGTTTTATACATGTAGACATCCAGTTAGACCAGCACCATTTGTTGAAGATCCTGTCTTTTTTCTATTGAATGGTTTTGACATCTTTGTAAAAAATCAGGTGTCCATAAGTGTGTGGATTTATTTCAGGGTCTTCTATTCAATTCCATTGATCTACCATTCTGTTTCTATGCCAGTACCATGCAGTTTTTAGTATTGTTGCTCTATAATACATCTTGAGATCAGGGATGTAGATACCTCCAGAAGATCTTTTATTGTAGAGGATTGTTTTAGCAATTCTGAGTTTCTTCTTATTCCATATGAAGTTGAGAATTTTTCTTTCCAGGTCTGTAAAGAATTGTGTTGGTATTTTGATGGGAATTGCATTGAATCTGTCAATTGCTTTTGGTAAAATAGAAATTTTTACTATATTAATCCTGCCAAACCATGAGCATGGGAGATCTTTCCATGTTCTGATATCTTCTTCTAATTCTTTTTTCAGAGACTGGAAATTTTTTTCATACAATTCTTTGACTTGTGTGGTTAGTTTCACACCAAGGTGCTTTATGTCCTTTGTGGCTATTGAGAATGGTATTGTTTCCCTGATTTCTTTCTCAGCCCTTTTGTCTTTTGTATTCAGGAGGGTTACTGATTTTTGGGGGGTATTTTTTAGTTAATTTGGTATCCAGCCACTTTTCTGGAGGTGTTTAACAGCTGTAAGAGTTCCCTGGTAGAGTTTTTGGGGTCACTCAGGTATACTATCACATCATCTGCAAATAGTGAAACTTTGACCTCTTCCTTTCCACTTTGTATTGCTTGATCTTTTTTTCTTATCTTATTGCTCTAGCTAGGATTTCAAGTACTAAGTTGAAGAGATATGGAGATACTGGGCAGCCTTGCCTTGTCCCTGATTTCAGTGGGATTGATTTAAATTTTTCTCCATTGAGTTTGATATTGTATATAGGCTTGCTGTATTGCCTTTATTATGTTTAGGTATGTGCCTTGTATCCCTGATCTCTCATGATCAACACATGAATGGGTGTTGGATTTTGTCAAATGCTTTTTCAGCATCTAGGGAGATTATCATGTGGTTTTTCTCATTCCATTTGTTTATATGGTGGATAACATTGATGGATTTCCATATATTGAACCGCTCCTGCATACCTGGGATGAAGCCTACTTGGTCGTAGTGGATGATATCTTTGGTGTGTTCTTGTATTCAGTTTGCAAGTATTTTGTTGAGTATTTTTGCATTGATGTTCATAAGGCAGACTGGCCTGAAATTCTGTTTCTTTGTTGGGTCTTTGTGAGGCTTAGGTACCAAGAATGAGTTTGGTAATGTTCCTTCTGTTTCTATTTTGTGGAATAGTTTGAAGAGTATTGGTGTTAGCTCTTTTTTGAAAGTCTGGTAAAATTCTGCACTGAAACCATCTGGCCTTAGGTTTTTTTTCTTTTCTTTTTTTTTTTTTTTTTTTTTTTTTTTTTTTTTTTTTTTTTTGCATAGGAGACTTTTTATGATGGCTTTTATTTCCTTTGGGTATATAGGACTATTTAATTGATTTACCTGGTCTTGATTTAGCTTTGGCAAGTGGAATCTATCAAGAAAACTGTCCATGTCGTTTAGATTTTCAAATTTTGTAGCATATAGGCTTTTGAAGTAAGACCTAATGATTGTTTGGATTTCTTCAGTGTCTGTCTTTATATCCCCCTTTTCATTTCTGATTTTGTTGATTTGGATGGTGTCTCTCTGCCTTTTGGTTAGTTTTTCTAAGGGTTTGTCTATCCTGTTGATTCTCTCAAAGAACTGGCTCTTGGTTTCGTTGATTCTTTGAATTGTTTTATTTGTTTCTAATTTATTGATTTCAGCTTTGAGTTTGATTATTTCCAACCATGTACTCCTTTTTGGTGTGTCTGCTTTTTTTTTTTTTCCCTCCTAGGGCTTTTAGGTGAACCATTAAGTTGCTTGAATGAGATGTTTCAAATTTTTTTCTTGAAGGCACTTAGAACTATGAACTTTCCTTTTAGCACTGCTTTCATTGTGTCCCATAAGTTTGGATATGTTGCGCCTTCATTTTCATTGAATTCTAGAAAGACTTTAATTTCTTTCTTTATTTCTTCTCTGACCCAGCTGTCATTTAGTAACAAGCTGTTCAGTTTTGGTGTGTTTGTAGGCTTTTTGTTATTTCTGTTGTTGAAGTCCAGCTTTAGTCCATGGTGATCCATGGACAAGTCCATGTTTTTTTTTTTTTTTTTTTATGTGCATTTATTTATTATCTATACAATGTTTTGTCTGCATGTATACTTGCAGTCCAGAAGAGGACACCAGATCTCATTATAGATGGTTGTGAGCCTCCATGTGGTTGCTGGGAATTGAACTCAGCACCTCTGGAAAAATGGCCAGGGCTCTTAACCTCTGAGCCATTTCTCTAGCCCCTAATTACCTGTTTTTAATCTCTTCAACATTTACTCTTTTGTTGTTGTAATACTGGATAAAACAGAAACTTACTTTATAGTTTTCAGTTTCTTTTAGAATTTAGTGACTCTAAATTTTTTCATCAAATAGTAAATCTCACCCTTTGTGCCTAAAATATTATACAGCACCTTCATGCCCACTGTATTGTTTTCTATTATACAGTTACTACACAATTGTAAAATCAATATAAAAAATGTTTAACAAAAATGCTTTCAAATTAGAGGAAAATGTGTAAAAATACCTCAACCAACATCAGAGAAGAAAATCCTGTTAATTTTAATTAAATCTTTATTAGACATGAGCCATTCTGTTGCAGTTATCATGAGCACAGTTTACATGTGATTTGTGCAGTGAATATCGTAACAATATCCTATTTGTGTTTAAAAGCCTCTCCCACAGTTCTCTTTTTATTTATTCTTTATACATACAATATGTTCTGACTGCTCTTTCACCTCCCTCCACTACTCCTACCCCCTCCCCACTTCCCCTTTCCTCCATATCCACTCCTCCTCCATTTCCCCTCAGAAAAGAACAGGCCTCCCAGGTGTGGCCACCTAACATGGCATAGCAAGATGCAGTGAGACTAGGCACAAACACTCATATCAAGGCTGGACAAGGCAGCACAATAGGATGAGAAGTACACCGAGAGCAGGCAAAAGAGTCAGAGACACCACCATTCCCACCATTTGGAGGTCTGCCACCACCCAAGCTAAATAACCATAGCACGTATGCCAAGGACCTAGCACAGACCCATGCACACTTGCATTGCTGCTCACTCTCCAGATGGCCCTATGAGCTCTGATTAGTTGATTCTGTAAGTCATAAATCCCACATTTTAAGGGAAATATCAAATTGTATTGTTCTAAGTATTATGTATGACAAATAATTTTAGCCCCTTGTAGTACTTGGAGTTTAAATATTAATTTATAAGTATCAATTGAAGTATCAAAGCACAATTATAATAACCTCATAGTGCAAAGGTAACACAGTTAAACAATACGAGAACCACATTGCAATGTGAAAGGTTTTGTTAGTTACTATTCTGCTGTTAGGAAAAGATCTCATGCTGTCACAAATAAAAATTTTAGCTATCTAACTATAGTGATATTAAAATATTAAGCTCCCTTAGAAAGCAAATTTATTTTATATAAGAAAGCATAATTTATCATGCATAAACAAAATTGACAGGGAAGCTTTTAATAATCATCTCAATGAACATTTTAATGCTAGCATGTTCATTCACCGATAGTGAATGTTTGAATCAATGAGAAATCTTTCATCATGGTTATGTACAAAGCACTATGTCATTTTGTTTGTCATAGAGAACATTACCAATAACACAAAACACCATCAAACTTATAATATTTATCTATAGTGAGTTAAGAAATGAAGTAATATATGAGTATACATACTATTAACCCAAATTAGTTTTAAAATAAATGTTAATTTTTTCCTAAATAGAAACAACATTATTAGTCATATAGTTTAAGTATAATAATATTTAAACACACTGAAAATGCTATGGCATAAAACAATTTTTAATAAATTATGCTTGTGCATGCTATGAGAATTGCAAATGACTTTTTGAAAAATTACTCAGAAATTTACATATGCAAATAATACATTTGAAATATGCAGTGTGTGACACCCTGTGATCAGATGTTTCTTAGTTCTGATAATGTTCTATCATCTATCTTGTAGTAAGACATAGCATTGCCTCACTATGTTTTGAAGAGTGATGCTGCTCTTTGCGGGCGTCCACTTTTTCCTCAGTATGTGTCTGTTTGCATAAGTACTGCTGAACTTTGGAGGACACCACATTTAGTCACTGCATACTTATTCCACAAGTATAATAAACCTCGGCTTCTGCAACATACATTGTAGGTATGTGCCTTCCATTTCCTGCTCTTCTGACAGAGAAAATGATTCAGGCAAAAAAGTCTGTCTCATTTTTTCAGATTGCTGGTTGTAGATAGTGATTGGCATTACATATGTGGTTAAGAAAAATACATGTGAAATACAAATACACTTAATTTTGAGTGTTCATCAAATTTTAGTACTTAATTTCCTAAAATGTGTTAAGGTGTGACATACTTCATAATTATATGTTTTTATGAAACACACTTCCAAACAACCAGTTGAAGCAAAATTATTGCACAAGTTCATACATAGTTTTTTTTTTTATTTTTTATTTTTTTAGAAAGGACAGAAAATTTTTGTATTTGTTCCTCAGGAGATACTCACCTTGCTTTTAGAGTTATGGTCTGTTCTGTTTTGAGGTAAGTTTGGCTATGTAGGCTAGACTGGCTGACCAGAGCGCTCCCAAAATTTATAGGCCTTTTATGCCCTAAAACTAAAACTACAATTATACAATTATGTCCATCCAGAATTCCAGTTTCTTTTTTGGGTTCTAGGAATCAAAGTCATGGTCTTAATGCTGGCATAGAAAGCACATCAATCAATGAGCCATTTTCCCAACTAAATGAGTAGAGGTAACAGAATTAAACTCCAGTTTAAAAATAATTGCTTTTTTTTAAGAGAGTTATGGCGAATTTCTCTCATATTACAGTTTTGTATTAAGTTTTATAAATAATGAACTCTAACTTAATAAACTCTGATCTATTTATATTTTATCTTTAAAAGTGGGCTTCCATTATTGCCAGATTCGAAATTTTAATAAGCTGCCTCATTATCAAGTCACTGGTATTTGTTTAACGATATCTAAAAAAGGTAGAAACAAGCATATATTCAAGAGAAATCCTTTAATAAGCAATAATAAACTATTTTAAAAGTGTGTAAATTTTCAAAAATTCTAATTTAGTTAGATATTTTTAAAGACTTATTACTTTTTGTGTTTATGACTGTTTCATCTGCTTGTTTGTTACAGTAGCATGTGCATAACAGAAAATGGTGTCCAAACCCCTGGAAATGAAGGTAATAAGTGAATCAATATGTGGAAACTGAACCCTGGATCTCCACAATTATAGCAAGTGGCCTTAATCACCGAACCAGCCCTCTTGACCTGGTTACATAGTTTTATTTTCTATATATTTTTGATAAATGTGTTTGAAGACAAAATTATATAAAGAATCCTTAGGCTTTTAAAACATTGGATACATACAACATTGAAGCTACCCTTCATAGCAAACAATCTTGCCTGCTTTAGGTGTTTGACCTGGTACAAATCTACCTCATTTTTTTCTGAGGCAGATTGCTTTTATATTAAACATTGGAAAACAGTTTTCATTTGTTCAATAGGCCATGCCAAAAATTTAGTATATAAACATTTTCAAATATCCAGGCACTATTCACAGCTGGCAAAGATAACTCACCCATGAGAAAACATTTAAACTGACATTACAAGGTCTCAGATTATTGGGGTTAGCATTAAATAATGTTCTCCTGTATCTGGCAATTGGCAGAAGTCTGTTGACGCTTATTCTGTTCACCTTTTGTGTTAAATGTTCTGTTGACTCCACCATGACTTCCAGGTGAACTTCAGAAGTTCGCTGAGAAGTTTATTCATTTTGGCAGGTTAAAATAGCTGACTCCATGCATAGCTGAGTTTAAACTGCATTCTCTTACTTACGAAACTATCAGCATGTTCTCCACAATTGGCTGTTTTCCACTTTAAAAATAATAAAAGGCAAACAAGAGTTAATGAACTCACCAGAAAATTTTCAATTTCAACTCTGGAAAAGTGGAAGGGTAACAGAACGTTTTCAGGAGAAACATAGGATTATTTTTTACAATAATTTTCTGCTTAAAAAAGATTTTAAATTATAATTTTAAGTTCAAAAGCTGTTGACTTTATTGCAAACATAAAATTCAATTTGATTCACTTGTTGATGAAACATTTTTTTGTTGTTGTTGTTGGCATATGAGATAAAAAGTCCAAGTGTACTTCCAAATTGTGCATACACAAAGGGGTTTTTTTCCAGTCTATGACGCCTCTTTGAGATGCACAGTATGACCACTTTCATACCTAATCTGTATTTCTCAAAAACGTTAAGTGCAGTCCAAATTTAAAAGCATAGATCTAAATATTTTTTTGAGTTTTTTTTTTTTAAATACATTTAGAGGGGCTAGAGAGATGACTCAGTGGTTAAGAGCACCGTCTGCTCTTCCAAACGACCCAGGTTCTATTCCCAGCACCCGCATGGCAGCTCACAACTGTCTGTAATTCCCATTCCAAGGTTTCTGACAACTTCACACTAATGCATATAAAATAAAGTTAAATAAAAATAAATAAACAAATTTAATAAGCATAAACTTTTTTACTGAAACAAAATGTTTGAAATAATTTGGTTTTATCACATCCTGGCTAACCCTCTATTCATCTGTATATTCTCAGGGATCATTTATCATCTCATGACTTGAGGGAGAATATGAGTTATAGAAAATATTTATATAATTCAGTTAACAAATTTATATTGTTCAGTATATATCAAAGTAGTCTGGTTTCTTATGTGTGGCTATTTTAAACTATGGCTGAGCATATTACTATCCTAAATCTGTGAATGGACTTTCTATGCCTAGTATAGAACTTTATGCTCATTTACCTGTGAAGCATTCTGAAAGGATATTGCCTGGAAATTAAATGGAGCTGATCATTGTAATGCTTTTAAATGCTGTACCATTCTTCATTCACATCAATCAACTGCAATCATTAATCAAGCAGAGAGCAATGGTTTGGGTGAACACTTAATATTGATTCTAGCTCAAATTCCAGTGCAATTATAACTTAATGGTAAGCAGTATGTGTAATATTTAAATATAATCTAGTTTAAAGTGTCAATTAAGTTCCAGCAGGGAAAAAGGACAAGTCCTGTGACATAGACAAAAAATTATGAGGAAACTGTTTCTGAAATGGAAAGAAGCCAAAAGAGTCAAAAGTGCAAGCAGCAGTAGATGCTGACTGACCCATGCAATGAGGATGCCACTACTACCTGTAGTTCATGTCAAAAATGGAAAAACAGAACAGACAAAGGAAAATGCATTTGGTGTTTGAAAATAGTGTTCAATTTAAGTTTCAACAAAATTGGAAAATTTCTCTTTTTTTTAATTTTCAGGTTTGTTCTCATAACTAGAAATTCCAATCTCTTATTAGTTGAATAATTAAATATTTAAAACAGACTTTCAAGTCAATTAATTTATGTCCTGCCCCCAAATATTTTTTTTTTTCTGAGTCAAATAACAATTAGCTTTGTATGGTTCTCTTAATTCCCCTGAATATAGATGGTCCCACCAGAAGATGAATGCTTTAACTGAGTAATTCATAGAGCAGTAGAAACTCTTTCCAAGCAAATTGCCACAGTCTTAGCCATTGTTCTAATGTTGTCAAGAGACACTATGACCAAGGCAACACTTAAAAAAGAAAGCATTTAGTTGAAGCTTGCTTACAGTTTCACAAGTTTAGTCGCATGGTAGGGAACATGGTGGAACTCAGAAAGACATGGTGCTGGAGCAGTAGCTAAGATTTTTTCACGTAGATCCACAGCAAGTAGAAAAACGAGCCACTGGCTTGGGCTTTTGCAACTAAGTCCAACACCCAGAGTCATACTTTGTCTTGCAAGGCCATACCCTCTAATCCTTTTCAGTTAGTGCACCATCCTGATGACTAAGCACTCAAGTATCTGAGTCTTTGGGGGTCATTCTTGTTCAAACCACCACAGCCTCTCTCTACCAATACGTGCTTTAATTATTTGACAGCATGACATTCAAAAAGGGAGGGATCCATCTTTCTAACCTAAATCCATAGACCTGTATGGATACTTTTAACTTTCATCCCAGAACATTGAGAATATGTAAATGCCTACTTTGATGAAGGCTGTTCCCAGGGTGAGATGGCTGGCTCTTTGACGCACCCTCCCTCCCTGAGGTTGGGAAGCAGCCTTGTCAGGCCACAGAGGAGGAAGATACAACCAGTCCTGACGAGACCTGATAATCTAGGGTCAGAAGAAAGGCGAGGAGGACCTCACCCATCAGTGGACTTGGAGAGGGGCATGGGAGGAGATGAGGGAGGAAGGATGGGATAGGGAGGGAATGTGGGAGGGGGCTACAGTGGGATACAAAGTGAATAAACTGCAATTAATATAAAAAATAAAAATTTAATTTAAAAAACGAGCCTCTTTGACAGACAATACTGGATCCCATAGGAACTCTGTTCTAGTTACACAGTAAGTGTGTGGTTATTCTTGTACATGATATCATATCTTACAAAAGATTAGATGAGAGCCCTATGCAAGCTTTATGAATATAAGGCATGGCATGAGCCCAGAACATTTCTTTCTACTATCCCTAAGCATAAGCCAGGAAACGTCTAACCTTCATATAAACTAATGTTCTGCAAATCCAGACCTAGAAGGCTTTAGGATCCATCTGCTAACCCAGGTCTAGAAAGGTTTCAGTCTCCTAGACTTACTGATGACAATCTCACCCTTTCTAGTCCTTTCTGAACTCTGGCTGGCTGGTTCTCCTCAGATGTTCTGGCTCTAAACTCTTCTCCAAGCTGACTGAGTCAAACTGGCTTCTTTTGACTGTTCACTGAATTGCTCTGCTTAGAAAAACTGGCTCTGAACTCCAGGAACTGAACAGCACTGACAGCAGGAACCGAACAGAATTGAATGGAACTGTAAAAACTCAACTGAACTGCACCAAACTGAACTTCTAAACTTAGTGTACTGTCTCCAAGAACTCCCTGGATTCCTACCCTGCTACTCTTAAGTAGCTTCTCTTTTCTGTCCCTTCTCATGAGAGTTGGGTGTATCCTATCTCTGAATCATTCTGTCAAATATTTCTGTGATTCATCACTTTGTCTGCCCCTCAATTAGACTTCATTGTTTGGAATTAAAAGTATGTACTATATTCCAGCCAGTGTGATTACAGATGTGCGTTCTAATCAGAGGGATTAAAGTGTGAACTAAAGGCATGTCTGTATTACAGAGATTCACACAGACCTAGGTCTTCAGTTAGGATCCCTGGCCAAAGTAGCCCTGTTGCTGGATTAAAATTCCTCTACAGATTCTCAGTACTCTAGCCCCATTTCCTATTTTCCCAATTAAAAACTTTGCAAATTTGCATGTAAATTTGCTGGATTTTTCATTTTGTTTTGTTTTTGAATGGAAGCAAATCTAAATAATTTGGAAAAGTCTTTCAAATGATTTAAAACTGGTCAAAATTTGTACCATGATCCAAATAAAAGACTTTAGAAAGTGATCTACAATAAAATAGGCATCACAAAAAGGGTGGGGGGAGATGTTTTTACGTGGAAAAACATGGCCAACTGGAAATCAATTTGTAGATACAGGGACTTCTAAAACTATTAACACATAATGTACACAAACAAACACACATATATATGTATATGTTTGTGTCTTTACATATATATGCTTATATATACACATAAATGCCTGTATACATAGATGTACATACATATTTAAGTACATTTAGTTATAGGTACAAATATATACATCTATATACATATGTGTATGTGTGTTTGTATATATTAATATATATATATATATGTATATATATATATACATATATATATATATATACTCAAGTTCTAAATAAAATTAAACTCCCAAAAATAAAATACCAGTAGTAAATAAGCAAAACAAATGTCTAATACATAGACCTTTGCAAATTCAAATATTTTCAGTTTTTCATGGAAAAAGTAAATATAATGGACAAGACTTATATGTTTATATAATAAGTTCAGACAAAGAAACAAACACAAGATTAAATGTAATATGAAAAGGAGTAACAACCTGAGGAAGAGAAGAATTTAATACATTCTATATAAAATCTTTATATCAAACAATTTTAAAAAATCCAATTCTTTTTAAGGAACTGTATGCAAGGTATACTTTGATTTTGTGTGTGTGAATGTGTGTGTGTGTGTGTAGGTCTTTCTGTTTGTGTGTCTGTGCACACATGTGTTTATAGAGAACCAAGCTCAAAATCAGGTGTCCTCCATAATAACACCCATGTATTGCTTTAAGAAAGAATTGCTCTTTCTTTTTTACCTGGACCCCCATATTTGATTAGACTCATGACCAAGTCATTCTTCCATCTCCCCTTCCCTAGTACTTGTGTTGCAGGTGTGCAGTGTTACACTTGAGTCTTATAAATTGACTGCTGAGAATATAAAATTATGTACTCATGGTTTGGTCAAAAATACTTCAGTAGCTGAGCCATCTCTCCATCACAAGAAAAATATAGCTTTTGATAATCAAAAATAAGACAAAATAATGCAGGAGTGTGAATAAAATAAATGAAGAATGAGGATAGAGTTTTCAACAGAAATAAAGAGAATAGTATAAAATAACACCATAACCACATTCACATAAAACTGTTTAATGTGAAGATGAAATCGGCAGTTTTCTGGGAAGCATACTGTTTTTGAAGACAAATTGTTAATGACATCATCAGTTTTGCCCGAATATAAAACTTCTTCCAACATTAGTGATTGTTAGCTTGAAATCTGTTCCTGCATCCTCAGCTTTTCAGGGAGTGCTGAATATGATTTTAATCCTATACTTCATTCTTTTAAAAAGCCTAATGTTCCCGAAGAAGTAACTAACCTCACAGAGGAGCACAATGAGTTTACTGAATGCTAGAGCCATTTCTAATTTTAGATCCTGTCTTAAAAATATTAGAGCACCACTGGCTTGAAAATCACTTTACCATTCTGAAAATGGCCACCTACATGTAGGCCTATTTCTGGAATAATTTATTCTGTTATTGAATTTGCATTAGATGTTATCCTTTTCATTTCATTTCCTGCAAAACTCTTTGTTTTCTTTAGGCCTTTATGTACTGCTATAGCTTTCACTACAGGTAAAAAGCTGCCAGATCCTAGAAAGAGGCGCTCAAGGAGAAACTCAACTATCAGGACACACATAGGGAAAGCTTTGTATTTTCTTCTCGTGCTTGGTGATGTTTTGTTTTCCTTTCTTCTATGTATCATTCATTTTGTTTTGAGTCAGAGTCTCTCTATCCCTGTCTGTCCTGAAAGTTATATCATAGAAAAGGCTGGACTTTAACTCTGCGAGTTCTGTATGTATTTGCTTTCTGAATGCTGGAATTAAAGGTACTTGTCATCATGCCTGCTTGTTTGTTTATTTAATTAGTTATTTATTATTTATATTTTTGGTTGTGTCTTTTTTTTTTATTTGCAGTCTAATATATTTGGGAGTCAGTGTGGTTCCCAGGCTGGACTGGAATTCGAGAGCTCAGTTCCTCAACTTTCCACATATTTATTTTGAATGGCTGTACCATGCAGTGTGGTTCACCATCTTGCTGAGATCCTCCTTCGGTCTTCTTGTGGTTATAACTGTAGTCTTTGGAAGTTAGGCAAGGGATGCATATCTTCCTGATGAGCATCGTCTCCTACTCTTGGAAGTGGGTCTCTAGGAAGTTATAGAGCTGGAGCTGTGCCAATCAAAGACATAATGGTGCTAGATGACTCTCTAAAAGAAGAGAGTAAGAGATTGGTTTGTGGGGTCCACTCCCAGGTCATGACAGTTTTTATATCATCCAAGGTACAATGTCTCCTACTTATTCAAGTAACAGCTGTTTCCACTGAGAGCTTTTACATCATAAAATTGAACTTTTTCCCAGGTGCATATCCTGGTGTATATAAATTGTGGAAATGGATGCATTCTGTACTCTACAGAGTCATATAGCATGCTTTGGAAACAGAAACCCAGAGAGTGGTATGGTAAGGAAGACCTCCAAAGCAAATAAAACTGACAGCAGGCAGTGACCTTGGTAGAATTATTTTATTAAATCATAAAGGACATGGTTAGTTGGTTAAAAAGAAGCAACTAGCTGGAGTGGTTGCTGTTAAATGGTACCTGGAAGAGGAGATAAAGACCAGCAAGCATAAACTGAAGGCTGTGGCTGAAGGAAAATGCAACATCAGCGGAATGCTGAAGATGGAGGGACCCTGTGTATGCTCACCTTAAATGCTGCTGAAGCAGAATATACCTCTTTGTGCTTCTGGAAGTGCTACTCAACGTCATTATTGTTTTAAGGACAAATTTTACTATGAATTTTGTGTAGTGGGAGACATGATAATTAGTTATTTCTTCACTTAACAGTTTTTGATAAGTGATAATGTTGCCCTCAGGAAATATGTATTTTAATAATTTGGCTTCTAAAATCGTTGACACAGCTATTTATATGAAGATTTTAAAACCATTAAGCCTGTTTATATTTATTTGTTTATATAGTATCCTCTCTTCTCGCCTCATTTGAAGACAACATACCTCTAGTTGTAACAATCCAGGAGAAAAGGAAAAGTTACAATTTTTTGTAAAAAGTATGGAGTATCATAAAAATTGAATTATTTTTACTTTTTGGTATTTTTTTGTCACTATCCAGTATGTTTTAAAAAAATAGGATTTCTTGAAACTACCACATTTTACTTTTTATGCTAACTGTATAGCTTTCCTCCCATTTTCCAATGAAAAAACATACTACTCTTGAGAGTGTCATTCATCTCAAAATATTAAGGATGCCTATTGTTATAAAACAATAGGCACAAAAATATCTTTGAAAATGTATAGAACCAAAGGTCAAGAAATATGTGTTAATCATATAGGATGAATAGGCCTTTTAGGAGAGATTGTTCCATTTTGACTGTATATTTTTTATTCTGTGAAGATAACAAACAATTCAAGAGTGTAGGTCATTATGTACTGGGTGCATTTTTCCACTACACCTATAGATATACCCTGGAGATTAGAAGCTATCAGATATTGGGGAATAAAAGAAAAAAAAACTCGTAACACTCAAGAAATTTGGGCGATAGATAATTTTCTAGAACAAAAGAAAATACCTGTGATTGCAACTTACCCAGGCTCTGGTGCATGTTCCTGACAAAACAAAACAAAACAAAACAAAAGTCATGAAAACCGGAGGGAGTTTTGTAGGGAAGTGATAGTTAAGAGAGTAAGAGGGTAATTAGAAAAAGTAGGCATGGATGCCTTATAAGAATATTTAGATATAATTTATGTATATACACATCAAACAATGTTTCATAAACAGAAGCCAAAAAATAGTTCATCAAAAAGAAAGGAAGAAAAACAAACTAACAATAGATTCCTGCTCAGCCTTGTTTATTTCTACTCTTCTACTCTGCTCAATATCTAAGAAATGGAAAGAACATAAATGTCCTTCAAATAAAGAATGGACGGTAAAAATGTGGTACCTGCATGCAATAGACTTCATTTAGCTGGAAAGACAAATTAAATTATAATTTTTATAAGTAAATGGATAGAGCCAGAAAATAAACTAAGGGAGGTACTCTAGACCCAGGGGGACAAAAGCATCATGTGGTTCCAAATTCCAGATCTTCATATATGCGCACATAACCTGGAGAAAACACAGGGGAGGAACTCTTGAGTAGGAACTAGTAGGACACAGTTTAGATGAAGGGGAAATGGAAAATGGGATAGTGTTGGGAGAGGGGATGGAGGAAAGTTAAATAAAAGAGAAACTGTTAATAAAAATGTTTGAAAATGCCATAGGGAAACACTATTATACATAATATAATATTTTATATAATAATACAACATTTCAATATTATATTTAATATATTGCATACATTTACATATGAGTGAGAGAGAAGTATAAGTTTTAAGTAAAGTTATTATTCTTGAGATAATGCCTACTGGGCTCAAAAATCCTAATTACCTCTCTCATAACCACACCCCTGACAAGTTCCAGTCATGGGAAAGCTCCCTTTATTTTCTTGGTGAGGGGAGTCCAAGATACTCACCAAATTTGAGGACTATTACCATTGTCCTTGGTTTCTTCCCAGAATATAAGACCCTATTTCTGGAATCACCACTAACTTTTAAAACAGGGGTTGGAAGAATGAACTGAAATGAGTTACAAACTTCCCTGAGAACTTGAATAAGAATGGCCTCAACAGACTCCTATGTTTGAATGCTTGGCTCAAAGGAATTGTGACCTTGTTGGAGAAATTATGTCACTGTGGTCATGGCTTTCAGGTCTCATATGATCAAGCTTATCCTTGTGTGGCAGTATCCTTTTGCTGCCTTCAGATCAAGATGTTGAACTCTCAGCTCCTTTTCTAGCATCAGACCTAACTGCATGTTACCATGCTTCCTTACATGATGTTAATGGACTAAATCTCTGAAACTGTAAGACAACCCCAATTAAATGTTGTTTTTGTTTATTTTTTTTATTTGTTTGTTTTAATGAGAATTGTGGTGGTCATGGTGTCTCTTCTCAGCTGTAAAAATCTAACACAGAAGTTGTTAGCAGGGAGTGGGGTATTGCTGTGATAGGCCTTACCATGTTTTTGTTTTGAGGAATGTGGACTTCATGATTTTGGATTAGGAAAGCAGTTGAATGCTTTAAGTGGAGCTTCATGAGCTTGGATTACAGTGATTCTGAGAGAGATTTGAACTATGGGGATCTGGCTTGAGAGGTTTTAGAGAAGGAGAATGTTGTTATATGGCCTAGAGACTATTCTTGTGATATTTTGGTGAAGAATATAGCTGCTAGATGTTAAGTAAAGAGCTTTAGATTAATTGTGTTGGTAGAGGAAATCTCAAAACAGCTTAATACTGACTGTGTTTTATGATTATTAGTGTTCAGTTTTATGCAGATCTAAAGGAAAGGGAGTAAACTGAGCAAGAAAAATTCAAAATGTACAACTTAAGAAAAATATTGACACCAGGAATTGAAATAGAGCTAAGTCCCTGTATTTAAGGAGATAAACAGATTAAGAAATGGAATAAACAGAGTGGTGACCTCAGAGTTAGACTCCTACCCAGATAAGCTTCCATCTTGTGAACAGGAATTAAAGAACATCTTAGGTCTAGGTGTGATCATGCACCCCTTTGATCCCACCACTCAGAAGGCAGAGGTTGACAGACATCTAATTTCAAGGCCAGCCTGGTCTACAGAAAGAACTCCAGGAAAGCGATGCTTAGTCAGTGAAGGAAATAACTGAAAACACAAAGCTGGTGAAGATACAATTGAAAAATGAGCTATGTTCCAGCCCAACAAAAATTAGAACTTTGTAGCTTTGGCTACATGGTTCTAAGTTTAGAATCAAGGATAGAAGAAATGGACTCTACCTTGGAAACTGAAGAAAACTGAAAACCTCTAAAGCCGGGTATTGTAGCAGAGTTTCCTTGCATGGAGGTCAAGAGAGGCCGCTGTAAAACTATGAAGGAAAAATCCTCTATTACCTTGGAGACCCCAGAATGTTGGAGATTCTAGAACTATGGGATACTTGCCAGGGAAAGCTGCTAGCAGAAAGCAGAACCTTTGCAAGATAAAGAAGTATGTTCCAATCAACAAAGCTAAAAACAGTTGGATATCTGAAGAGTGGTTTGACATCAGATGTGGAAATTCAGACTTGGGAGTTTGACCAGCTGGTTTTCCATCTTACTTTGGTCTAGTATTTCTTCACTATGTTCCACTTCCTACTTTTTGGAATGGTAATATCTACCCTTGCCCTTGTATGTTGGAAGTATGTGATCTGTTTTTCAATTTTGATTTTACACAGGATTACCACTAAAAGAGTACATGAGTCTCAGCAGAGACTTTGAACTTTGGACTTTAAAACAAGGTTGAGACTTATAAACTATGAGAACTTTTGAAGTTATACTGAATGCATTTGTGCATTATGTTATGGCTACAAGCATATTGAAGCTAAAAAGTAGAATTTGATGGTTTGAATATGAATGACCCATGTAGACTCATGTGTTTGAATGCTTGGTCTGATTGGAGTGGCAATGTTAGGAATTGTGGCCTTGTTGGAAAAACTGTGTCATTTGGAGACAAGCTTTTAGGTCTCATATGCTCATGCTAGGCCTATTGTGGCAGTCTCTTTCTCCAATATCCTGTCTGCCTGTATGCCACCATGCTTACCACCATGATAATAATGGTCTAAATCTCTGAAACTGTAAGCCAGCCTCAATTATATGTTTTCTTTTTTAAGAGTAGCTATGGTCATTATGTCTCTTCACAGCAATAAAATCCTAAGACACATAGTATCCAAAAGGTTTATCTAAGATGTCAAGGGAGAAAAGCACCAAATAATCTTCGACAGTTAACAACGGTTAACTCCATGAGCCACAACAATAATTATGCAGCAAGATCAACCCAAGGATGGAGTAGTGACACTTATATCTTGGGAATAATCTACTGCTATTAAACTTAAGGATTACTCAATAGAATAAAATTCAAGCCTAGTTCTACAAACTTAACCCACTATGCATGGCTAGTGAAGACATGAACCTAGATGACAATCTACTACTTTCATTTTTCCAAGTCAATATCATTTCTAAATGTATATAATGCTTACTTGTGGCTTTCTGCAGAAATGTTATCTGTAGACATGGGACTGGGCATAATCATAATCATCATCATCATCAGTGACAACACAACAACTATATGTAGGTCCAAAGTCAAATCCAATTAAGTGCTAATGTAACAAGTTTTCTAAGTCTATCCTGTTACAGGAATGAGACTGTTATTGTCTGAAGAAATAGAATTGGAGGAAATACAGATAAATTATAATGAGAAAATTTTATTTTAACATTACTGTCCCTTAATCACTGGATCAAATTATATTACTCTAATGAAAGACAATAGTTCACTTACAGAACACTTAGTAGAAGCTGCCTACATATGTGGGTAGAGAAATCTAGTGGATTATTTTTAGTTCAAATTTTCTCTTACCTGTGGTTAACCTAACTTGTATTTCTATACTATGCTGACTGACTTTGGCCTTATGTATAACAATATCTTACTAGGAGTAGAAAAACTGGCTTTGAATAAATCTGAATCAGGTAGGGGAAAAAAAAAGAAAAAGAAAGGAAAGCAAAGACAATGCTCAAATATACAAAGTAACTGCTTCAACAAGAACAAAAAGATCAGACAAATTTAACCTTGATGTTTCATTCCTCCCAATTCAATCACATCAGAATAGTTATGTACAATTCAGTCTATGAATTTCAGACATGAAAAAGGTCTAACTGTGAACATAATATTATGTTCTGGATTCTTTGCTAATCTAACTCATTTTTCTCAAGTGACACAATAGTCCATGTTCGCAAATTTGCTCTTGAGTCAAGAAGAAAGAAAAACATAAATCCTGGAACAGCATGTGTTCTTTCACATCCAGATAGCCAGTTCTCAGATAAGGAAACATGGGGGCTTTGGCTCACTGGTATTATTAAAACTCTATGACAGCACTTTTTTAATACAAAGGATCCCTGAAGCCAAGCAAATTAGGATTGGCAGTTATCAGCATCAGCTCACAGTGGGGTAGATCTGCTGAAATGCTCTGGGTGGTCTTTATTCACTTCCTAGGAGGCAGTTTGTTTGACTAAGGGCAAAGAAACAGCTCTTTAAAGATTTTGAAATTATTCAGAAGATAACACAATATGAGAACACTTGGATGAAGCAAAGTACTGTGGATTGAAGATGGAGGTACAATAACAGGGTATTAATTGGAAAAAAACCCACAAACATAATTCAAAGATAACTCCTGAAATTAAGTTTATTCTTTCTTTCTGCCTTGAATATCTGAAATGTCCATACTCGATTTATTATGTTTGTGCATTTGGAGCTTCATGAGGCACCTGAACCTACCTCTGTCCTCCTAACCCCACTCTAGTTACAGCGATGTTATAAAAGTGGACATGAAAATGCTGATCTTCAAGATTATATGTCCTCTGTGTTAACATCCGTGTGTAAACAAGAAGCATCTCCAGAGACCACTTCAGAGGGACTATTATCTGGCAGCTGGCTTTTGTGCATTTGGACTCATTAAATGGATATCAAATTCAGGGCAGAATAAAGCTCTTTCCCAACTAATTTCAACCTATGATTTCCTTATATAAAATAAATTAAATTTATCCAGGTAGAAAGAAGAGAGAATAACTCAACTTTATTTGATCATAAAACATAACATGATTAAACATAAGAAAATGATATTTTAGCTCATTCTATGGGGGAAAAATCCACAGAGGCCTAAACATACAAGAAGCAAGGAAAGGTCATTTGATGGAACTGTAACATACTATCGAGCATTGATTGAAAAGAAAAAAGTTGTTAACTCAGGGTATGTTTTATTCTTTGAATACCTTAGCACTTAAATTATTGCTAGCCAACACTGAATAAGACCATGGTCATCCTGACATATGTTAAATGCATTTCTTTTAAAAATTATCTAATGTTTGTCATTTTCTTTTAAATAATAGCAACATTATGTGCACTGCTTCATAACCATAGGTGGAAGGAGAAGCACTCTGTGTAATGAGAAGAGATATCAGACAAGGCAAAGCAAAGTAGGAGGTAGTACAGAGACTTAGCTTCCATGGAATAAAACATCTCACTGATTTCATTAACTATGGAAAAGTTATCAGAAACCAGGCTACTTATCTGTAAACAAGAACATTAATATTTGGACTGCTCACCTCATAGAATCAAATGAAAATCAGTGGAGATGATGCATCTCTAACATTTTTGTATATAAATGTAATTTATAAAATGCAAAATGTTATAAAGCAAAGCTGGAATGCAGAAGGAAGTCAGCATGTGACTTTTGGTGTTGTTTTCCCATCTTATAAATTTATTTTGGGGAAAAGGTAATAATAATGCTCAAAATATTTAGCCTATTTTAGAAATTTTAGCATCCAAAAATACAAAAATCATTATGGAAATCATACAGTTGACCTCGTTATCTTTTTGTTCATCTGAAAGGAGTAACATACTACATTTCTAAACTAACACAAAGTGTTATTTCTGAACACACAAAATTCCCTAGTAACAGCTATGACATAAGTAGCCAATACTAATCAATAATCATTGCAGCTCAGCTCAGCTGTGATGTTCTCAGTTTAGTAAGTTTGTCTATTGAAAGGTTACAGCTTTTATATAGGTATTTCTCTCCTTTCTCATTTCTCTCTCCTTTTTGTCTTTAGCATATCCCTAGCTTCTAACATAGCAATTTAATTATAGACTATTTCTGATATTTATTGAGTGTTTGATTGATGAATTATTAAATTACCTTAGCTGGAGATAATTACTACCTGTAATCCTAACATCTGTGGGACAGAGGCAGGGACTCCAGGAGCTCAAGATCATCCTTGCGTACATATCTAATTAGAGGCTAGCTAGAGAAAACCTTTCTAAAACATACTACCTAAAAAAATACCTCTCTTGAAGCATTAATTGAGAAAAATGTTCAACGACTGGCTTGACTGACTAGAAATATAAATTAATACATTGAATGAAAAAGTGAGACCATGATTGCCCCAAAGTATGGAGAAGAAGGTTTATTGTAGATTTGAGAGAGAGTGCAGAAAGAGGCATCTAGAAAATTCAAGACTGAACTGGTACAACAGACTTAAATGGACTATGAGAGGAGAGAAGAGAGGGGAGAGTGAGAGGAAAGGAGAATAAAGGAGGGGGAGACCAAGAGAGGAATCAGGAGCCAAGAGTGCAAGAAAGGGCATGTGAACCAAGAAAACCAAGAAACCAAGAGTTCCAGAGAACACAGCCAAAATGACGGGGTTATGTGGGGGTCAAAGAAATTGGGAGACAGGAAGAAAAGCCTGGGGACTACAGATGTTTAGGGTTGGGGTTAAGGCATGCCAGCCAGAAAGACTCTGTAACAGGCAATTGAGATGCTGAGAGTCCCTTGGCAGTGTCTGATTTGATATGGTAATAGATCCTCATTTAGCCATTTGTCCTGAGTTTCTTAGAGACCTAACATAAAACATGACTCATTTTGTAATTCATTTTCCAAGAAATTCCCCATAGGATGGATAGAATAATTGAGAAATCTCAACTGACTGTATATATAGAATTGAAAAATTCTTATGAATATATTTTTCTTCCTATAACATTACCAAGATTCAAGCTTTTCTTTCAAGAAACTGCTATTATCTATCTACCTAATCCATGTGACTTTTGTCTTCATGACAATGGCTGTGACAGAGTTTAAGCTATCTCTCTCATCTTACTGCCTTGCTGTAGATGTATAGCACAAACAGCTTCTTGTCATTTTAATCCTTTTGTAAAATTATTGATGAGGGAGTAAAAACAAGATAATCACAGAATGTAACTACCTCAAAATCTTAGAAGACACTACTTGTTTAATTTCTGAGAGATATTCTAAATTATGCTGTATGGCTGCCTTGGTAATCAGACTCATTAACACTGATTAAATGTCTGCTGCATATTACATTCATTTGACACTTAAAATCTATTTTTTTCATTTACTTTGAAAAGAATCTGGCTTTACAAATGTCAAGTTATACTTCTAAAAGAATGATATCTTTATGATGGACACTCTTCATGTGTAACAAAGATCGTTCTGGAACTATCTTAAAATTTTGGCATTCTCTGACAATTTAAAATTTAAGGTGAAATTGTTCATATACAAACACAAGTGGCAATGTTTTATTTGCACTGTTATTCAGAATAGGTGATAATTTACCGTAACTTCTCCCACAAATTTTACCTACTTCCTCTCATCTAACCTTATGAAGAGTTCAGAAAATGCACACCTGAAGCCCCCTAGTGGCCAAAGAAGAGTATCCATTTTACAGTGGGCTACTGTACTGCCAGAACATTGTTTTTTTCACCTGTCTGCATGTCCCCTTAAAGATATGTGAGGAGAGGAAAGAGGAAAGTCTTTACTTTCGACTGACTTGAGAGAGCATTTATTCATGAAATACTTTCACATTTGAGGACCTAGTAGGCCCTTCCTATTTTGCTAGCAAAAAAAATTTGTCGCTTTAGAAATAAATTTAACTTTGGGAAAATTATCTCTTTAACAGCAATAAAAGTTGACAGATGGAATCAGAATAATGAGAGACAAGGATAAAGCTCTGAATAGAATAGTGTTTTATTCATTGTTTCACTCTTTTGATACTTAATTTTATGAAAAGTTTACTGTGTAACAAGACCCTTGTCTGATACTATTGATCCAAAGGCAAGATTCCTTAGATATTTATAATCTTGTGGGGAAAGAACATGCTAACAAATTTACAGAACTTAGGTATTCTGAAGTAGAAGGGAACTGTAGGAATTAGCTTTTTTTTCTTTTAGAACTTTTAAGGAAGATGGTATAGAGTATTTGAACTCTGATAAGTTAAAATTTCTGAAGCAGATCTTGGCAGTAAGGGATCAGCTGGGTTATATTTGGACAGGTTACAGTTACTATTAATGAAGGAGAAAGTGCTATGCTTTTACAGTCAAATGCAAACATAGAATAGATCTAAATGATATCTGATTATTATGTGATTGCACATAATATGTATTCAGACATATAAGGTGTTTCGGAAATAAACAGGGGATACCTGAAGATCCTGGAATCTTAACACCCTTGAATTTTAGAACAATATTCTATCAACAATATGCCTGTTACAGTGCTCATTTAACAGAATGACTACATGTGAAAATGCAAATACATCCATATTACTCACCCTGCACAAAACTCGAATACAAGTGGAAAAAAATATCTTAAAATAAAACCAGTTACACTAAATCTACTATAAGAGAAAATGAGGAAGATACTTGAACTCATTGGCACAGGACACAACTTCCTGAATGAACACCAAAAGCTCAGGCTCCAAGATCTACAATTAGTAAAAGGGACCTCTTGATACTGAAAAGTTTCTATAGGGCAAAGGACACTCTCATTAGAACAAAACCGCAATATATAGATTGGGAAAAGATCTTCACCAATTCTACATCTGACAAAGGTCCAATAATCAAAATATATAAAGAATTCAAGACATTAAACAACAAACAATAATTAAAAAATGGGGTGTGGAGCTACACAGAATTCTCAATAGAAGAATCTTGAAAGACAGAGAATAACCTAAAGAAATGTTAAACACCCTTATTCATCAGGGAAATGCAAATCAAAACAACTCTGAGAGTCTATCCTACACCTGTCAGAAAAGCTAAGATCAAAAATGAAGTGACAACACATGCTAGCAAGGATGTGGAGAAAGGATAACACTCCTCCATTTCTGGTCCATGTGCACATGTGCAAAACAACTCTGGAAATCAATCTGGTACTTTCTCAAAAAAAATGGAAATATTACTACCTAAAGACCCAGCTTTACCACTTCTGGGCATACCCTCAAAAGACGCTCTACTATACCACAAGAACATTTGTGCAACTATGTTCATATCAGCTTTATTTGTAATAGCCAGAATCTGGAAACAACCTAGATGTGAGTCCACCAAAAAAAAAAAGATGATGAAATTGTGCTATATTTACACAATGGAATGCTACTTGGCTATTAAAAACAAGGTAATCATAAAATTGGCAGGCAAAAGGATAAAACTAGAAAAGATCATCTTGAGTGAGGAAACCCCTCCTCCTCCCTCTTCTCCTCCCAATTGCACTCTCTCTCCCTCTTCTCCCCTATGTTCCTCCCCTAGTCCACTGATAGGGCAGGTCTTCTTTTACCCTAGCCTATCAGGTCTCATCAGGAATGTTTGCATTGTGATTGAAACGTTGTAATTAGCATACAAAGTAACAGGTTTCAAGTTGACAAGTGTATACATACTGTGGTGGTTTGAATGAGAAAACCCATCTATTGCAACAGAACTTAGCTTCCTGTTTTTCTAAAACTTAAGGCAAACTGTTATCTATAGTCTTGGCTTCTCCTGTTCTGTCTCTTTCTAAGCAAATTCTCACAAAAGCTTAGGCTGACACAAATTTATTGGTTTTTGTTGTTGTTGTTTTTTCTTTTGCAATTGTGTCCTGACTGGGAGCCCCCACAAATCCAGCTGATACTGTTGCCGCTGATACTGTTTTCTCAGAGTATTTTCTCACAAGCATTCATTTAAGTCTCAAGAATGGAGGCATTCCTCTCTTCTACTCATTGTGCTGCTGGTGATACATTATAGAAGATGCAGAATGAATAAAACTTCATGCTCATTTCAAGTACTTAATGAAATTTGATAAAATGACTAGGAAAAGATATGAAGGGAAAAGGAACAATCACCTAGCATCTCCAAATTTAGTGAGGAATGTAATGTATGCTTTAGTCCTTGATTTCCCCTTGAGTACTGCCTGCATCCCACTGGAGCACACTGGGAATGGTTATCTAAGCTCTTTTGACTACATGGTCTCATGGCTTGATATGGTCAGTAAAGCTTTCAGATATTTTTAAGCATGAAGGAGACATTTGGAATATCATTTGGAATTGAAGAAATATTTAATATAACCAGTGTGCTAATACTAGCATTTACCTATCTCATTGGAGTACATAACATTTGGCTATTAAAGAGTTATGCATAGAGACTATTTTTTTCTATTGAGAAAATAATCTCTCAAAAGAACTTAAAGTGCAGATAACAGAAATTTAATTGCATGTCTCCAATTCTACCATAAATAAAAGGTTATATTATATTCTAAGACATGAAGCCCTTTTACTTATATAGTACTGGGATAAAGTAGTGAAGTGATCAGCTTTACCTGAAAAAGGAAATGAATCATCAAAATGTAAGATTAGTCGTTTTTAATCTGACTGCTTGTAGGAGGACAGAATATAAAATTGTGAGTTTACCACTTGGGATTAGAAATAAAAATAGATGTATATGTTATTGGAAAGCTCTCAAGCCTTCAGTGAACAAAAGAACAAGGGACTGACTTGGCTTGGTAAACCTTAAGTGTTAGTCTAGAGAGGCAATATTTAGAATTTTCTCATTGAGTGATGGGTATAGTGCAGATTTGTTAAAGAAGATGAGAAGTGAGACCTGATTTAGGGAAATAATTTCTCCTCTGAAGTTCAACAAAGAGATTAAAAGAAGCAGGAAGGAAAATAAGTACTTTTCAGGCCCCAGACTTTTTATTTGAAAGAGTATAGACCAAGAGGAAAGAGGATAGTGAGGATTTTCTGACAAGGCTGCTGGTGCAGATGATACTTATATCTCAATTACAGTTTCTTATATTGTAGGCAGAAATAGGATTTCATGCTTCAAACAACTGACTATTAAAATTGAAGGAAGCAACAGTAAGGTTGCTATGAAAACATTATAGATAGGTAACCACAACAAGCAAAATTAAGAACTGTTATCTCATGAGGCAACATCAACATTCTGGAACCCAGTATATGATGAGCTAGCTATACAGTGTGATCCACAGCCTTGATAGGATGAGTCAGTGATTCCAATGCAAAAGTTTTACTCTCCAGAACTTTCTTTAAGAATTAAGCATCTCTGAAAAATAGGTCACCTCTATTCCAAATTTCTAAGTTTTATTCTTCATGTAGCCTTAATTTTTTTTAAATTTATTTTTAAATTTATTACAGTTTATTCACTTTGTATTATAGCTATAGCTCCATCCCCTATCCTCTCCCAGTCCTACCCTCCCTCCCTCTTCTCCTCTCATGCCTCTCCCATAGTTCACTGATAGGGGAGGTCCTACTCTCCTTCAAATTGACCCTAGCCTATCAGGTCTCATCAGGAACTGTCTGCATAGTCTTCCTCTGAGTCTGGTAATGCTAACTCTCCCTCCTCCCCCGGTCAGGTGATCAAGGAGCCAGCCACTGAGTTCATGTCAGAGACAGTCCCTGTTCCTATTACTAGGGAACACACTTGGACACTGAGTTGCCATGTTCAGGGGTTCTAGGTTATCTCCATGAATGGTTCTGGATTGGAGTATCAGTCTCAGAAAAGACGCCTGTGCCCAGATATTTTGGTTTTCTTGCTCTACTTGTGGAGCTCCTGTCCCCTCCAGGTCTTTCTATCTACCCCTTCTTTCATAGGAATCCCTGCACTTTGCCCAAAATTTGGCTATGAGTCTCAGCATCTGCTCTAATACCCTGCTGGGTAGAGTATTTCAGAGGCTCTCTGTGGTAGGCTCCTGTCCTGTTCCCTGTTTTCTCCCTCTTCCAATGTCTATCCCATTTGCCTTTCTGCATGAGGATTGAACATCTTAATAGGGTCCTTCTTCTTGCTTAGCTTCCCTAGGTGTACAGATTTTAGTATGATTATCCTATACTGTATGTCAAATATCCACTTATAAGTGAGTATATACCACATATGTCCTTCTGCTTATGGGAAATCTCACTCAGGGTGATATTTTCTAGTTCCCACCATTTGTCTGCAAATTTTATTATTTCCTTTTTTTTTTAAATTTCTGTCTAGTATTCCATTGTGTAAATGTATGAAAAAACTTTTAACTGTCCAGTTAACACAACCTAGGGTTAGCTAGGAAGAGTCTAAGTAAGGAGTGGCCTACATCATATATAGGCATATACCCAAAAATGCCCCACTGTTCAATAAGGACATTTGCTCAGCTATGCTCATAGCAGCTTTATTTGTAATACCCAGAATCTGGAAATAACCTAGATGTCCCTCAATTGAGGAATGGATACAGAGAGTGTGGTTCATTCACACAATGGAATATATAGGGGGGAGGAGAGGAACAGCAGGTGGGAGTGGGAGGAGATGAAGTATGGGGCTGCAGAGGGGATACAAATTGAATAAATTTTGATAAATAAATAGATAAATTGATAAATAAATAGTAAAAAAAAACTAAGACTGGTGATATATGAATCTTCTCTATTTTTCCTCTCAATTTTCTAATGCAGATTTTAAGAGCAAATTTCAATATTTCCTGTGATTCTGAAGCCACATGGGTCAACGGACTTGAAAGCAGGCTTTGTAGAGGACCTAGAGCCACTACATGTCTTCCCTTGTCACCTATTTCCCACTCTAAATATTTTTAAGCTACCATCTCTAGAACTAGTTGAGTTGTGACCCAAGCAATCATTCCAGAAAGAAGTGACTTCTTAGTTGTCCCACATTTCTCCTTTTGCAGTTGTTGCATATTTCTGCTTAGAGTTGTGATAGAGCAAAAGTGTAAGTGTCCAGGTGTGTCCTGTGGAATATCTAAATATTCTTCCTTCTTTATATTCATAAAGGCATCCTTGTTTAAGGTTACTTGTCATCAAATACCAATAATAATATAAGGAATGAATCATGTCCTTTAAGACAAAATGTGTAACTTGTAGTTTACTAAATTTCTTTTAGTAAAAGTTTGCTTCTTCAGAAAAATCTGAAGCCTGTATTTTGGCAAAAAGACCCTCCTATATTCCAGTTACGTAGAATTGGGCAAAGTATTTCATAACTAAAATAACTCCACCTTCCCGATGGTGAGTGCTCTCTGTCATGAACAATTCCACATTTGGCTAAGGCTGAGGATCTGGCTTGCTTCCATGTATGTGGACCTATCTGCATTGCCCCCGTGGCACGCCTGGGTTGGCTACCCAGAGGCTATTTAAGCTGTGGGCTGGCTTTCCCCAGGGTCCGAGGATTGTTCAAGGTTCCTGAATAAACTGCATTGAAAAAAAAAAAAAAAAAAAAACCAAGGAAATCATGAAATTTGCAGGAAAATGGTGGGAATTGGAAAAGATCATCTTGAGTGAGGTATCCCAGAAGCAGAAAGACACACAGGGTATATACTCACTCATAAGTGGGCACTAGACATATAATATAGGATAAACATATTAAAATATGTACACCTAAAGAAGCTAATCAGGAAGGAGGACTATGGCTAAGATGCTCAAGCCCCATTCAGAAAGGCAAAGAGGATGGACATCAGAGGAAGGAGAAAACAGGGAACAGGACAGGAGCCTACCACAAAGGGCCTCTGCAGGGTATGGAGGCAGATGTTGAGACTCATAGCCACACTTTGGGCAGAGTACAGGGAATCTTATGAAAGAAGTGGGAGATAGTAATACCTGGCGAGGGCAGGAGCTCCACAAAGACAGTGACAGATCCTAAAAGTCTGGGCACAGAGGTATTTTCTGAAACTGATACTCCAGCCAAAGACCACTCATAGAGATGGCCTGGAACCCCAGCACAGAGGTAACCTATGGTAGTTTAGTATCCAAGTGGCCTCCATAGTAATGGGGACAGGGAATGTCTCTGACATGTACCGATTGTCCTGGTCTTTGATCACGTCCCCCTGAGGGGGGGGGGAGCAGCCTTACCAGGCTACAGAAGAAGACAATGCAGCCACTACTGATGAGACCTGATAGGCTAGGATCAGACAGAAAGGGGAGGAGGACCTCCCTTTTCAGTGGACTGGGAGAGGGACACAGGAGGGGAAGAGAGAGGGAGGTACAGGGGGGCTACAACGTGAATAAACTGTAATTAATAAAAATAATTATTAAAAAAGAATTCTTAAACAAGCAAGCAGTTGTAATACCAACAACAATAAAAGTGACAAGATACTATGAGCATCATCAAGTTAGGATCTCATCTACTAAAGATTGAATCTGTACTGTTTGGTTGCCTGTCATTGCTCTCCAATATGAATTAACATTCAGAAAGGGCCAAAGTGATCTAGAAATTGATGAGAAAAGAAGTCTAAACTCACTAGGTCCCTGGTAAGTCAGATCTTCTTTCCTCACCTGAGGAATTTATAGGAAATTTCAGCAGTGTCTTATGTAAGAAAAAAAAATGTTGAGGTCAGTGTTATATGAGAAATCTCTACACTCTACATGCAATTTTGCTGTGCACTTAAAAACTTTCTCTAAAAATAAATTCTATTAAAAAGATGTTTCCCGGTTTTTACCTGGATGTTCTTGCCAACAAGATGACTCTACGCTTCTACATTGCTTTAGGTTCACCCAAACTCAATCTGTGGAAAAACCCACAAGTTAGGTTTCAAATGCTTTGCCGTACTTATATTTAAAGTAGTGAGAATAACCCACTCAATAGCATTTGGCTCAGGGAGTACTTTCTTCTGTAGTGACATGAAAGCCCACCCACTAGCATCTGGAGGTTATTGCTGAAGTGAGTTTTCTTCATTTTTGACTTTTTTTTTAATGCCCTCTACATTTAATGTCCTCCTATCTGCAAACACCTTTGGAGTGCTTCAAGTTTGAGCCTGGTGTCAGTTCGTTTTTACTATCAATTCTTTACTATCTTTTTTTTTTTTTTTTATTTTTTTTTCAATGCAGTTTATTCAGGAACATTGAACAATCCTCGGACCCCGGGGAAAGCCAGCCCACAGCTTAAATAGCCTCTGGGTAGCCAACCCAGGCGTGCCACTGGGGCAATGCAGATAGGTCCACATACATGGAAGCAAGCCAGATCCTTGGCCTTAGCCAAATGTGGAGTTGTTTGTGACAGAGAGCACTCACCATCGGGAAGGTGGAAGGCGGAAACCAGCTCCATCTTTAAGGCTTATTGAGCATTCATACTGATACTTCCATATCTGTTGCTGCTCAGGCACAGATGCCTCACGCAGTTTTATCTGCAAAGCAGATGTCTTCTTTGATAGGCAGGCCTAAATACCAACTAGATTTCTTCACTAGTGTGACTCAAGCCATACCTAAACCAATGATTCAAAATTGATTGATGATGTTTCAAGCTCCAAATCTACTCATGTAAAAAAACTGTGAGTATCACATGGTACATTTTCATCTTTCCTCATAAAATACTGAAATCATGTGGGCACTTTTGAATTTGTTTTATTTTCACAATTGTTGTCAGAACCAAAATAAAATTTACCAACATCTCTTCAATATTTTGGGCCAGGAAGATGGCTCAACTGGTTAAGAATACTTGCTCAAATCCTGAAACTCATATATTGGAAAGGGTAACCAATTTCCACACATTGTCTTTTGACCTCCATGGCACATGTGTGCCACATACATATACATTAACAAATATTAAATAAATGTCATTAAATAAATAGACATCTCTTTAGTATTTTCATTTCCGTTCAACATTCTTATTAATATTTTACTACAAGCTGCTGACATGTAAATTTTGCCCCAATAGTCTTCTAATTGGCATGCCTTCATTTACTTTTATTTTATTCATATTCAATTTACTTATAAAGTTGAAGCAACATATTTAAAATGCAAATGTCAGTGTTGAAGAAACTGTTAAGAAGTTAAGAAAATTGGTTGGTGTTCTAGAAACCTGGCTTGGATTCCTAGCATCCATATTATTGCTTGCAACTGTGTGTAACTCAAGTTAAGTCATCTGATTTACTCTTTTTGCTACTGCTGGCATTTCACAGATGTGATACACAGACGTACCTTCAGGCAAAATACCTATACTCATAAAAGAAAATAAATCCTTTAAAGAAACAAGGTAAATTTGATAAAACCACATCCTTAATCTTGATCAATACTTTCCCTCATGAGACAATAATTTTACTCATGAGAGAAGAGTAAATTATTGACTAAAGGTTAGAAGGCTGCAGCTGGTCTTATCCAAAAAAGCATAGCTATGTGCTATCATCTAACTATGTACTCCTCTTTGCTCAGTCTATGTAACATTTATCCATCCATCTGACTTTGCACAATATCCTTCATAAGTACAAAAGTACATTTTGTTCTGTTCTCATATTATATTTTGTTATTCTTAATATTTATATCAGACTGCCCTGCTTATAGAAAATTTCCAGACTTATCAGATGCCATCTACTTTCCTCATAACAATTATAGTTTCAAATATGTCCACAGTATTTTGCTTTACATCAGTTTTTGTGACACAAAGGACAATTGGAACTTTTCTCATGTTTGAGTCACCAGTGACTAGTACCCAACACTCAGTGCATACTTAGGAATAAGCAGATAATATTTTCATGGTACTGATACTGTTAAATTTTCTCTATAAGAAAGGTATTATTAATAGATTTATGAGTGACTACATTAGAAAGATTATTTTAAAAAATTGTTATCAAGAAATAATTTATCCAAAATTTTTTTAAAAAAGTATGTGTAGAGAGCCTAGGTCAAGTCCATGTATGGTCCTTGGTTGGTGCTTCAGTTTCCACAAACACCTCTGGGCCCAGGTTAGTTGGGACTCTTGGTTTTCTTGTGGACCTCCTGTCCCCTCTAGGTCCTTTAGTCTTTCTGCACACTCATCTATAATTCTCCCTATGCTCTGCCCATTGTTTGGCTGCGAGTCTCAGTTTCTGTTTTGAGCTGTTGCTGGGATGAGTGTCTCAGGGGACAACCATGTTGGGCTCCCTTCTGTAAACACAGTAGTGCCTCATCAATACTTTCAGGAATTGGATCTCTCCCATGCAGTGGAACTAGGTTGGGCCCAATTGGTTGCATATTCCCTCAGTCTTTGTTGTATTTTTATCCCTGAACATCCTGTCTTTAGAAAGAGGATGGGGGATATCTCTGACATGGTATCTGTTGCATGTTCTTCAATCACTTCCTCCTGGAGGGGATGCCTTGCCAGGACACTGTAAAAGTGAAAGTACACAGTCATCATGGGACTGGACATGATCGGTTGGGTTTATTTGAGGGGGATCCCCTTCTGAGGGGCAGTGGGCTAGAGGGAAGAGGAGATAGGGAGAGAAGGGACTGAAAGAAGTGGAGAAAGGGAGCTAAAATTGAGATATAAAATGAATAACTAAATAAAAATTATATAAAAATTATTTTACCTAGTAGCTCTGGGATCTGAAATCTGTCTTTAAAATTCACGAATATGTTGCATGAACTAACTATTTTAGCTACTAAATTCACTGATTGTAGGTAGTATTTGAGCATAAATGTTGTTTGTCCCTTCGGTCATTTAGCTTTGTTTATTTAGCTAATATTAGTCTGTGAATCGGGTTGATTAGAGTTGATTTGCTAATCTGTTTTATCTCAGGTACACAGATGCTTAGTATTCTAACAATATGCAATGGAACTAATTTGGCAGACTGCTAAAAGGATGCCTAACACATCTTCATTCACCAACAGGTATCCAGTCCGAAGTCATATCAGCCAACTGAATTGTCAATAAAGAGCCCAGAGGCAGTTGATTTTATATCAGGAGATTCTTATAGAATGCAGAAATAGTAAGCAGGTAAGCAGTGAGAAAGGGTCATCAAGCAAAAGACATTTCAGATACAGATGCCTAACATAGTCCATGGACAGAGCTGGTATTACATTGCAATAGCTACTGTGGTGCCTCAACCTTTCACACAGCTTAGGCACAGAGAAACTGGGATTCTGCAGGCCATCCTCTCTGATGGAGATAGATGCATCAGCAGTGTGCTTTTTTACATATCTGATTTGAGGATGCAGGTCTATTCTGTACAGCTGAATGAAAATATCTAGTTATCCTATACAGCTTACATAGGAGACAAGTCAAACTCAGTGCAGGGTGTGGGGAGCCATCCATGTAGGGAAGCCCTCTCAGACTGTAACTTTCATGGAGGAGAAAGCTGTGATTGACATTTTCTGTATCTATTGAATAGATATCTGTATCTACTAAATAGCTGCACGCAGATGAGAGGAGTTTGTCATTTCCCTGAGCCTGACCTGGGGAAGTCATTGCCACTCACAGGAATCTGAGGCACCCGGGTCCTCGTTATTGCTATACTTATGTCAATGACACACATTTACTAAGGGCATGACCACTGCTTAAGTATTCTCTCATGGCTTCCTCTGCTCCTCAGAAAGAAGCAGTGTTTTTATATTAATGTTACAAATGAGAAAAAATTGGTGTTCATAATCACTTGTGGTCACTGGATGTTTCTAGAAGGGTAATATGAAGAGAACATTGATAATAGCCAAATCCTGCAGGTTATTTTTAGTGTTCAATTTTTCATAATAGAAATTTTATTTTATTGTTTGATACTTGTAGTAAATCATGCCATATGGAATATTCACTATCTGTACTTTTCCTCTATTTTATTGTTTTGCAATCATTTTTATCATGCACCACACATCTGAATTTAATCAGTTTTTTAAACACTCAGGAGACAGCTTCTCTGCTTACTGTTTCCTACCAGGAGGAACAGTTTGGCCTCAATGTAGCTGAATGAATGAGTTTATGGTCAAAGTTAGTCAAGGGACAGAAGAGGTGAGAGAAAACTTCAGTAAGAGCCTCTGAAGTGGATTTTGTAAATAGGCAAAGCAGGCTTTAGAACTGCATATTTTAACAACTCAAGACAGGACATGCCACTTCTTGCTTCTCTGTTGTCTGACGTCTGGACGTAGGGTGATTAGGCAGGAAGATGGTGAGTCTTTGCTTTAGAGCGTCCTGTTATAGTGATGTTTGAGGAATGGGCTATATAAGTTGTCTGGCTCACATATAGCAGATGCATGATCAGAAGCAATTACTTTCACTGGGAATCATCCCTGGTTGGCCACTATCCCTAGAATCATTAAGGACAGGAACAACTAACAACAGAGTAGTTGACGCATGCTATTCCATGTCAAAAAGAGATGAATCAGTGCTGAGTCCAAGTGCTACCAAGAAACTTATTCATATACCTAAAGATACGCAGAAATTTTAGACTAATATTTCCATTTACCCTATTTTGTCACTTTAAAATGTAGGTGCCTGCTACTATTATTCTTCTTAATGAGCATATTAAAAAAGTGACTGCTGATTACCTAGTGCTATATTCATCGGTTAGTGCATTCCTCAGCTCTGATCAAGGTTCTCACAGTCTACAGTAATTTGTACAGACTCCCACAACTGGACAATGTTCAGATTGTGAGAGACCTTGAACCACTCGCCTCTAAAAGGGATGTTGTCATCATATCCCTCTTTTCTAAACTCAGGTATCTATTCATGTTGAATAAGAGGTAAATATATATATATATATATATATATATTTTAAAAGACAAGGTTGATGAATAACTCCAAGGAAACAGCAATTCCTAGAATCATATGTGCTGATGTACATATGAACTCACAGGGAATCTGACAGCATGCATAAAACCTATACAATTTAAAGCCAGACAAAATCCTAATTGAATAGAAGCAATGGGGCACAAACCACACCCCTAGCACAGAGCCTTTTCGCAGTTCATAGATGCTTTGAGAGCAAAACTCTTTTGCATTCAACAAAGTGACTCTGGGCATATTAAATACTATCCTTGGCAAGCTTCCTGCACAAGCACAAATTGGACTCCATGTGTGTGTGTCTGTGTATGTTTGTGTCTGTGTCTCTGTGTCTATGTGGTCGCTTCTTCATATTTCTTCATATTTTTGAGGAACATTCTACATGTGCAACAAACAGTATCTTCTTACTGCAAGTGAAGAGTGGCTACAAAGGGTTTAGAATATGGAAATTCTGGAGTTATGCACCTTTTAAAGGAAATGCTGTGTTTCTTTTTAAGAAAAAGTGACTGAAATCTGTCTGCTTTCTAAGAGGATCTTTAATGTATCAAGAATTAGGGCATAGTAAATGAATCAACAACTTACTAGCCTATATTTTCACCAGAAGACTCGGTTGTTCTTTTGCAATTACTTCTATTCTCAGGGAAAACGAGTCTTGTCAGCAAGAAAATATGTACACACATCTCAGAATCCATGGGATGGCAACAATTCTTAAAAGATTTAAACAAGGCTTTTTGTTTTACCAGGAAAAAAATTATCCTGTTTTCTTTCTATTTCATTTAAGTGAATTGTATACATTTGTGCATGTGCATGCATGAATAAGTTTGTGGCCCTGATGGATGAGACAAACATAAAATTGCCCTATTTTTTTATTGTTGCTTGACATCAGAGAGAAATATGCTAAGCTGTGTTGTTGACCAGTTCTATTACATTGGAAAATCCATTCCAGGTAGAAACTTGTGGGGAAGAAGTTTAGGCTGACACAGTTGGAAATGTTTAAACACTCAGCACAAAATGAAGTCCACAGAGGAAAACTCTGACAAACCTTTTACATTAGTGGCAATGTGAGGCACTGCTGAAAATACCAAACAGGCAGCACATGCCACAATAAAAGCACAGTTCTAGAAAGTGTGGAAAGAAAGCTGGTAGCTACTCACTGAAAATTATTTTTGTAATTGTGTATTCGTAACTCAAGGGAGAACCTGATGGAAACAGTTTGTTCTTCTATTGTAGCCCATCCATTTAGTTTTCAAATAGCCATCCTAGGTGAGCATGATGTTTAAGGCTTGATGTGGGGTAGATTTTGCTGTAAAAAGGGGGAAAAAAGTAACATAAAAGCCCCTTTCGGTAATTTTGGTTCTGTGTCTCTGAGTTAGACAGCAGATGATGAATGTTTGATTTGTTTTCACAGATAGTGGCCTAAAAAGCAAATCAAAGAATGGCTTGCTAGGATGAAAAAAGAAGGAAAGAAAACATGAACCTTTTCGGCATTTTTTTCCCAGATAAGCATGGATATTTCTGAAAAGCAGCGAAATAACAAAGATGTCATCCCAAGCATTGTAGACATCTTATCTTGAAAGCAGGAGAGCATGCTGCTGCAAAATTCACCTGAAAGATACTATCATCATACAAAAGTCTATAAACACCTACTCAGGATCTAATAGATCTTATAGATCTTCACTCATTTAGTAGACAATAAACATCAATGAAAAATCACCAGATAGCATGTGCTGCTTTGAATTGTGTATTAATAAGAAAATATAGAACACATGGCTGATGTGAAAAACATCTCTCTGCATACTTTAAGACTAACTTAATAATCAGCTTCAAAATGAAGCCACTTCATAACATTAGACACAAAAAAAGACGTCATGAGTGAATATATAAGTACGTTTTATTAGAGTGACACAGGGATTTCCATTTAGTTAGAACCTACAATTGTATCTAACTAGAGAATAAAGGTTTTACTGTACATAGGAGATGGAAGCAGAAGGATTCTTGTAACTTTGAGTCTACTTAGCAATACACAGTAAAATCTAGTGAAGCCTGGGCTGCAGAATGAGACCCCCACCCCAGAAAATATGCCTTATTAACACTAAATATAGATTAAATAATAGAATAATATCTAGCTTATTAAAAATGGATTATTTTTCTCTTTAGATCTGAAATACTTTACTTTATATTACCATGAATTTGTGTCTTGTACCCTGAAGCAATTCTCAGACATGACTCCCACTATTAGCATAACTTTGGAATTTAGGTATATTCATTCTTGAGTTTAAACCACATGGTTTGGGGTGCATTTTGGCAAGAAGAATTATAAAAACTGAAGTAAATATCATGTTGGGAAGTGGTTCTCTGAAACAATAGCTCACAGTGCATTGTCTGTTCCAGTCCTTGTCCTTCAACTAAAGTTTAAGAAACCCTGGATATAAGGCATATGCTCTGTGCTGTAGTCAAATCATTTGTTGACCTTGAAAGATGTCAATATTTGGAAATGACTATGAGGAGATGGAAATTTAGTTTGCAGTTTAGCTCTCACGTGCTATTGACCATAACAGACCCTCTGTTATGGAAAGGAAACCACTCTCAATGACACTGTCACCCTACCCATTCATAATGCATCAGCTCACCAATGATGGGATGGAATTCTTTAGAAAAAAAAGATGCAATGAATACCCAATTCATGCAATCCAGAGAGCCAACATTTAATCTTGTGGTTTAATCTTTTCAGATTCATGGGTGGAAGATGATTTAGGGTAGGAATCAAGGTTCTAGTTTTCCCGTTTATTTCCAATAGCACATATGCTTAACTTGGAATAGGAAAGGATTTAACTTCTACCCCCTTAAAGCAAAACTAAGCATCCAAGTGTTGGGACTGCAGAAAATGGTCCTGCTTCAGAGCCAGCTTTTGTGCTTGGCTTCAGGGGAGCTTCCAACATTTGCCAGACATGCTGACCACCTGTGAAATATTTGATCACTCTGCTGATCCAGCTGTAGTTTTGTGGTGTTATGAATTCCTGCTCTCCCATGGGGTGACGGAGGGTGTTTGGCTACATGTCAGGCCTAGGTGAGCCAAATCACAAAAGCAGTTTACTCAGGTTTGGTCAGCACTGATAACTTGTTTGTCCCCAAAGGCTCTTTAAAGCTCGTGTTTCAGTATTATGTAATCAAAACAGTGGGACAATATATTTTTCGTGTAACACAAGAACAGATTACTGGGGGTCTCAAATATTCATTAAATGACTATTTTCCACTTTATCCTTTCTTATACCTGCCTGATTTTGATGTAAACACACAAAATTAGGCCATGCAACTTATTTTTCTGTGGATTATGTGATGATATACATTATGTTATGATATCAGGTTCTGCCAGCAAGTGTATTTAGTTTTTTTGTTCTTTTTTTTTTTTTTTTGAGTGGACAAAAAGTTGATTTGGTGGGAAAGGAGTGGTGGATTTTTGAGGAGTCGGTGAAGGGTTAATATAATAAAAATACATTGTACAAAATTCTCAAAGAAATAATAAAAAAAGAAAGAATCATTTAATATTAACATGGTTTAGAAAACCAAAACATTTATTAAAATTTATTCACTTTGTATCCCAGCTGTAGCCCCCTGCCTCATCCCCTCCCAATCACATACTCCTTCAAGTCTCATCAGGACTGGCTGCATTGTCTTCTTCTGTGTCTTGGTAAGGCTGTTTTCCCCTTAGTGATCAGAGGGCCAGCCACTGAGTTCATGTCAGAGACTGCCCCTGTTCCCTTCACTAAGGAACCAACTTGGAGACTGAGCTGCCATGGGATACATCTGTGCAGAGGTTCTAGGTTATCTCCATGAATGGTCCTTGGTTAAAAAAATATGAATTAAAAAAAGGATAATTCAAAGAATAAAACTAAATAAAGAAAAACATAAATGTTAAAATTCTAGAAATTATTCATTACTTTGATTAATATCAAAACAACAACAACAAAAACTAGAAAATCAAAAGTATATATTTGGCTTGCATTTAAGACTTTCAGTTTTTTATGTTCAAGTATACAACAAGGACATTTGCTCAGCCATGTTTTGTGCAGCTTTATTTGTGAAAGCCCAAATCTGGAAACAACCCAGATATCCCTTAGTTGAGGAATGGATACAGAAATTGTAGTACATTTATGTAATAAAATACTACTTAGCAATTAAAAACAAGGAAATCATGAAATTTGCAGACAAATGGTGGGAACTAGAAAAGATCATCCTGAGTGAGTTATCTTAGAAGCAGAAAGACATATGTGGTATATACTCACTTATAAGTGAATATCAGATACACAATATAGGACAATCATACTAAAATCTGTACACCTAAAGAAGCTAAGCAAGAAGGAGGGTCCTGAGAAAGATGTTCAATCCTCATTCAGCAATGCAAATGGCATAGACATCAGTATAGGGTGAAAACAATGAACAATACAGGAGCCTACCACAGAGGGCTTTTGAAAAACTCTACCCAGCAGAGTATAGAAGCAGATGCTGAGACTCATAGCCAAATTTTGGGCAGAGTGCAGGGAATCTTTTGAAAGAAAGGGGAGATAGAAAGACCTGGAGGGGAATGGAGTTCCACAAGGAGAGTAACAGAACCAAAAAATCTGGGCACAGGGGGCTTTTTTGAGACTGATATTCCAAACAAGGTACATTCTTGAAGATAACCTAGAACCCCTGCACAGATGTAGCCCATGGCAGCTCAGTCTCCAAATGAACTCTCTTAGGAAGGAGAACAGAGGCTGTCTATGACATGAATTCGGTGGCTGGCTCTTTGATCATCTTTCCCTGATTTGGGGGCAATGTTACCAGGCCACAGAGGAGAACATTGCAGCTAGTCCTGATGAAACCTGATAGCCTAGGGTGAGATGGAAGGGGAGAAGGACTGCCCCAATCAGTGGACTGGGGAATGGGCATGGGAGGGGAAGAGGGAGGGAAGACTCGATTGGGAGGGAATGAAGGAAGGGGCTACAGCTGAGATACAGAGAGATAAATTGTAACAAATAAAAAATTAAAAATGGTGGTAAAAATGATTTTCAGTTTTTGTAAATTCGTCTCCAACTCACTGTTTGACATTTTTCTATATTTTTGAAATTTTACAATAATAACATCATTTCTTCTTTTTTCCATCCCAACCTTCTCTTATACTGCTCCCTGTCATTTTTCAAACTCATGATCTCATTTTACTTTTTATTAAATGTGTTTACATGTACATATGTATATACAAACATTTTTAAATATTACCTCCATCTGTTTATGCTACCTGTATCCATATTTTCAGGGCTGACCATTTGGTACTGGATAATCAGTGTTATGTTATCTCTTCCCTGGGGAAGACAATGTCTCAGCATTCTTTAGCGGTCTATAGTTCTTTGTTTCTAGTTGAGGCACCATACACTTTGCAGACTATGGTTGTAAGAAAAAAATAAAATGAAAATAATAAAATTTTTGAAAAGAAAAATCTTCTAAGATATAAAAATCAAACTTAAGTTTTTGGCAATAATCTAAAAAGATGAATTTCTCATTATTATAAGGAAACTAAGAGATGTTTGGATTCTTTTATTTAAGGTCATGACAAAGCAAATGTAAAATAAAACAAAATAAAGTTATGGAACAAATATTCTAATAAGTGGTGGTTATTAATGATTATGTAATTACATATGATTTAAAATTAATTTAAATGTTGTGCTTCTACTGCATGCTAGCCATGCAAACCAGTTTTGAAATTTGTACTCTATCCAAGGGGGATGGGGGGGACAACCAAACAAACAAATCAAAGCAATGAAAAGCTAGAACTAAAGATATTTGGAGTTTTTAAGCTCTTGGAAGAAGAAATTTCAAGTTGATTATAAACATTGATCATAAAGAAGGAAAAAAAATGCCTCTCTGTTTACTACACATATTAATTCAGTTTTCTGTTCTAAAAATAAATACTATCTTGTCCAGATCTGATTCCTTATAAACCCATATATCACTATTATAGTAACTATAATGATGTTTAACATTATTTGTTCATATTCCTTTAGAACCATACACTCAAAGGCAGGATTCTTGTGTAATCAATCTCTTCCCCAAATGTCTTGTTACCCCAGCACTCCATAGGTCCTGCAAACACACATGAGAATGCTAAGGGCAAGAAAAGGAAGCTTTGGAAAGGAAATGATCTTTTCTTAAATCCAAATGCCATTCTGTTCCAGGTTATGCAACGGTGATTCAGGTGGCCAGGGGTTGAAGCTAGCGGAAGGAAAGATGTGTAGCAACAACAAGACTGTTTATTACATAACCAAAGAAGCAAAGTAGGAAAGAAGTGACATATGAGTTTGAGGTCATCATGGTAGGTTCTTTGGTCATGTAGCTAGTAGATAACAAGGGAATTTTGAGAAGTACTGTTGGTCTCCCGGTGTGTTTATCCCCATTAAGATTATTACATTGACAAGTTCCCAAGAGAGACAGCTGAACCAGAAAGCAAGTTCCAAAGCTGGTATTAGAAGTGCCTTAGAGAAAATGGTAGGCACTGATCCTGGCAATGATGAATGAGGAAGACTAGCAGGTGCTTCAGTTTTCCTGAACAATGACGAGAGGAGCAGTAGCACTGGAGGCTGTCTCTCTCCCAGAGTTTGTCTATTTAGAAGCACTTTAGTCCCTGAGATACTTGTGGCCTTTTCTTGGCATAACTATGTACTAGCTACCTAGAGGAGCCTACAGTAGATTTTCCCATTTGGAATTCTGACTTCATTGTAATGCCTTGACGAAATCCATCCATAGGTCTCTAACTTAATGACCACATACTGTAGCTCAAGTTTCTTATTCTTTGACATAAAAGAAATAATTGCATTGTGAGTTTGTGTATTGCATTGAGTTTATGTATCTTAGCTTTTTTTTGTTTGTTTGTTTGTTTTCCATTTCTTTCTTTATTGCATGTGGTGCTTGTCTATGCCGCAGGTACTTGCAAAGGTCACAGGACAATTTTTAGGAGTTGCTTCTTTCTTTTCACCACGTGGGATCTGGGGATTGAACTCAGGTCATCAGGCTTAGCAGCAAATATCTTTACCTGAAAAACCACTCACTGGCTCAAAAGATCTTTTTAATTACAAAGAAGAACTAAACTAACTGAATTTAATAGTCTACTAAAACTATTACAACAAAAGTACAATTGAAAAACTAGCCTAGAGCAGAAATAGTACTATTATATAAAAAAAATACATAAATAAATAAATACAACTAAAATGACAAAAAAGATATATATTTTGTTATATATATTATTAATTTATATTAATATATTTTTATTATTTTTTATTTTTACAAATGAAAAACATTTTGCTTTGCTTTGCTTTGCTTTTGAGATAGGGTGCTATACCCTAGTCTGGTATGGAACTTCCTGTGTAGCCCAGGTTATCCTTGAACTCAGCATCCTTCTGCTTCAGCCTCCTGAGAACTGGAGTAGTGCGTATACCTGGCCTACACTGATAAGATTTTTGGAATGGTTTTTCCTCTCCTTATTGTATCTTAGCTTTTAAACAAACATTAGTTGAGAATTTATTTCACCTTGCACCAACTTTTATAAGTTAATTTTTTCATTATATTAGGAATGACTTACATTTTCGTGAAATTTTATGCCAGTGGGGTAAATAGATGACATCCAGGTAATTGTTTTAACATAGAATATCGTCACAAGTGACTTACTAGTTCACAAGTAACATTTTGATAGAATACACAAGTAGAATAACAAAAGAAGAAAAAAATGTGAAAAAAAGATTTTGAACTGAGGATCCAACCATGTGAACCTTAAAATATGGGAAGACCTGGAGATTGTGTGTAAAGTAGAGCGAATTTCAAGCATGCAGTTACTGACTCAGGAACAACCTTTGCAAGCTTTGAGGACATGAGAGTAATCACTCAAGGTTCTAAAGTGAGGGACAATTGAACAGGCCACATATTAACTTTCCAATTGACAATTAGAACTTATTCTTTGCCAGTGGGAGATTATCAAGGCTTTTAAGCAAGTTATTGCATCAAATAATGTTTGTTAATGAGTTTGAATACAATGAAAACCAAAAAGAAAATGAAAAGTAAATGTCATTAAGAGGTAAAAAAGAACCTTCTCTGAAGAGTGATTTTTTTTATTATTTTTTGGAATACGAATCAAATTAGGTGTAAGAGTTCAGTAGTTGAATTAAAAGGTGAAAGTGGCTTTTAACTTTCAAGAAATGTGAAAGCAAAACCAGGAAATATGTGGTTGCCAAGATGTCTGGTGTGAGTGGGAGGTACATCCCAGAAGCGCCTGAAAAAAAAAAGTGGGTTTAGGTAATGATAAAACTACTCACAAATATTGAGTGCTTGTGATACACCAGGCCCTGGGCTTGACCACTTACTTTGATTGATTGCAAACCCACTAGTTTCCTGAGTACATGCGTTGTCTCATTCTCCACGTGTTTTATAACCCTTTAAGAGTAAATCTTTAACACATCCTTCCCCTTCTCATAACTGTTTCTTATAGAATGAGAAAATGGAAGCAACCAGAAGTTGAATTTGAATTCCATTTATTTTCAACATCCACTCTTGGTAGCTCATCAGGTCCCTGGAGTTACCATGTTCACACACTAACCCCATGTTAATGATCTACTTTGTGCTTTAGGTTGCCATTTTTCTTCTTCTTCTCTGTTTCCTGTTTTGTATTGTTTTTAAGTTACAAGGACTTGCTCCAGTAGTGATACAATGTTTCAACTAGTATCTACTACTATTTCAAACTTCTACCTTTACACACACACACACACACACACACACACACACACACACACCACAAAAAAAAATGACTTCAAGTAAATTAAAGAGGCAAACATAACACAAAACTACCACGAGCACATATCTCCTTAGGGACTATATATCTGCCCTCTTTTCTAGAAAAAAACATTCCCAATCTTTAAAATACCATTTTCTGTTCAAGCTATGTCCATCAAATTACATAATCGCCACTTGGAAATCACTAAATAGCATTAATGGTCTCTTGGTTGTGTAAACAATAACCATGATTGACACTTTATTCATCCTTTCTGTAGCATTTAACAACCAGCAGGAAATTTTTCTTCCAAGTCTTTTGTCCACTTTCCATTTAGAACATCTTTACATGTTTTCCTTAACAAATATCGTTTGTTACTATTCTCAACTTTGAAGTCTTATCATTTTGTAAAATCTTGATTTGTTCTAAGGCTTATTTCTAGAAACCCTCACTTCTCAATGCATACATATATATTATATATATTTCCTATTATCTTTAATCTCTACATGGAATGTGGTGTTATTCTAATGGATTCTAATTGTATACACCAAGCCACTATCATATTTTAGAATCCATGTGCTGCCAAACATTTTGATATAATCATTATTTTCTTTTAGCTATAATACAGGTGCCATAAAGTATTTCTACCTTTAAATTGACTTCAAACTAACCCATTCACAATTAGATTTATAACAAAAATTTCTTACATGTGTTGACATTTATTTTTTCCTTCATAACATATCATTTTATCAGTAGAACTTTCCCTGTCATAGTTGTGTAGTAAAACTTTCCAGAGATTTGCACTAAACATAAACAGTGAGGATTTTGTGGTTAAGAGAATTTTCTCTTAGATATTTTATTTTTAAAATGTCTGACCTCAGATGGAAGACAGAAAAGACTTTGACATTTTCTCAAAAGTTACATATAGAGTTACCACAGAACCAAAGCAAGTCCGTGGCTTAGGTATATTCAAGAAAAATGAAGACATATAAATCAAAGATGTGTACCTATGTTTATAACAATGTTACTCATCATAGATAAAATAATTCAAATATCTTAATGTCTACCAATGTATGTCTATACAGTACATTACTATTCCACAATAAAATGAATGATGCCTGTGAAACCATTATGAACCTTGAAATATGTCACAAAAGTTTGACATAAAACACTGACGAAAGCCTGCCTATCATATTCTTTGGCTCAACATGTACAAAACATTCAGATACCAATACCAGGCAAATCTGGGGAGATGATGGTAGATTAGTGATCTGCCCAGTGCTGGGAAATTCTTGAGTAACAATTGATGATGGAAACAGCTTGAATTTTTGTGCTATTCCAATGAAAGACTAACCACTGTAATTCACAATACAAAAGCTAGTAGGTTCCTAAGTCCAGAAGTTTTTGACTATTTGGTACCGGAGTGGAAATTATCAATTTAGCCTTATATGAACGGTTACATTCAAAATGTAGGTTCAGGAAATATGTTTAAAGTGGTTACCTTCAGAATGTATTTGTAATGACAATTAAAATAATTTTTATTTAGTTTTACAGTATACACACAAGTAATCTCAATATATAGGTTTAAATATGCAGTATCTGATGGAATTATCTTGAAATATGTCATCTCAAACATTTGTGCATAGTATTACCAAAATTGTTCTAAATTTAGATGTATTACAAAATTCCAATTTTTAAATGAGCAAACTATATACCATAACTGTATGAATTTTACATTTTATAAGCTAATATATTACCAATAATCTATGATATTATCAGTTCTGATTTACTTTGAATATAAACTCTTTAAAATTCTTGATGGTTATCAAGGCTTGAATTTTTAACAATTTAATAATGCCTTCTTTAATAGTGACAAGAAATCCATAATTTGTAATGTTCTGATTCTAATAGTCTATAGGTACCATTAAATAGGAACCTTTAAAACTGTAAAACTTTATCTTTCTTCTATTCAGAAACTTATCAGGAGATATTAGGTACAACACTTAGATCCCTTATCCCGACATGTGGAGTGCTTCATGTGGTCAACGTAGTGCTTTTCCATTCTATTTCTAATAGTAGCATCATCCTCAAATTCTGAAATATTACTGTGTCACATCCATGCCAAGTCTTACCTCACACCAAGACTTCAGGACTTTCTGTTTTCCTCTTTTAGATCCCTCAAAGATATTTTGTGTATCAACTCCTCACTTTATTGAAGGTACTAATAAAACATGTCTTATTTAATGATAACTCATCCAAAATTTACATCTATCTATTTAGCGTGTACATCTTTCTTTCATGTCTCTCATTCTTCTGATATTTAGAATGGGTAGTTAGTTCTAAGTATTCAATCATGCCTAAGAAGTATTCTTTAGCAAGTGACTGATGGAAATTTAGGCATGAATACACCAACATCTGAGTCTAATATGGGCTTATTATTCATATACTCTAAATTGACAATCAGAAGTGCCTATAGGGAATCAGGTCTGCTCTGTGTAATAACTTACTTGGCAATACATGTTGTATTGTACATTTCTTATTGTAATCTCACTTGTCTATACTCTTAAGGATTTTCTTGTTATCTCCCAAGAATGTACTACTTGAACTCAGTTTTTCTCTCTCATGACTACCAGACTTAATGCTCTGTTATCTTATTTATATTTTAGTTACCCAATTGTTTTTCACCAATAATAACCTGAATGTTGGGAAGATAAGGATCTTGTTTGGTTTTCTGTGTTGACAGAAAATAGAACAATGCTGTGACACCCATTGACACTCAATAAATATTGATTGAAAGTTACACTGACATGTCTTTCTCATTGCAGTTATGCAAAGCAGGTAGTATTGTTTTATTCCTGTATCACAAATGATGAAACCAAGATTTCAAAAGTTAACGGAATTGCCTAGGGTGCACAGTGTGAGAAAAAAATTCTATAAATTCTAAACTGAATGTCTTACATAAAAGTATGTTTTTTACAAAATTCAAATTTCAGAGATGAGATCTAAGACCACTGCCAAACTGTAACAAGCAGCAGGAACTCACACAGTAAGAATCTGTGTCTCTCTGACAAAGCCAAGAATTAAGAAAGGTAAAGCTTGAAAGGTTATATATAAGTGCAGAGGCAAAAAATCAAAATGAGCTGGTATAGATTCTTTTGAATAACTGAGGTTCTCCTATCTAAATTTTGTTCCTGTATTTGGCTTAATGCTTTCTTATTCACATAGGGAACTGCTATGGTTACTTGTGTCAGCAGTAAACTTCATAACCGATTTATCTCTTGGTTTTCCTAGCTAAGACCAAGATTCATCCCTGCTGTTTCAGGATATCTACTTGCTCTAAGGATTCGGTTTTAGATTTAAAAATAAATCCATGATTTCCTAGAACATGCCATTCTGCCCTCCAGTTCCAAGCAAACAAAACAAAACAAAACAAAAAAACCCAAAAAAACAAAACAAACACACAAACAAACAAGAAATAAAATAAAATAAAAACCAGGATGTTTGCACAAAGGAATACATAGCGTGAGTTTGAAAATGTGGACTGTTAATGGACATTTACATATTTAGTAGTCTTTGATCTGGGTTCTTTTCAGTAATCAAACACATATCTACTACTTTATGAAACACCAGAACTCGAAGAACAAGTGAAAAATATTAGTCCCCCCTGAGCCCTGCTTTTTGGCTTTGTTGGTCTCCTTGTTTGGCTTCTGTCCATTGTGTGCTATTATATCCTCCTTTTTCCATAAGACTCCCTACTCTCTGTCCAAATTTTGACTGTGAGTCCCTAAATCTGCCTCAGTCCTCTGCTGGGTGGAGTCTTTAGTCTGTTGTAGGCTCCAATACTGTTGTCTCTCTTCTACTGCTTCCAGTGTCTATCCTGTTTCCCCTTTTAAATGAGAATTAAGTGTCTTACCTAGGGTCTTCCTTGTTTAGCTTCTTTAGGTCTGTAGATTTTAGTATGTGTATCCTATATTATATGGATAACATCCACTTCTAAGTGTTGCATGTCTTTCTGATTCTAGGATACCTCACTCAGGTTGATCTTTTCTAGTTCCATCCATTTGCCGGCAAATTTAATGATTTCCTCGTTGTTAATAGCTAAGTAATAGTCCATTGTGTAAATGTACCACAATTTCTGTATCCATTCTTCAGTTGAGGGACATCTAGGTTGTTTCCAGATTCTGGCTATTGCAAATAAAACTGATATGAACCAAGACCTTGCCTACAAATGGAATAGAGTCCCTGCTAAGATGTAGCCCATAGATAGTTCAGTGTCCACGTTTATTCCCTAGTAAGAGGAGAAGGAAGAGACGGTTTCTGACATGAACTTGGTTGCCTGCTCCTTCACAACTTCTCCCTGGTAGGGTAACCAAGCCAGCCCACAGAGGAAGAGGATACAGACAGTCCTGATGTGACTGGATTCGCTAGGGTCAGACAGTAGGGGAGGAGGATTTCCCCTTTCAGTGGACTAGGGAAGAGGGATAGGGGAAGAAGAGGGATAGAGGGTGGGAATGGGAGGAGATGAGGGAGATGGCTATGATGGGGATGCAAATTGAATAATTTAATAATAATAATAATAATAATAATAATAATATCAAAGTTTTAAAAAACCAAAACCCAAAAGTTAGAAATATTTTGAGTGTCTAACTTTCATGATTATTGTTTCTTTTCCAATTTCTTCATGTACTTTCTTTACTCCTTCAATTCATGAAATTATCTAGTAGATTAAGCAAAATTTAAGTCTTCCAAAGTAAATTACTTTCTTCATTTTAATTGTATCTACTGGTGAGAAAATGAATAAATAGTTAAGTGTAACTTTCTATTTGTTTCAAATAAAAAATACGAAGTCTTTTACTAAATTACTTTAATATAGGTCAAAATTTAGTTTTTCTCTTATTGTGTTTGAAATGATAACTGTGATGGAATGGTGTTACAAAATCGTAAAATTTCCTTTGTGATATAGGATTTGGAACAAGTGAATAAAGGAACTGACTAGGTAAAGATATAGCCAATGAATCAGGTACATGACTAAAGTTTGCTTCAGAGAATAGCTGCCATTAGACTTAGAGATCCCAGGACTTTTTCAAATTGTCAGAACAAAACTAAGTCAAAGAAAGTAAGACATGAATGAACGTTGATATAAAAATTTATGCAATTATTATCTACTCCAATATGAAAGCTTAAGAAAATACCTTCATTGTTACAGATACACAGAATATGTACAATATTCTGTGTAGAAGGATATAAAAAGATGACAAACTGAGTTTACTAGGCATTTTAGGATGATTTTTTATTTACTTTTTATTAATTACAGATTATTCACTTTGAATCCTAGCTGTAGTCCACTTTCTCATCCCCTCTGTCCCTCATCTCCTTCCATGCCCCTCCCAAAGTCCACTGACAGGGGAGGTCCTCCTCCCTTTCCTTCTGACCCTACCCTACCAGGTCTTATCAGGACTGTCTGCATTATTTTCCTCTGTGGCCTAGTAAGGCTGCTCCCTCCTCAGGGGGAGGTGATCAAAGAGCCAGCCACTGAATTAATGTCAGAGACAGTCCCTGTTCCCATTACTAGGGAACCCACTTGGAGACTGATCTGCCATGGAATAAAATCTTAAGGTTCATACAACATCATATCTCTGGCATACAGAACAGTTAGATAAAGATTTGTTATCGTCCCAAACATAAGGGCACCCACATTTGTAAAAGAACTATTACTTAACCTAAATCATACATTAAGCATCAAACCTGATGTGTTAAGAGTATAAAATGTCAACAGAACCCTCTCACCAATAAACAGATCATTGAGATAGAAATTAAACAGAGAAATAACTAAACTAACTGACATTATGAGTCAATTGGACCTAACGTATAGTTACAGAACATTCCATCCATACAAAAGAATATACCTTTTCTCCAAAACCGACCACATTCAAAAACAAAAACAATAAAATTGAAATAACACTTTGTATTCTATCAGAACACCATGGATCAAAGCTAGACTTCAACAAAACAGAAACAATAGAATGTATACAAACTTATGAAAACTGAACAACTCTTACTTAATAACCACTGGGTCAGTGAGAAAATGAAGGAAGAAATTAAAGACTTTCTAGAATTCAATGAGAATCAAGGCACAACATACCCAAACTTATGGCAGATAATGAAAGCAGAGCTAAGAGGAAAGTTCATAACACTAAGTATTTTCATGAAGAAAGTGGAGAAAGCTCATAGTAGCAACATAACAGCCCACCTGAAAGCTCAAGAAGAAGAAGAAAAAGAAGAAGAAAACATACCCAAGAAGAGTAGATAGCAGAAAATAATCAAACTCAGTGCTGAAATAAAAAACATAGAAATAAGGAGAACAATACAGAAAATCAACAAAACCAAGAGCTGTTTTTTTTTTTTTTTTTTTTTTTTTTGAGAAAATCAAGAAGATAGACAAACCCTTAGCGAAACTACCTAAAAGACACAGGGAGAATATCCAAATTATGAAATGAAAAAGTGGGATATAACAACAGACAACAAAGAAATTCAAAGATTCATTAGACTGTACTATAAAACCTTGTATGGCACAAAATTGGAAAATCTAAATGAAATGGATGACTTTTCTTGATAGATACCACATACCAAGTTAACAATTTAAATAAAGTTAAGATCAAGTTAACAATTTAAATGACCCTATAATGCCTAAGAAAATAGAAGCTGAGGACACAGTCATCTTGATATCTCACCCAAATAAAGACCTATAAAAGAAAGAAAATTTCAGACCAATCTCCCTTATGAACATTGATGCAAAAATACTAAATAAAATACTTGCAAACAGAATCCAAGAACACATTAAAAATATCCTCCATGATGACAAAGTAGGTTTCATCCTAGGAATTCAGGGATGGTTGATATATGGAATCCGTCAATGTAATCCACCACATAAAGAAACTGAACGAAAACAAAATGACATGATCATCTCATTAGAGGCTGAAAAAGCCTTTGACAAAACTCCAACACCTTACCAGGCCACAGTAGAGGACAATGCAGCCACTTTTGATGTGAACTGATAGACTAAGATCAGAAAGGAGAGGAGAACCTCCCCTATCAGTGGACTTGGGGAGTGGCATGCATGCAGAAAGGGGAGGGAGGGTGCAATCAGGAGGGGAGGAGGGAGGGGCTTATGGGGGGATACAAAATGAATAAAGTGTAATTAATAAAAAAAATCCAAAACCCTTTCATGTTTAAAGTGCTGGAGGGATCAGGGATACAAGGTACATACATAAACACAATAAAAGCAGTATACAACAAGCCAATAGCCAACATCAGGTTAAATAGAGAGAAACTTAAAGTTTTCCCCTTAAATTAAGGACAAGACAAGGCTGCCCACTCTCAAAATATCTCTTCAATATACTAGTTTAAGATCAAGGGGATGCAAATTGGAAGAGAAGAAGTGAAAGTATCACTTTTCACAGATGATATAATAAGTAGCCCCCAAGATTTTACCAAAGAACTCGTACAGCTGATAAACCCCTTTAGCAAAGTTCCTGGTTACAAAATAAACTCAAAAAATCAAGAGCCCTTTTTCATACAAGTGGCAAAAGGGCTGAAAAGAAATTAAGAAAATAGTACTCTTCACAAAATCAACAAAGATAAAATATCTTGGTGTAACTCTAACAAAGCAAGTGAAAGCCTTGTATGCCCAAGTCTTTGAAGAAAGACATTAAAGAAAATTTTAGAAGATGGACAGATTTCCCATGCTCATGGATCATTAGGATTAATGTAGTAAAAATGGCTGTTTTAACCAAATGCAATCTACAGATTATCAATGCAATCCCCTTCAAAATACCAACACAATTCTTTACAGACCTGGAAAGAGTAACCATTAACTTCATGTGGAAAAATAAAAGACCTAGGATAGCCAAAACAATTCTGTATAATAAAAGAACTTCCATCAATATAAACACCCTTGATTTCAAGCTATACTACAGAGCAATAGTAATAAAATCTACATGATATTGGAATACAAACAAACAGGGTGATCAATGGAACTGAATTCAAGACTCAGAAATAAATCGATGCACCTATGGACACTGGATTATTGACAAAGGGCCAAAAACATAAAATGGAAGAAAGCATCTTCAACTGGATGTCTGCATGTAGAAAAATGCAAATAGAGACAGTGCACAAATTTCAAGTCCAAGTGGATGAAAGAGCTTGATGTAAAACCAGAAACTCTAAACTATCAGAAGTCACAGTAGGAAAAGTCTGGAACTCATTGGCATAGGAGACAACTTCCTCAACAGAACACTTATGGAACAGTCTCTGAGCTCAATAAATAATAAATGGGATCTCAAGAAACTGAGAAGCTTCTGAAGGTCAAAGGACCCTGTCAATAGAACCAAAATGCACCCTACAGATTGGACAAAGATCTTCACTAACCCTACATTAGACAGGGCTAATATCCAAAATATACAAAGAATTTAAGAAATTAAACACCAACAATTCAAATAATCCAATTAAAAATGGGGTACAGAGCTAAACAGAAAATTCACAATAGAGGATTCTCAAATGGCTGAGAAGCACTTAAAGAAATGCTCAGTTTCCTTAGCCACCAGAGAAATGCAAATCAAAACTACTCTAAGATTCCATCCTATACCAGTCAGGATGGTTAAGATCAAAAACTAAAGTGACATACATGTTGGCAAGGGTGTGGAGAAAGGGGAACACTCCTCCATTGTTGGTTGGAGAGAAAACTTGTACATCTTTGGAAATCAATCTGGCACTTTCTCAGATAACTGGGAATAACTCTACCTCAAGACGCAGCTATACCACTCCTGGGCATATAGTCAAAGGTGCTCCACCATACAACAAGGACACTTGCCCAACTAAGTCGATAATGATATGTACTCATTTAGAAGTGGATATTAGAAGTATAGTACAGGGTAACCATACCACAAGTTACAGACTCAAAGAAGCTATGATCAAGGAGGGCTCAAGGATGTTGCTAAGGATGTAGCTCAGAATGAGAAATAAATAGATAGCAGAAGTAGATGAATAGAGTGAAATGGGCAGGAGATAGAAAGGAGAGGGAAAGAAGGGTGGGGATCAGATGTGAGACAATGAGGTGGTAGGTGAGAGGGCTAGAAACAAGAAGGGAAACTGACGGGGGGGAGCCTCTCTTTGTCAATCTGGAGGCCCTGTGACAGGGCAGGTTCCTGGAAGGATATTAGTGTGGCTGTAGCTAAGACTCCTAGCAGGGGAGGGGGAGGCATGAAGACTGAAGTGATGTCCCATTAGCCAGGCAGCACTAGTGGAAGGAGGAGCATACCAACCCACTGATAAACCTTTGATCCAAAAATTACCTTTCCTACAAGAATTGCATGGATAAAAAAGGAACAAAGATTGAGAGATCGTCCAAACAGTAACTGAACCAACCCAATTACTGAGACCCAACCCTTAGTAGAGAACCTGGCACCATTAATGATGCTCTGCTATGCTTGCAAACAGGAGCCTAACTTGACTGTCCTCTGAGAGGCTCCAGCCAGCAGCAGATGGAGAAAGATGCTGGGACTTGTAGCCAAGCATGAGACAGAGATCCAGGGGTCCTGTGGAAGTGTTGGAGGAAAAATGGAAGAACCTGGAAGGGAGAGAAACCTCACAAGTAGACCCAACAGAAAAAACTAACCCAGTCCTATGGGGGCCAACAGAGACTGAGACATCAACTTAAGAGTAGACAAATGGCGACCTGGTCTTCATATGGGGTGCCTGGTGAGTGCACTGGATTGGGGGGGGACTGTTTCTAACATGGACTCTGTTATCTGCCTTTGCATTACTTCCCCCTGGCAGTGCTCCCTTGTCTGGCTTTAGTGAATGAGGAAACCTGATACGATTTGATGTGCTGGGGAGGGTTGATACCAGCAGAGGGGGGGCACCCCTTTTATGATGAGAAAGGGAGAGGGGAAGGAAGAGGGAAGAGAAGGGGGGACTAGGATAAAAAAGGTGAGGGGAGTGGGTAAAGTAAAGAAAATAAACTGAATGTAAAGTAAATAAACTGAAATAAAAAAGATTTATTGTAGTTCACACAGATAATTATATATTAATCCTGAAACAGTTAATACTTGACTTTACTAAAATATTTTAAAAATTCTAGAGTTCTGTTATTATGTTTTGATCAATTTTTATATAAATATACAGCAGGAAGAAAAGACTTGGACTATCATCTGTATAATGTTTAGACTCCTTACGTTTTTGGGATGGCTATTCTGGATAGCAGAATTTGTTTCCAATAGTCCTCAGAAGTGAAAAAGCTGTTGGCTTCATGTGTAGAACTGAAGAAGAATATTTTCCTCCTCTTTTCTTGCAAAGGTAAACTTCATTGGAAAGAATTGATTTGCACTGCTGGGCCCAAAAAGATTTTTTTACAAGCCTAGTTTTTAGTCTGTACTTTTCCCCTTTGGGGTGAAAAATGGGTATCAGTTTGCAGTTTATGATAATTGGCCATCTTGCTAGTAGTAATTCCATGTTTCATATTCCTGCAGAATTTCCCGATTATAAAAATATTATAAACTTTCAGTTTAAGGCAACAATGGCTACTAGCAGGCAAAATAACATGAAGATTGATGTTGTATACACCCTTGGTGGTGAATATATTTTTACTTGCAAGTTTCAGAATGACACAAATACAGAAGAACTAAAATTTGATTTGGGAGGATATGTTCTTATATTTTGATATACCTACCTTTCTGTTATAAAATGTTCTACAATGTCTTGAAGTATAGAAAAGTTCACAAGTAAACAATCTAATGTTAATGATCTTGATATCTAGCACCTTGTAAGCTATTCTTTTTATTATTATTATTATTATTAGTTACATTTTATTAACTCTGTGTCCCAGCTGTATTCTGCTCCCTCATTCCCTCCCAATCCCACCCTCCCTCCCTCATCTCCTCTCTGCCCCTTTCCAAGTCCACTGATTGGGGAGGACCTTTTCCCCTTTTATCTGACCCTGTTTTATCAGGTGTCCTCAGGACTGGCTGCAAAGTCCTCCTCTGTGGCCTAGCAGTGCTGCTCCTCCCTTGGGGGTCGGGGAGGTCAAAGAGCCTGCCATTGAGTTCATGTCAGAAATAGTCCCTGTTCCCCTTAGTAGGGAAAGATTGGTTACTGAGCTACCACGGGCTTCATCTGAGCAGAGGTTCTAGGTTATATCCATACGTGGTCCTTAGAGAAGGTATTCTTATTCAAGGAATTTTGAATGTAAATTGTCATTAGTCATAACATTATGTCTATAAACTTTGAAATACAGAGTCGCATAACAACAGTCACAGGAATAAACCTATTACCATCAATCTATTCTAACCATCATATTACTGGGATAAAGCATCTAGTGTTTATCAAGAGCAAGGCAAAATATGAGCAGAGAAGAGAGTTCTCATTTTCATTCCTTTTCTGGAGAAAGAGTTGTTGTATAGAAGTGTTCATGGCTCTAGAGAAATGTAGATTTTTTTCCTTTATTTTCTTTATCAAATATTTTAAACTTGAGGGATTTGTTTTGAAACTTCCATTACATAGGGAAAATAATATTGAGCTACTAGGGAGGTTCAGGGCTCTGTGTACCACACAGAAATGTGCATCAAATGTTAGAAGGCTTAGCACCAAAATTTAGTTACCCAAATGAGCATGCTCAGACAGTTTTGAAAACAAAAACAATTCTGCTATCAAGCAATAATAATTATGGACACAATCTATACTATTCAGAATTTCTTTTTGTTTTGCCAAAGTGGCCCTGAATACTTGATTATGCTATATATGTTTAAAAATTATTGGCCAGTCAATATTCTTAAAGGATTACAATATTTCCATTCTGTTGATATTCCCATTTTGACACAAAATAAAATAATGTATGCAAATGATATGTAACACATTTCTGAGCAGTGAAAAATTGTGTAAATGACAAATGACTGGATTTGAAATATTTTTAAATAAGCACCATGAAAACACAAAAATGTTTATATTTGTCATCTTTAATAGTCTGCAGGGCAGAGCCTTTCAGAGGCTCCTAACTTGTTTCCTGTTTTCTTCTTCTTCTGATGTCCATCTTCTTTTCCTTTCCCCATGAGGATTGAACATTTTAGCCAGAGTCCTCGCTGTAGATTAGTTTCTTTAGGTGTACAGATTTTAGTAGGTTTATCCTATGTTATATGTCAATATGCGTGAGTATATACCATATGTGTCTTTCTGCTTCTGGGACAGCTCACTCTGGATGATCTTTTCCAATTACCACCATTTACCTGCAAATTTCATGATTTCTTTGATTTTCGTTGTTGAGTAATATTCCATTGTGTAGATGTACCACAATTTCTGTATCCATTCTTCAGTTGAGGGGCATCTGGCAAAGCAGATGTTGAGACTTATGGCCAAACTTTGGGCAGAATGGAGGGAATCTTATGAAAGAAATGGGAAATAGTAAGATCTGGGAGAGGACAGGAGGTCCACAAGGAGAGCAACAGAACCAAAAAATTTGAACACAGGGGTCTTTCCTGAGACTTATAATCCAACCAAGTAGCATGCATGGAGATAACCTAGAACCCCTGCACATATGTAGCCCATGGCAGTTCAGTGTCCAAGTGGGTTCCATAGTAATGGGAATAGGGACTGCTTCTGACATGAACTGATTGGCCTGCTCTTTGATCACCTCCTGCTGAGCAGGGAGCAACCTTACCAGGACACATAGGAAGACAATGCAGCCACTTCTGATGAGACCTAACAGACTAGGATCAGAAGGAAGAAAAAGAAACCCTCCCTTACCAGTGGACTTGGGGAGGGGCATGTATGGAGAATGGGGAGGAAAGGAGGGATTTGAAGGGGAGGAGGGAGAGAACTAGAGGGGGGATACAAAGTAAATAATGTGTAATTAAAAATAAAAAAATAAGATAAATAAATACAAAAAAAAGAAAAAAATTGTCATCTTTAACTTAATTTTGTGTGTATGTGCTTGTGTGGTGGTGGTGGTAGTGTTTGTATTTGTGTTGAGATAGGGGAAAGCTTATATATTCGTGTGGTTATGTGTGGAACCATAAAGCAAATCTTGAGTGTCATTATTTAGTAGCCCTGTCATTTTTTACAAGATCTCTCACGGTTTCTGTGGCTTCACAGAAAGCTCCAAGGATCCTACTGTCTCTACCACACTAGCCTTCATGTTAAAATGCATGTGTTCAGCCCTGACTTTTACATGTTAGGTTACCACAGAGTTTTATTACCCATCTTAGTTTTATGTTTAATTAAGTTACTTAATTAATTACAAATATTTTACATGTGTGAATGGCACATGTGTGGGTGTCCTTAGACACTAGAAGAGGGTGTTGTGCTGCTTGGACGATTGATGTCAGGTGTGCATGATTGCAAGAAAAATAATTGCGAACAATTTCCCTAGCTTTCTTATTTTATTACGCAAGTAATAAGCTACAGATATCTTACCTGATAAATGACACCTTCTTTCATACTTACCAGATTTCTCTTCTCTATGCAGCTCTATCTACCTTCCTCTTTTTCCTCTTTTTCCTCATTTCTCATTTCTTCTTCTTATTATTATTAATATTGATTTTTGGAGACAGAGTTTTTCTGTGTATTCTTTGCTGTCCTCGACTCGATTTCTAAACCAGGCTGGTCTCAAACCCACAGCTAGCCACCTGCCTCTGCCTCCCAGAGTGCTAGGACTACAGGTGTGTGTCACCATGTCCAGCTTATTATAATTTTTTATTATTTTAGTTTTTACAATTTATCATTCTATATCCTGATTGTAGCCCCTTCTTCATATCTTCCTATTCCTATACTTTCTCCCCTTCCCCAATACTCCTCCCCTTGTCCCCTGAAAGGGAGAGTCCTCCTCCCCTACTATGTGACCCTAGCCTATCAAGCTTCATCAGGACTGCCTGGATCCTTTCCTCTGTGTGCTGGCAAGGGTGCCACACCAGGAGGAAGTGATCAAAGTACAGATAACCACGTTCTCATCAGACACTGCCTCTGTTCCCCTTACTAGGAACCTACTAGAAGACTGAGCTGCCTATGGGCTGAGCAGGGGGTCTAGGTCCTCTCCATGCATGGTCCTTGTTTGATGCACCTGTCTCTGCAGGCCCCGTGGGCCCAGATCTTTTGGCTTTGTTGAAGTCCTTGTGGAGCTCCTGTCCCCTCCCCATCCTTCTATCCTTCCCTTCTTCCATAAAACTCCCTGTGCTCTGCAAAAAGTTTGGCTATGAGTGTACATCTGCTTTGATCCCTCGTTGGGTCGAGTCTTTCAGAAGACATCTATGGTAGGCTCCTGTCCTGTTCCCTTTCTTCAGCTGCTTCCAGTGTGTATCACTTAAAATTAGTAGCACTCTTAATTAAAGGGTAAATATTAATTTGTGGAAAACAAAGTCTATCTGAGTACACTTATTTTCAATGGAGGTTGGTGATGTGGATTAATTTCATAGCAAACAGCAATTAAAGCTCTTCATTTATATGATGTATATATATGTATATATGTGTGTGTATGTGTGCATGTGTGTGTGTGTGTATGAGTGTATGAAGACCAACAACACTTGATAAGTTTGTGGGACTTTTGCTACTCTGAAAGAAAGTCATTGTCTCACTCATAATGTTTGGATATAATTACCTGGCTGACTTCTGGGGAGATAATTGCATGTCTTGCTGCCTGACAAACTCACAACAAGAAACAATAGGCAGAAATCTGCCTAAGTTACTCAACTGCTCAAAGGAGAGTATGACCAAAGATAAAACTTGAAAGTGAAAGTCAGAAAACTTGACATGGTGCCACCACTTCAGCACAGTATTGGACTCAAGCTAAAACTCAGGAATATCTTTTAGCATTCATGACAGGTGAATTTGCCTGAAGCTGCTATCTAGTTAAATTCTGAACATTTGTCTAAACCAGAGAATTTTTATAAGATGGGAACACCAGAAGAAATGTACAAAAAGTTGTTCTGATCAACCTTGCCTAAGGGCTATGCGAATGAATTCCTCCACTATTGTGCTATTTTGGATTAGAGAATGAGCTACATGGTCTTTGGAGACCTCTCTGTGAAAGTGTGGGTGACTTCTTTGAGATTATATTATTAAATTTAAAATTAAGAATTTTTACTTATAGAAATGCATTTTATTGCCTCTTATTCTTTATACCTTATACATATATTTTCCCATGTTTAATCTTTATCCTCAGAGTAGCATGGGGAAACATACCCACAAAAGAAAGATGACAAGAAGAAAGGGCCTACTGACTAAGAGGGAATAGTTTTAATGTGGGCTTTTAAGTGGTACGATGTTCTCATTCCACCTCTACCTATGACTTGGGTGTGTGCCCATAAGAGGAATGGATTTTCTCACTGGCAGTTATGTGTGGAAAATAGATTCATTGTTTGTTGTTCCGCTCTGTTTGAACTACAGCAGTGCACAAACCCAGTCCTTGCCAAATCTCCTTGAGTGGGTTGGGTGTCTACTGGAAACAAGTTGAGAGGAGGGAGGTGTAAGGAGGGGGTGGAAACTGATAGGTAAGCTTGTGTTTGTTCCAAACCCGGCAACAGGTTTTGCAAGTTCCAGCACTGGTAATGTGTTTGTTCTCAAAAGAAGTCTGGGTCTCGGTGTGGATAAAACAAACATTTAAAATTGAAACTCATAAAAGAATAAAAGAGTCAAAACATTCTCATTCCTGCTCAAGGGGAGATGGCAGGCTTTGGTCTCTGACGGTGTCATTTATGAGTGATCTGGATAGAAGCCAGAAATTCTTGAAAGAATACACCAGGAAGACCACACCTGCTCAAAAGAGAGAGAAGAAAGAAAAATAAAACTAAAAACTGCCCCTTAACACAAGTGAAACTACAGGCTGTATTTCCATTTTCCCATTTTTTTACATTAATTGATTTTCTTTAAACACACAGG